>NC_139553.1:5024301-5427771 GCF_965153285.1 Podarcis tiliguerta
GGTGAATTTTAATAAAGGGCTGATTTGTAAACATGAAAAGAGACAGACCTCATTCATTACAAGGGAAAGAGCAAGTGCTCTGGGCTGGCTAAACTTTCTAAAAAGGCCATTTGCAGCACCGCAAGACTCTCACACAGACTCTGTGTCTCACCAGCAATGTCGGCTGCTGCAGCCCCTCCTACTGGATTTGCTTGGGAATAATAAGTCAGGGGAAGTTCACATCTGTTTAGAAGCTTAGGTTAAATCCAGGTGTGGCAGACCTAATGCTTTCCAGCTGTTAGGAATGTAGGAGGCTGCTTTATACCATGTCAGACCATGGGTCCAGCTGTCTCAGTATTATCTGTGTTTACTGTCAGTTGGTGGGGACTGAAACTGTTTTGCCACTGAGTTGCAGTCGTTCCTATGGTTGGACTCCAAGTCCCATCAGTCCAAGCCAGCAATGCCAATGGCCAAGGATTATGGGGTTTGGGACCCGGGTGGCGCTGTGGGTTAAACCACAGAGCCTAGGACTTGCTGATCAGAGGTCGCTGGTTCAAATCCCTGTGACGGGGTGAGCTCCCGTTGCTCCGTCCCTGCTCCTGCCAACCTAGCAGTTCAAAAGCATGTCAAAGTGCAAGTAGATCAATAGGTACTGCTCTGGCAGGAAGGTAAACAGCATTTCTGTGTGCTGCTCTGGTTCGCCAGAAGCGGCTTAGTCATGCTGGCCACATGACCCGGAAGCTGTATGCCGGCTCCATCAGCCAGTAAAGTGAGATGAGCACCGCAACCCCAGAGTCGGTCATGACTGGACCTAATGGTCAGGGGTCCCTTTAACCCTGCAAAATCTGGAGGGCCACAGTTCCCTATCCTTGGGTTAATAGTTTCCATAGAATCATAGAGTTCGAATGGACCCCGAGGGTCATCTAGTTCAGACACCTGCAATGCAGAAATTCTGCCCACAACCATCACTGGGTGTGCCTGAACCTTCTGGTTAAAGCCAGGCACACTAACTCATTGTGCCACTACAGAAAATGCTACATATTCAACCTGGGGCCTTCTGCATACAAAGCATGCGCTGTAGCTCTGAACTATGGGTTCTCTCCTCAAGGTCTCTCTCTCTCTTTAGTATACAGTGGTACCTCGGGTTACACACGCTTCAGGTTACAGACGCTTCAGGTTACAGACTCTGCTAACCCAGAAATAGTACCTCGGGTTAAGAACTTTGCTTCAGGATTAGAATAGAAATTGCACAGTGGTGGCACAGCGGCAGCGGGAGGCTCCATTAGCTAAAGTGGTGCTTCAGGTTAAGAGCAGTTTCAAGTTAAGAACGGACCTCCAGAACGAATTAAGTTCTTAAGCCTGCTTTCCTAATTTAGTTATCTCAGTGAAGCTGTTCCTTGAACTCCAGCTGTGTTCTCCAACATTGTCTCTTTGGCTTGTTATGTTTGGTATCATTTCAATATTATTTTAACCTCATTACTTTCATTAGGCTCACTGTGACAGTGTGGTGCACCCCATAAACCTTTGTGGGTCACTAATGCACCTCTAATGTAGCAATCGATCAATTAAAGAACAGCCATAACCTTCTTTTGAGAGTCAAGTTGCTTTCACACAGTGCCTGGATCCTGTCCAAGGCATGTTAATGGCCAACTGAAGAGAGGTCCTTCACACTTCACCTACATTGCATTATTTGACAGATTTTAAACCAAGCTGGGAATGGTCAGTGATGTTTTACTAGGAAAAGAGGTGCCGGAACTCACCATGAACACCTCCCTCGTTCTCTTAGAATGGCAGTGGCTGAACTGAGTTCTGACCATTTCTGGCTGAAAAAAAGCCATGGGAATAGGAATAAGAAATATGGAAAATCAAACAGAGCATGTTGCCCATGAGCAAACTCTCAGAACCACTCCAGATTGGTGCTTGTTGCAGTCATTTTCTGCAACGTGTCGTTGATTCAATAACAGAGCATTAACGATGGATTTATACTGGGCTGTCCACACATCACTCCACTTTAGTTGTTCTGTGATGCTTCCTGTGTCACCACATTGTTGCCATCTAGAGGTGCATAATAATAATAATAATAATAATAATAATAATAATAATAATAATAATAATAATTTATTATTTATACCCCACCCATCAGGCTGGGCTTCCCCAGCCACTCTGGGCAGCTTCCAACAAAATATTAAAATACAGTAATGCATCAAACATTAAAAGCTTCCCTAAACAGGGCTGCCTTCAGATGTCTTCTAAAAGTCTGGTAGTTGTTCTTCTCTATGACATCTGGTGGGAGGGCGTTCCACAGGGAGGGCGCCACTACTGAGAAGGCCCTCTGCCTGGTTCCCTTTAACTTGGCTTCTCGCAGTAAGGGAACCGCCAGAAAGTCCTCGGCGCTGGACCTCAGTGTCCGGGTAAAATGATGGGGGTGGAGTCGGTCCTTCACACTTCACCTACATTGCACCATGAAAGCAGGAGAAAAAGAAAACCTGGCCCCTTTGTAGTATGTGAAGTTCAGCAGGGACATGCATTGACTGGAAATAAATCAGCATGTCCACTCCAAAATGTTTGCAGGTGCAAACAAGTATTGAAAGCAGGACTGCATATAACAGCCCTAATACCATCACGAGCACAAATCATTGTAAATGCACAATAAAATGTGATGTCTGGAGAGGCCAATCATTTTGCACATGGAAAGCTATCTTTGGAAATGAGTGATAGTGACGTAAAAGGATGGGCAACCACTTGCAGACCCTATTTATGCAGGCATTCCTTCCCTCAATCTTTTGACCCGACTCTCCTATTTTAACCAGTGTTTTAATGGGAATGCTTTATTGCCTATTTAATTATGAATGTTTATATTGTAAAGCTTCAATGGGGTTGTTTTACTGTGTGTTAATTGTGGTGTATTTTAACAATGTTGTGTAATTGGCTGCCACATGGAAGAAGGAACAAGCTTGTTTTTTCCTGCTCCGGAGGGTAGGACTCAAACCAACCGCTTCAAATTACAAGAAAGGAGATTCTGACTCAACATCAGGAAAAACTTTCAGACAGTAAGAGCTGTTTGAGAGTGGAACTGTTTCCCTTGGGAGGTTGTGGACTCTCCATCCCTGGAGGATTTTAAGCAGAGTTTGGATGGCCATCTGTCGTGGGTGCTTTAGTTAGGATTCCTTCATTGAAGGGGGTTAGACTAGAGGGATGTGGGTGGTGCTGTGGTCTAAACCACAGAGCCTAGGACTTGCTGATCAGAAGGTCGGTGGTTCGAATCCCTGCGAGGGGGTGAGCTCCCGTTGCTCTGTCCCTGCTCCTGCCAACCTAGCAGTTTGAAAGCACGTCAAGTGCAAGTAGATAAATAGGTACCACTCTGGCAGGCAGATAAACAGCATTTCTGTGCGCTGCTCTGGTTCACCAGAAGCAGCTTAGTCATGCTGGCCACATGACCCGGAAGCTGTTTGCAGACAAACGCCGGCTCCCTCGGCCTATAGAGTGAGATGAGCGCACAACCTCAGAGTCGTCCGCGACTGGACCTACGGTCAGGGGTACCTTTACCTGGACTAGATTACCCTTGGGGTCCCTTCCAACTCTACAACTCTGATTCAATGATCAGGAAGAACTTTCTGATGGTAAGAGCAGTTCAAACAGTGGAGCAGTTTCCTTCAGAAAGTGGTGGACTCTCCTTCCTTGGAGGTTTCTAAGCAGAGGTCGGATGGCCATCTGCCATGGATGCTTTAACTGAGATTCCTGCATTGCTGGGAGTTGGACTAGATGACCCTGGGGGTCCTTTTCAACTCTACAGTTCTATGATTCTATGATCCCACCCACTTCTAAAAGGGCCCAGATAGTTAAAGGCCTAAGGCCTGGTTAAAGGTAAAGGTAAAGGGACCCTTGACCATTAGGTCCAGTCATGGCGGACTCTGGGGTTGTGGTGCTCATCTCGCTTTATTGGCCAAGGGAGCCAGCATACAGCTTCCGGGTCATGTGGCCAGCATGACTAAGCCGCTTCTGGCGAACCAGAGCTGCGCACGGAAACGCCGTTTACTTTCCCGCTGGAGTGATACCTATTTATCTACTTGCACTTTGCTGTGCTTTTGAACTGCTAGGTTGGCAGGAGCAGGGACCGAGCAACGGGAGCTCACCCCATCGTGGGGATTTGAACTGCTGACCTTCTGATCAGCAAGTTCTAAGCTCTGTGGTTTAACCCACAGCGCCACCCGCGTCCCATGGTTACAGAGCCTGGTTACAGAGGAACATTTTCGCCTGGCATCTATAGATATGTAATGAAGGCAACAAGGTAAGCTTCCCTGGAGGCAGCATTCCACAAATGGGGATTCGCTGCAGAGAATGTCTGTTCCTGTGTTGCCACCCTCTGGACCTGTTGTGGAGGAGGCACAAAAAGAAGGGTCTCAGATGATTATTGCAGCGTTTGGGTCAGTTCATATGCAGAGAGCAGCTGGTCCTTGTTTCCAATGCTTCTCAGAGTAGACCTACTGGAATTAATGGACATTATTGACTTAGGCCAATTAATATCAATTGGTCTACTTAGTCAGATACAACCCCAAGTCATTTGAACCAATATACCCATCAAGATAAACTGCAGATTTCACTTCCACAAGATGTAGGGATGGCTAACTTGGGTGACTTTAAAAGAGGATTAGACAAATTAAAGAAGGATAAAGTCTATCCATGGCTACTCACAATGATAGTTGTGGTCTACCTCCACTTTTAGGGGGAGTTTGCCTCTGAATGTCAGTTACTGGGAATCACAAGTGAGGAGAGTGCTGTTGAAAATAGGGGTGTCTAATAATAATAATAATAATAATAATAATAATAATAATAATAATATCATTTATACCCCATCTAACTGGGTTGCCCTAGCCACTCTGGGCTGATTCCAACATATATAAAAACATAATAAATCTCTCTTTTTTCACTTTTAGAAATAAAAAGTTACAAAAATCCAAATATATATCAATATATAGAGATTCTTGGTTTCTGAGTTTTCCAGTAAGTTTTGCCATTTTGGCATAGTCTATCAGCTTGGTTTGCCATTCATTTCCGGTAGAGATCTTATCTTCTTTCCATCTCTGGGCCAGTAGCATCCAGGCGGCTGCTGTTCCATACATTAATGGATGTTGGTAGCTGTAATTCCTAATAAAAATGCTTCTGGTTTCTTAACAAAGGTTGTTTTAAACATTTTTTTTTCATTTCATTGTATATAATCTCCCAGAATGCTTTTATTACCTTACAAGTCCACCACATATGATAAAATGTACCTTCTTTTTCTTTAGATTTCCAGCAGATATTTGTACTTGTCCTATACAGCAGTACCTCGGGTTAAGTACTTAATTCGTTCCGGAGATCTGTACTTAACCTGAAACTGTTCTTAACCTGAAGCACCACTTTAGCTAATTGGCCTCCCGCTGCCGCCACACCACTGAAGCACTATTTCTGTCTCATCCTGAAGCAAAGTTCTAAACCTGAGGTACTATTTCTGGGTTAGCAGAGTCTGTAACCTGAAGCGTATGTAACCCAAGGTGCCACTGTACATTTTTGCCAACTTAGTAGGAGTCAAATACCACCGGTACATCATTTTCATATAATTTTCTTTCAATGCACAACATGCCATAAATTTCAAATCTGTTTTCCATAACCTTTCCCAATCTACCATTTGAATATTATATCCCAAATCTTTTGCCCAGTGTATCATTACCAACTTGACCTGTTGATCTTTTGTATGCCACTCTAAAAGCAAGCTATACATTTTGGACAGTAATTTAACATTATTTTCTAACAGATCTTTTTGAAATCTTGATATTTCACGACTAAAACCTTTCTTTTTATCTGTCTTAAAAATATTATTTAATTGGTGAAACTGTAGCCATCCATTAATAAATCCCTTATCTCCTCATAATTTTTTAATTTCACCTGATATTCTACTTTGGTTAACATCTCTCTATAGGTTGGCCAGTTACTTCTCATATTCGATTTTTTCATAGATATTGCTTCTAAGGGGGAAAGCCAGCAAGGTGATTTTTGTTCTAATAAGTTTATATATTTTCTCCATACCATAAAGATTGATTTTTTAATTGTTGTTGTTGTTTAGTCCTGTCTGACTCTTCGTGACCCCATGGACCAGAGCACACCAGGCACTCCTGTCTTCTACTGCCCCCACAGTTTGGTCAAACTCATGATGGTAAATTCGAGAACACTGTCTACCATCTCGTTTTTGACCACATCCAATTTACCAAGGTTCATGGTTCTTACATTCTAGGTTCCTATGCAATATTTTTCTTTACAGCATTGGACTTTCCTTTTGCTTCCAGGCCTATCCGCAACTGAGCGACCTTTCGGCTTTGGCCCAGCCGCTTCATCAGCTCTGGATCTACTTGTACTTGTCCTCCGCTCTTCCTCAGTAGCATGTTGGACGCCTTCCGACCTGAGGGGCTCATCTTTCAGCGTCATAACTTTTATATGCCTGTTGTCTTTGTCCATGGAGTTTTCTTGGCAGGGATATTGGAGTGGCTTGCCGGTTCCTGCTCCAGGGGGATCACGTTTGGTCAAAACTCTCCACTATGACCTGTCCATCTTGGGCGGCCCTGCACAGCATAGCTCATAGCTTCTCTGAGTTATTCAAGCCCCTTCGCCACGGCAAGGTAGTGATCCATGAAGGGGGATTTTTTATTAAGTGATTTTAAAAAACTTTATGCACCTTTGCTTTTTCGTACCATAAATATGCATGCCATCCTAATCTATTACCATGTCCTTCTAAGTCTAAAATATCTCCCTTTTCCAATGTTATCTATTCCCAGATCCAGCAATTGCAGGACGCCTCGTAGTATAGTTTTACGTCGGGCAGGGCGAAGCCTCCTCTCTCTTTGGCATCTGTTAACAATTTATATTTTATCCTTGGTTACTTCCTCTGCCAGATAAACCTAGAAATATCTTTTTTGCCATCCCTTGAAGTGTCCTGGATGTCAGAGATGTTCCCTTCCTGACAAACTGTGAAGGGGCAGACACAGAGGAAGAAGAGAGAGAATTCCTAAGGGAGGGGGGAGAAGCAGTTAGCAGCAGTAATTTGACCCCTGTGCCTCAGCGCCTAGGGCTTGCCGATCGAAACATTGGCGGTTCGAATCCCCGCAGCGGGGTGCGCTCCCGCTGTTCGGTCCCAGTGCCTGCCAACCTAGCAGTTCGAAAGCACCCCCGGGTGCAAGTAGATAAATAGGGACCGCTTACTAGCGGGAAGGTAAACGGCGTTTCCGTGTGCGGCTCTGGCTCGCCAGAGCAGCGATGTCACGCTGGCCACGTGACCCGGAAGTGTCTCCGGACAGCGCTGGCCCCTGGCCTCTTGAGTGAGATGGGCGCACAACCCTAGAGTCTGGCAAGACTGGCCCGTACGGGCAGGGGTACCTTTACCTTTACCTTACACAGAGAGAACGAGAGGGAGGCACAGCGTGCAGAAATGCAACTTGCTAGCTCTGATAATGACACAACGGAAGGAGAGGAGGAAATGGGGGGGGGCGGAGGGTAGAATCTCCGAGGACTTGTAGATTAACGGGGCTAGCAGTAAAGCGCATGCCTGGGAGAAAGAGAAGGGGGCGACTTTCCTGTTTGGGCCAGAAGAGGAAGAGCCCAGTTTTAGCAACTGGATCATTGAGTGAGGAATGAGTTAACATTCCGGAGCTCTCTGTAATTGACCAATAAATCCGGAATAATTACCTGTCTGAGGTTGCGTCTTGTGTGGGAGAGACACCGAACCTGACACTGTACTGCCAATCACTGGTATTGACAGGAATGAAAATAGCATTCTTGGCAATACATTCATTTTTATAAATGATCTTCTTCCCCAAAAAGATAAATTCAACCCACCCCAAATTTCTAAGTTTCTCTTTATTTATTTCCAAGTGTTTATGTAATTGTCTTTAAATATATTAATATTTTTAGCTGTTAACCATACCCCCAGATATTTAACTTTCTTATATATACATAGATCTGTAAGTTGTTATAAATCCTTCTTATATTGTTCTGTCACATTCTTCCCCAAGGTCTTAGTTTTATTTTTATTTAATTTGAAACCTGCCACCTGCCCAAATTCTTGGATCCTCTCTAGAACCTTTGGTGAGCTAATTTTGGATCATCTACAGCAGGCATCCCCAACCTTCAGCCTTCCAGATGTTTTGGACTACAATTCCCATCATCCCTGACCACTGGTCCTGTTAGCTAGGGATCATGGGAGTTGTAGTTGTAAGCCAAAACATCTGGAGGGCTGCAGGTTGGGGATGCCTGATCTACAGTGACCACAAGGTCATCTGTGAAAGCTTTTGATTTATATGCTTTATTTTCTACCATCATTCGTTTAATTGTCTCATCTGCACATATTTTTCTCGCCAGGGTCTCTAACACCAAAATAAATAAAAACATAACAAATCATTAAACATTAAAAATCTTCCCTATACAGGGCTGCCTTCAGATGTCTTCTAAAGGTTGCATAGTTACTTACCTCCTTGGCTCGGGGGTCACATAACTCCATACCCTTCAACATTTCTACATTGAAAATAGGGACATCCTGAGGAAAAGCAGGACATTCTGGGGTCAAATCAGAAACTGGGACAGCTTCTGTAAATCCAGGACTGGCCCTGGAAAATAGGGACACTTGGAGGGTCTGCTGCTGTGCGCAGTTTCTGCTTGTGGGCTTTCTCTTGTGGCATCTATTGAACATGTGAGAGCAGAATGAAGCTTTGGCCTGACCCAGCAAGGCATTTATTATATTCTTAAGACTTTTATCTGCAGTCCAGTAAAAATACTGTTCATACCTTGCAGGTATTGATTGAACAACATCATGTTTGAATTTTATCTCACCTCCTTTTGTGCACACCTAACACTCACCCAACAACTTGTGTTGCATGTAATCTCCTCGTACATTTTGTTTGGCGTCTGTTTCTTTCCCGGATGAAATTAGCAGCTCACATATTGATATATTGTCTATGCATTCAGGGGGAAATGTACAAAGAGTAAATAAAACATAATGGTGCTTGGGTCAAGAGATAAATTGGGGGTGGGGGGTGGGGAGTCTATAAACGTACAAACTTTAGGAAGAGCAGAGTGTGTAAAATTCCCTTGGACTAACTGCCTCTGCTGGTCTTATTTCTGATGAAAATCTCCAGGAACTGACAAAGCATGAAGCTTTTCCCAGACAAGCCTGTTCTCCCATTATCCCCAGTGAGGATGAAATTGGCCTGTGGTTATTTACTTAGCTACTGACAACATGGAAGTTTCTAGAGCGCCTCTCCCGCATTGCTTTGTCTGCATCCAACCTGGCAAAGGGTCACAGAAGACTTTTCTGAGCAGCTCTGTCGATGGTGAGCCCAAGGGCCAGGGAGCCAGGGGGGAAACAGAAGAGCAAGGCAGTTGGTTTAAGTGATTTTTGATCAATAGTCATTTCTGCAATTGCTGGGGTTTGTTTATCCTTAATTCCAGGAGGTGTTTTACCACTTCACTTGCTTTCAAATGGAAGTGGGGGAAGGAAAACCCAATAATCCATTGAGAGCAGCAAAGATAGGAGCCACCAAAGTCATGGAGAGAGTTTTTTTGGCTTTGACCTAGAAAACCAATGGAGTCAAATCCCATCACAGCAACGCATACACTGGGCAGGTCACTATGGATCTATTCAAGCACACAGAGGAGAGGAGGGGAGAGGAGATGGAAGCTTTTAGAGCCTGGGGGCCATGTGCCCTTCAGGGCAACTGTGATGGAGCCAAAGGAGAGTCTGGTGATGCAGTGCCTCAGAATTCCACCATGGTGCTGGAGCCTCTCTCTGACTAACTACAAAGTCAGCTAGCCAGAGGAGGAAGACCAGCACTTTTGGAGGGAGAATAAAAGGAGCAGTTTCTGAGAGAGTGTTTGGAGATATCGAGATAGGGAGACGGTTTAAGTTGAGAAAGCTAGAGGGAGAGTTAGTTCTGAACTGTGTGTGTTGACATCCACTCTGAGGAAAATATCTGCTGCTAGAGAAAGGAGTCTCTTAGCTTAGACTGGAAGACAGTGTTTAGTGCCTTGGGAGAGTATTCAGATCAGGGTTAACTGGAGGACTGAGTCTGAGCCAGAAGACGTAGAAGCTGTGAGGATACCATCTCCTTGGGTCTCATTCCAGTTAGGAGAGGAGGGATCTTCTAGAAAGAGAAGAATCCTTAACCAATTAAGAGGGGTGCGTGCGTTAATCCCCTGAGTCTGTTGTACTATTTGGAGTACCTCAGCAGTTAAATGTTAGGTAACTGACAGAAAGTACCACCAAAGTATTAAGCTGTAACACCTATGCAACAAAAGAGTTACGGAATTGAAGTGAAATAACTGGAAATAAGCTAAGCATTTACCATCTAGTCTAGAAACTTGTAACATCTAACTCAGGGGTCAGCAAACTTTTTCAGCAGGGGGCCAGTCCACTGTCCCTCAGACCGGATTATATTTTGAAAACAAAACAAAACAAAACAAAAAACAAATCCTATGCCCCACAAATAACCCAGAGATGCATTTTAAATAAAAGCACATATTCTACTCATGTAAAAACACGCTGATTCCTGGTCCATCTATGGGCCGGATTTAGAAGGCGATTGGGCTGGATCCGGCCCCCCGGGCCTTAGTTTGCCTACCCATGATCTAACTGAAACATATTAACTGAACATAAGCAACTGAAATTTAAAAGAAGTTGTGCTTGATTAGAAACCTATAACATCCATTAGATTTAGTACAATTATTAAAAGGTTAACAGTTTCCTGAAAGAACATTATCTCCTGATACATCCTTTGTTTTATCCATTTTGTTCTGTCAAATAAATCTTTCTTATTTGTTCAACTTCTGCTCAAGCTTCAAAGTACCAAAGTTTTCCCGCAGACAAAATCCAAGAAGATAACCTGTGGTGGTTGAAAACATATGTTATAGATTCTGCACATGGTTTGTGTTAAGTTGTGGGTGAACATATCAGACGACACAGTGATTCTTCAAACAGCTCTTGTTTATTCACAGGCCAGAACAGAACAGAACTGAAGGGTTCAGTCAGCCTGCTTATATGGAGCTCCAGTACAATGTAACTGTAACAATTTTCTAAAACTATCCAATCACTGAACGTCACTTTCGATCCCTTATTTGCATAACTATCTACAGTATCCCCCTGCTGGCCCAGGGTGAGAACTTCAGTACATAACACCTTGGATCTGCTGCAATTGGTATACAGTGGAGGGATCCACTACAGCAACCTCTCAACAGCCAGATACTGGAGACAAAAGTGGGCAGAGCAACAAAAACAAAATTTCTGGTTTCTCTCACATCCCTCTCTGCCCTCCATCCAGGCAAGCTAGAGTCTACTACCCCATTGTCAGGGTTCAAGGACGCATTCCAGCCTAGCAAGAGCATTCAGGGTGTGAAGCAAGGACCAATGAGGGTTGTGGCCTGGAAAGAGTTCTGAGGGCCAGGTAGAAAGCTGTTTGGTGCCCAGGCCTGAGGTTCTCCACACTTGATGCAGAAAGATGGCACAGTTCTCCCAAAACTGTGCCATCAGATCATAGAATTTTCATGTTTGACGGGATCTTGAGGACCATTGAGCCCAGCTTTCAGCAACCTGTGTTTCAAAGGGCCAATGACAGGCAGAGCCAACAGATGCTAGTTTTGTCTCTCTCCTCCCTTCTGAGTTCTACAAGGGCTTCTGGTGCCCTAGGTCCCCGGTTATTGCCCAGAGACACTGTATATTTTCACCAGCTTCTCTGGCTCCCTATAAACCAAACACTGTGTGAGATGTAAACCAGAGCTTTCTTGTAATTCTGTCTCCTAGTCGCTATGATCACTCTGCTGAAGGACATTTTATTGTGTGACGGTTTTCTGCTTTAGATAGAAGTCACATGGTTCGGTCTCACTTCCTCATGATTTTGATCCATCTATAATTAGTGTGGTTCTGCTGGTGGTGAACAATAGCTGTTAAATTTCCCCAGTACAGAGAGAGATAGAGCCTTTCTTGTACACAGCATCAAGTGTTTAATTGAAGTCCTGAACCACAGTAGTGTTGGAAAGTTTTATTTATCAGGCCTTAAGTCACACAATGTGCGTGTTAACAGAGAGATTTAAAAATAGGGTTCCATGACTATCAACAGAAATATAAATATCCCAGGTAGAAACTGTCTGTCATCTAACTAGCAGGAGGCAGAAATGCAATCTACAGCCAAGTCTAATCCCCCCCCCTTAAAATTTTTTTACTCAGTGTAAAGGGTGTATTCAGCTGTGTAGCAGTGAGGAAGCAGGGGAGGGGGCCCTGCAAAGCTCACACTAAGCCACATTCTTAAGGAAACCCCCCTCAGCTTTAGTACAGTCGTACCTTGGGTCCTGAACACCTTGCAAGCTGAACATTTTGGCTCCTGAACACAGCAAACTTGGAATTGAGTGTTCTGGTTTGCAAACGTTCTTGGAACCCAAATGTCCAACGCGGCTTACATGGCTTCCCATTGGCTGCAGGATCCATACCTCGACATTCACTATAGTGGGGAATCTGAAAACGACAGTGACATTCCCCCTTTGGGCCAAAGTGGGTAGAGTTTGCAAGTGCAGACGCCCCTCTAGCGTGGTTGAAGTGTGCTAAACTGCAAACAAATAGGTCTAGAGAATTTGTGTGTGTGTGTGTGTGTGTGTGTGTGTGTGTAAAAGAGATTCACTTTCCTGCCTCATGAGGATGGCGAGCAAGGGTTTGCCTCTTGCTCTTTCATGCTTTGAAATGATTTAGAGCAGGGTGTTAAGGTGGATAACTTTCCAGGTGCAACATGCCACTGGTGGATGAGGCCAGAAGAGGACATGGGCAGAGCAAAGGATGCAAATACAGTGGTACCTCGGGTTACAGATGCTTCAGGTTACAGACACTTCAGTTTACAGACTCCGCTAACCCAGAAATAGTACCTCGGGTTAAGAACTTTGCTTCAGGATGAGAACAGAAATCACGCAGCAGCAGTGCGGCAGCAGCAGGAGGCCCCATTAGCTAAAGTGGTGCTTCAGGTGGTGGTTAAGAACAGTTTCAGGTTAAGAACAGACCTCCGGAACGAATTAAGTACTTAACCCAGGGTACCACTCTACTGCCTTTGTACAGTAGACCAGTTTCTACACACACTTCCACATACCCCTTTCTGCCTCCCATCTAGACCAGGAGGAGACATTGCCAGAGTTCAAGGGCACATTCCAGTCACAAGAAAACACCCAGAGAAGGTGTGAAGCAGGGCTGGTGAGGAAGTTCTAAGGGCCAGAGAGATCCCTAGGCTGTATGAAGAGATATCCTGGGCCAGTGAGGTATGTGGGTGAAGCGAGGAGTGGCCTGGAGAGAAAAGTCCCGAGGGCCAGATAGAGAGACCTGGAGGACAGAATTAATCCCATCCTGATGTAGTGCTCTTTTTAAATTATAGCAATTGTTTATTACGTTTGCATCTACATGTGTATTTGTATATACAGTGGCTGCCTAAAACTCCTTTTCAGTCTCCAAGCCTCTGAGCTTTGGTTTGCCTGGCTTTTGGCCTGCATCTAGTTTGCCTGGCTGTGTGAAAGCTGCCCTTGGCTGCAGAGCCTTTTGTGACCTCAGCTGACAAAACAGAGTTTGGCCTGTGAGCGCTTTCATCTTGACACATGCCCGATGTCCAGAGACGTAGCTGCCCTGTGAAATAAACAGGCAGCTGCATCATTCTGAACAAACGGTCCTCCCGTGAATGATGGGTTTGCCGTTGCACAAATCAGTGCACAAATCTCATGGGGAGTGGAATAAAGCTTGCGGGCCTTCAGGCCTTTGCTGGTGACACACTGTGGAAGAACCATTCACATAATTTTGCAATTCCTTATCTGTCTGGCGCAGACAGGTGACCCAGAATTATTAGCCCTTTCTACATCATTAAGCGCAAGGTAAAAATTATAGTCTGTATAAGCACACTTCGCCACATGTGGCTTTCAGATCTCTTGGCTTTAAAACCTGCCTTGTTAATCAAGTCCTTCTGGGTTGATGTTCTGATCTCTTACTCTGGCTAATCTAGTAGGATTTGTTAAGAGTGCAAGTAGCTGCTTCTTCGCCGCTCCATATTTTAATCGATGGGGAAAGTGTGGAGGAAGAGGGAGGAAGCAATTTTGTTTTTTAAGGTTCCATACTGGGAAGGAAATAGCATCCAACAGCTGTAGGCAGAACCATGGGACTATGAGGAACATCAGGAGAATGTGGGAATATAGTGCACCTTAAGGACAGGGGTAATATTATTTATGCTTGTTACTTACTCTCTCTCTCTCTCTCTCTCTCTCTCCACACCCCTCACGGGGCCAGCTCTGCACGCTCCCCTAGTTATCTCACTTGACTGTCTTTGAACTGTGATAATACTTCCTGCTTGCCTTGACAGAGGATGGAGAATGCCATGTGTTAGACCACACCTATTTTTGCCACACCCATTGCTGACATGTGGCCGCCTAAAAGATGACCACGAGGGTGTGACCCTCAGCTGTAAAAGGCTCTCTACCTGGCTGTAGTTGGTATATTCCTGCACCGAGAAAGAGGGTTGCCCTAAACGCCTTTCAAAGTCCTTTCCAACTCTTAAAACACTTTGAGTCCATACTACACGCACACTACCCATTTAAAGCGCAAGGTTTTCCCCAAAGAATCTTGGGAACTGCAGATCCCACAGATCCCCCTTAACAAGCTATAGTTCTCCAGACTCTTTTGGCAGAGGCAAGTCATGTGCTTTGAAGGTATGATGTGCATACAGCCCTGCATGTTTGAGAGAAACAAGGGCAAGCGTTTGAGCAGTGGCGTAGCGTGGGTTGTCAGCACCCGGGGCAAGGCAAGTAATTTGCGCCCCCTAACCCGGGGCAAGGCAAGTAATTTGCGCCCCCCCCCGCTGCACTGTCCCTCCCCCAGATAGTCCCTCGCTCTCTCTCCGCACCGCACCGCACGCCTGGCACCCTCCCCTCCACAGTGGGTGGCGACCCGGCGGCTCGGATCGGATTCGCACAGCCAGCACTGCAGTGAGAGAGAGTGAGTGAGCCAGGTAGGGGCAGAGAGCTGCGAGTGCGCCCCCCCAGATGTTGCGCCCGGTGCGGCCGGGCCCCCCTGCACCCCCCACGCTACGCCACTGCCTTTGAGTAAGGCATGTTCCTTCCCTTCCTCCTTTCCCCTCTGCTACAGTTGCGCTCATAAATTTCATTGTGGTTGATCCCTTCCAATGAACTGTATTTCCAACTTGCCTACTTGGAAAAGTGCGGGGGAGTTGATACAGGCAGTGCAGGACCCCTTTGCTGTCGTGGAGAAGTCAGCTTCTCCATAAAATACAGAAAGTTTGTGGCATTCACAGGCAGACACTCACTAGAGAGGGAAAGATAACTTTCCTCCCTCTCTTCCCCCCCTCCCCCAATTTTAAATAAATAAAAATGTGCTTTTGCCTTAGGCAAGTTTCTGCTGGATGTTTGACAGTCTTGCTCACAGTGATTCACTGAGCTGTTTTGAGTATATTTAACAAAGGAAGGGTGGTGATGGAATTCCAACAACTCAAAAGGAAGCTGCATAGTGTTTTGGGGGAGCTTTGCAGTAAAGCTAAAGTAAATCTTGGAGGAAAACCATCAAGCACAGTTTTAAAGTTCTCTCTTAAATAAGCTTGCTTTTCCTTACAACAGTAATTGCATCAAACCAAGAGGTGTAATTGTACTGAACTGAGCAAGTCAACATTTTTTGCTCTGAAGAGTTGATATGGTTCATAGGAAGGTCCTCCAAAGGTCATCTGGTCCAACCCATTGCTGGTGGCAGGAAATTAATCTGCTGCTACAACATCTAGCTTCTGCTTACAAACCTCTAAAGAGAGGGAGGTTACCAGCTTTCAAATCAATCTGCCTCACTGCCAATCATTCTTGCCATTGTAAAGTTTTTCCCAGGGTGTGGTCAAGATCCCTTTAAATACCCTTAAAAGAAAATTGGGAATTGAAGTTTCTCCAGTTTCTGTTTTTGTTTTGTTTCCCACATAGCCAAGTTTAGAAATCTCTGTGCTTGTGTTTCTACTTTTATCTACACCCTTGTTGATTAGGAATAGAAGAAAAAACTAGCACCAACAGAAAATAAAGAGTACAGTGGTACCTCGGGTTACATACATGTCAGGTTACATACGCTTCAGGTTACAGACTCCGCTAACCCAGAAATAGTGCTTCAGGTTAAGAACTTTGCTTCAGGATGAGGACAGAAAACGTGCTCTGGCGGCGCGGCAGCAGCAGGAGGCCCCATTAGCTAAAGTGGTGCTTCAGGTTAAGAACAGTTTCAGGTTAATAATGGACCTCCGGAACAAATTAAGTACTTAACCCGAGGTACCACAGTATATTCAGGGCTGTCTGCATAAGAACAGGGCTGGGGAACCTTTTTCAGCTCAAAGGTCACTTTATCTTCTGGGCAACCTCTGGGCAAACACCATGTACCAGTAGTGGGCAGGGTCAGAGGCCAAAGTGCGTGGAGCAACATAGATTTTTACAATAGCCTAGATCAGGGACCGGCAAACTAAGGCCCACAGGCCAGAGCAGACCCAATAGCCTTCAGGATCTGGCCCATGGACTGTCTGTGGATTGGCGGGGGGATTCTGTTTGTTTAGGCTGTGCTATTTCCCTACCTGCGCCATTCCATTTCCCCCATCTCCCTAACACACACACTGCGCCGCCTCCTCCTCCCTCCCTCCTCCTGGCTTCTTCCTGCCCTGCCTAGAGAAGGAAAGGGGCTGGGTTGGGCTGGCTGAGCGCCATTTTAAGCAGCCCCTCTCTGGAGCCAGCCCTTTCGCACCGCTTGCCTTCCGTCCGCCGCCGCCCCTGCCCTGTTGCTCCTGTGGGCAAGAGAGCGGAGCGGACAAGCTCACTCTGGCTACTCACGAGAAGCAGCAGTGGTGGTGGCAGCCCCTGGGAAGGTAAGCGCAGAGACTGGGGGTGGGAGGACTACTTGCCCCCCTTGCCACTTCTTCCAGCTCCCCCCCCCCCCGGTGCTGCTTCTCCAGCCCACCACAAGGTCTGAGGGACAGTGGACTGGTCCACGGCTAAATTTCTCCCCCCACCCTTGGCTTAGATTCTGCAGACACTCACTCTATCCTCCACCCAAGTTAAGCAAGATACGTTGTTGGAGTTCCAGGATACATCACAGCCAACACAAAAAATATTTGAGGATGGTGCCTCCCCCAAAAAGTTGATGGGCATTGCCCTTCAAATGGTGTGTGTGCTTACCTGCCTCCCCCCAATGTTTGGCACCCCGATCACAGCCATGCAAAAACACTCAAAGCGTGTTGGTAAGCAGGGCTGGCTGGTGAGGCTTGTGGTTGCCAAGAAGTTGTTGCCTGGGAAAAATCCTGAGAGTCAGACAGAGATGCCTGGAAGGCTACATTTGACCTGTCCCCCAGGGGTTCCCTGTCCATGTTGTAGGGATCAATGAATTAAAGATAGGCCAGTGTCATTATCTCCATATTGCAGACAGAACCACTGACGCCAAGAAAAGCGGCTTGCCTGTAAGGCCACCTGACAAACACAGCAGAGATTAGATCTGAATTGGCAATTTCCTAATTTATATGTCAGTCTCTCAACCGCTGTTCTATGCCAGCCACTGCCAACAGTGAGTTACTTCCCAAAAATCACAATCCCCTTTGAAGCTCTTTTGCACATGTTCTTTTTTAATTTTTTTAGAAAGACTGATTCTGCACGATAAATGAAACCAAGAAAATCTGAGATGTACTATTTTATGGCGTTCTGTGTTGTTGTGATATTATCAGCTCTGGAGACGGCTATTTGGCCTGTGCTCAGATCTGCCTTGTTATTTTTCAAACCAGGTTGCATGAGAGCTCTATCTCATGCCCCAATTCAAATGGGTTGTGTGTTTTGTCCGCTTGAGCGTGTGTTCTGAGCTACTTACAGTGGCCAACAACCTCCGTCATGCTACAAGAGCTCAGATCTGAGTACATTTCATCCTTTGTCATGCTGAGGTGCTTCTGACACCTTCCCTGTTTTGATCTTAGAGGGAGGCTGAATGAATCTTGGAACAGACACCCCAACATTTGCACTCTCTCGTTTCTCTCTCTGTCATCTTGTTCTGATGAACATTTTGAGACTGCCAGTTTAAAGATCTTTACCCTGAAGGCTGGGATGGACAAATCTGTCCATTTTCATCTCACTCACTTTCTCATTTTTCCAATATTTGTTGGAAAAAGGGGTTCCCAGCTGCGGTCTGTGGACAACCCATGACATGTAAGCATCATTCAGGTGGTCCACAGAGGTTTTGTGGATTTTATGTACATCTATTGTGTTAGGTATTCCAATTGATTTTAATGGTGTTTTATTGCTTCTTTTATTTCTTACATTGTACCTTATTACATTACACTTTGAATTATATGGAATTACAATTGATAAAACAATTTCCAGCAATTTCCAAGTGGTCAGTGGGTATCTATCTATCAACCAGTACGTTTTGGAGCACAATTCAAAGTGTTGGTGCTGACCTTTAAAGCCCCAAATGGCCTTGGTCCTGTATACCTGAAGGAGCGTCTCCACCCCCATCATTCAGCCCAGACACTGAGATCTAGTGCCGAGGGCCTTCTGGTGGTTCCCTCATTGCGAGAAGTGAGGTTACAGGGAACCAGACAGAGGGCCTTCTCGGTAGTGGTGCCCACCCTGTGGAACACCCTCCCTTCAGATGTGAAGGAAATAAGCAGCTATCCTATCTTTAAAAGACATCTGAAGGCAGCCCTGTTCAGGGAAGTTTTTAATATTTAATGCTGTACTGTTTTTAACATTTGATTGGGAGCAGCCCAGAGTGGCTGGATAACTCAGCCAGATGGGTGGGGTATAAATAATAAATAAATTATTATTATTATTATTATTATTGTTATTATTATTATTATTATTATTATTACCAATCCATCTATCTATACATCTTTTTTCTGGGGTGACACAGGGGTACACATACCCCTAAACATTTTGTGAATCTTTGGTTTGGAAAACCGTATGAACAGATTTGGATACGTGTGCTTAATTCAGAAAGTGTGAATTAGGCAGTTGTTCAACTGAGCCCCACCCGCCATCCCTCCCTAAAGGTGCTCACAGAAAAAAGAATTATTTTGGAAGCAGCATTTTGTGGTGGGGTACAGCTGGTCATGGGACGCGGGTGGCGCTGTGGGTTAAACCACAGAGCCTAGGACTTGCTGATCGGAAGGTTGGTGGTTCGAATCCCTGCGATGGGGTGAGCTCCCGTTGCTCGGTCCCTGCTCCTGCCCACCTAGCAGTTGAAAAGCACGTCAAAGTGCAAGTAGATAAATAGGTACTGCTCCGGCAGGAAGGTAAACGGTGTTTCCGTGCGCTGCTCTGATTCGCCAGAAGCGGCTTAGTCATGCTAGCCACATGACCCAGAAACTCTACGCCGGCTCCCTCGGCCGATAAAGCAAGATGAGTGCCGCAACCCCAGAGTCAGTCACAACTGGACCAAATGGTCAGGGGTCCTTACAGCTGGTCATGATAGGTGAAGAACCAGCTGGAGTTTTCAAAACTGTAGGGAGGAGAAGCTATTTGCCCATTCTCAAAATCGTGGTAAAAAGGTACCTCAAGGGTCGCCTAGACTAACTGACACACCAAATCTACTGCAACTGCACCCCTGATAGGTGGTCATCTAACCTCTGCTTAGAAACCTCAAGTGTGATGCTGGACCTGATGGGGCTTGGGCCTGACATGAGTACAATTTGTATCCTGCAGCTTGTGCCTAACAGCATAGGAAGTCCCAATGTACTGAGTCAAACCTAGGGCTGCCACTTTTGGTCTGGCAAAATAAGGAACAGATTATGGGAGGGGGGGAATTGGGGGGCTGAAAATTTACCTGGTGCAGAAATGCCTTCAGAGCAATCCATTACAATGATTACTGTAAATGGAAGCTATACATAACTGCAAATACAGTGGTACCTCTGGTTGTGAACGGGATTCGTTCTGGAGGCCCGTTCGCAACCTGAAAAGCCTGCAACCTGAAGCACCGTATCTGCGCAGGTGCGTGGCGCGATTTGGCGCTTGTGCGCATGTGTGATTTAGTGCTTCTATGCATGCGGCAAAACCCGGAAGTAACCCTTTCTGGTACTTCTGGGTCGCCGTGGGATGCAACCTGAAAAAACGTAACATGAAGCAAACATAACATGAGGTATGACTGTAATCCAACAATAATATTGTAAGGAAATGCTCTCCACCTGCTGAATTTCTGCCTGCCAAGAGGATGGTAAAGGTAGAAACCCAGCCAAGAAAGAAGGGGGGGGGGAGAGATACCAAGAAATTCTGCTTCTTTTCCTCACAGAGCTTTGCCTCCAACATCCTAACACGGTTCGCCTAACCCCTCGTCCCCCTGAGTGTTCCAATGGTGCTTTAATGTCTAGGGATGGTCAGATTATTATTATTAATTATTAAATTTGTATACCACCCTTCATCTGGGCAGTTTCAGCATCAGAACCCTAAATATAAGAAGTCCTCCTTTGCAGCCTCCACAGGGTCCTTTTTAGAGGTAGAAATAAGGCAAGAGAGCCCTTAAACACACAGCGAGAGGCTTATATTTGAGAAGGTTCTTGCAGACGCTGCAGCTTCAGAACACGCTTCACTCTCCTCTTAGAGCCATCGGGCAACAGCTCCACCCAACCCAGAAGAGCCGGCTGGCTGGCGAGCTCTATTGGCTAGCCTGAAGCGTCAATCAGCCATCTTTGGAGGGCGGGCTCAACTTCTAAGGTGCCTTGCAGTTAAGCTGCGCGAGGCAAACAGGTCAGAGTGAGCGCAATTTTTTTATGACTTCAAAAACGTAACAAAGGGCATTCCAAAAGGAACAGGAGACTCTGTGCCCCCCAAAACAGAACAAATCCGTATTGTAAAGGACAGGTGGCAACCCTAGTCACACCCTTGTCTATCTCGCTTAGTACTGTTTGCACATACCGCCTCTAATAGTGACTGCAGCCCTAATAGGAAACTGCCTAACACTGAGGGTTTATCCACACTTAACTTTCATCTGGTTTTTCCAAGCATGGCCCATACTTTGAAGCTCTACGTCTGAGCACTTTGCTCCAGAGCTTTCTCTGTGGAAAACTTGCTCATTAAAACTCAATTGGAGCAAACGGCAATCCGTAGAAAATCCGAACTGACTTTTGCTCTGATTGAGCGTTAAAAGTGCGGGGTTTTGTAGGGAAAGCTCCAGGGCAAAAAAACCCAAAACAAAACTACACGGACATGGAGCTTTTAAGTGTGGGTCTGTACCTGGGGAAAGTGGGATAAGCACTAAATACGGCGAAGCCCTCTGCCAGAAGATTAGTTCATCTAGTTCAGTATTATCTACACTGACTGACGGTGGTTCTCCAGGGATTCAGGTAGGGGACTGTCTCAGCCCTACCTGCAGATAGATGCCAGGGATCTTCTTCAGGGGAAGCTGAATCTCTACCACTGAGGTACAGCCTCTTCCCAATACAGGACATAGTGTAAGACAACCCAGCAGTTCTATAGGCATCTACCCTCCCCTCCCTCACACAACCTTGCTCCTCTTCCAATTAAATTGTGGTATTTCATAATCTGGTCTCACCTTCCTGCCCGAGAATTAAGATCTGTCTTGAATATAATTAACATGGCCTTAACATTTCATGATATTGAAATTTAACTGCCGTACAAAGACGGAGGGACTGAGAAGGTAAATGGCATGGAAAGAGATTGCCATGTTGGCTTTTGGTGTTTAGGAAAAAGATGGAAAATTAAAAGCAATTTGCACCAGAGCTGTTAGAAAACAAATTAGCAGTTCATTTTATAATGCTACCGATCAACAGCAGGAAGCTATTAAATTTAACAACAAACTAGCCTTGCAAAGTGGCTCGCAGTGAAATCTCTTCATATACCCACCATATCCATATGAATTTCCTGCTCGTGTTAGTGACTGTATGTGTGGGAAGCACAAGCTTCCGACCATCATTGGCAAGATTATTCATTTTTAGAAATAATTTACTCCTTAGGTGTCAGGGGTAGATGGCACTGAAAATCCAAGCAGGCCACTCTTCATTTGGAGTATGGAAATCTGTGAGATCCACTCAAATGCACCCTGAAGCTTTAATCACAGGGGTAGGGATCCTATGGACCTCCAGATGTTGGACTTCAAATCCCATCAACCTCAGCCAGTGTGGCCAATGGTCAAGGATGATAGGAATGGTAGTCCAACAACATCTGGAGGGCTTAAGGTTCCCAATCCCTGCTCTATCAAAATATGAACCAGTGCTTGACATATGCAACTTCAGTCTCAGTAACATCTGAAGTTTATAGACATATGAGCAGGGATGTTAGACAGCAACATTTTTCATTCTGCTCTGTATCCATCACATGCAGTACTGTTGTTAGGCAACCCCCCCCTCCCCATTCCCTTTACAGAGCTACAATTCCCAGAGTTTTCTGGGAAGATGGACTGACTGCTAAACTGTCCTGATAATTATAGCTCTACATGGGGAACAGAAATCTCTTAACAATCAGCAGTTTTGACAGACTGTTTGCCAATGTTCTTTGGAGAAAGATATGACTGTTTAAATTGCCATGATAGTGCTTTAAATGTCTAGGGCAAGATGCGGCCAAAATTAAATAAATGAAAGAGCTGGTGCTGCAGATACAATCAGCACTCTTCTTTTAGAGCAGGGGTGGCATGAACTTGTGGTCCTCCAGATGTTGCTGGACTACTACAACTCCCATCATCCCTTGCTGTTGGCCATGCTGGCTGGGGATTATGGAAGTTGGAGTCTAGCAACTTCTGGAGAGCTCCAGGTTCCCCACCCCTATTTTATAGTAAAACATCTGAACCATCCCCAAAGCATTTTGACCCATATAATCATCCTTATAGAATGGTGCCCAAATTGGCAGGAGCAAAATCCAACTAAAAATTGGGAATCGTCCATTTTGGGGACGTTTGGTTTAGCCCCAATTTACAGCCATAAGGACTGGTAACTTCAAAACAAAGCAAAATGGGAGGTTCTTTTTGAGCCTCATACCACATCCTGTGCTTTTCTAGTGATCTCAAAGCAAGTACTCATGCTCTATTTTAAGGGAACAGACAAGCGTGGAGCAGAGAGTATCATAAAGCCTACCCCCACCTTCCCTGTGCAAAGGCTGTTTGGAGGGAATGATCAATATTTCATAGGCATGCTAAGGTGGTAATGAAAGATACATGAATTGTGAAGCAAGCAGGTAGGAAGTCATTCGGAGATGAGGGAAATGGAGAAATGATAGCAAGCAGATGTGCTCAAGCAATGATGTTTGACTCGCTGAGATGATCTGTCCCTTGCTGATTTCAACCTGGGTCTTCTCAAAAGGATTTGACTCAGAGTGGTTTGACAGGGTGGGGGTGGGGGGCACAAGCTCAACTTACGGGTGGGGGAGGGGGACAAGATTTGGCTGCAGGCATGATGGCTATCTGGAAATTTTTTTACAGAAGATGTCTATGGAGCATCTCAACCGCAGAAGCTAGGCCACAGCAGACATCTACCAGAGGGTGGGAGAGAGACTTAATTCAGTTCACATTTCCTGCTCTTCCTAGAGCTACATGTAGAGTGAGACACAAGGGTCACCCACACTTTACCTTTAGTCCTGTGTTTTCTAGACACAGGCAGCCCCTTCATGTTTGGTGGCTTCCTCCGCCCGTCCCCCCCCCCGCTCTTCTGCTGAATCAGGACAAATGTCAACCCGAGTTTCCCGCACATTGTCGTTTGCTCTGATTCAGGGGTAAATAGTGGATTTTTGTGGGGAAAGCGCCAGGAACAAAAATAAAGCTCAAACACAGTGCTTTAAAGTGTGGACCTGTGTCTAGAAATGCAGCACAAAAGGAAGTGTGGATGAACCTACAGTCACCCTACTCTAAATTTCAGGGTGCAGTTTCCCAAGCAAAGCATGCATGCAAACAAACACACACGCACACGCACGCGCGCACGCATGAGAAAGTGTTCATTAATGCATATATCAGTGGGGTAAAAGGCAAAAATGCATTCTCTCCAGGGGAACTGCTTGTAAAAATAAATACGCATATAGGGCAAAATTGCATGTAGAAATGTGAATATTAGGAGAGAAGCACATTAAAATGCTGATTAATTCGCATGAAGCATTTTGAAAAAGCTAAATGGAAAGGGATGCAGAAATCCGTAGAATGGAAGCCTGGATGAACTAGAAACAGAAGCAGGTGATTTTTGTAACGGAGTGGAAAAGAGCGTACGCTACAAAAGTAAAATATACATACTTTCCTCCACCCACTTTTGTCCTTGGCTTGCCCACCACTGGCATGCGGCCCTTGGAAGACTGACCAGAAGGAAATGCATCCCTTGGGACAAAAAGGTCCCCCACCCCTGATCTAAGCTCTGGAACAAGTGCAAGTAGGAACGTGTAAATGTGCTCTGAAGGTGCTGTTTCTATGTCTACACAGTATTTGAATATTTTCAAGGGCCGGGGTTATGCCATCTGGAATTGTTCAAGGCATTCTGAACAATATTATATGCCAGCACAACAGTTTTGCAATCACATAACTAAGGCCACCAGCTCCTGAGATAGGGATTTATTCAAAGCTTTCTCATTGCTCCAAAGTCCCTAGTGGTTGGGGATTGTTCCACAAGCCCAAATTCTACTGTAACTCATACATGTCAATTATTGCAAAAGGTGCCAGCAATCCAGGTTTAGCTTTGATGGGCAGAATACCCCAAACTAAGCTTTTCACCATCTGTTCATCCGTGCATTTTTGTAAGCAAAGGAGAGCATATTTCACAACGACGTCAATGAAAAGTAAGATAAATGCTATTTTAATGCACCGATAGCATATGCCACATTTAGTGATGGTTTAATCTCCTCCTCCTTCCAAAAATGTTATTGAGTGGGACCCCTCCCAAATATAACCCTTCCCCACCATCTAGTTGCCAGGGAAACGGATGATTTTTTTTTTTTTTAAGTGCAAGGAACACTCCACATCTAAACACTTTAAAAAATCTTACTGCGTGCGATATTTAGCGGTGGTGAAAGAAATTTGCTTTGGTTCACAATGAACTGCAGAACTACCTTATTTGCAAGTGCCAAATAATGTATCTTAAGTGAAACACAAATATCTTTGGAGTTTTCTGAATTTTGTGGTGCAGTCCTCTAACCAAGGGCTCATCCACATTTAACTTTGCGCCATGCTTTCTAGGCACAGGTCCAAGCATTCCCCCCCCCCCACACCTTGTCCTGCCACTTTCCTCAGGAAAACCCATGTTTTACTGCTGAATCGGAGCAAATGGCAGTCCATGGAAAACTCGATTGTTTTTTGCTTAGATTCAGCAGTAAAATGCAGGTTTTCCTGGGGAAAGTGCTAGAAGAAGAAACACCCACTTCAACACAGACCTGTGCAGCACAAAAGAATGGATTTGGCTCAAGTCATGGGCTGGATCTACACTGACCTGATTAACGTTATTATTAGAACGATATTAGATATATCATTCTAAAACGTCATAGGGCATACTTGTAAAGAAAAGCATTTCTTACCTTTTTCTTTGTCAAAACGCTGTCTCCCTACTCCTAGTTGCTGGTTGCTCTGCAGCACACTCTGGTGTCACAGTTTAATAACACATTATGAACTTTAAAAGTAGGACGTAATGTGTCTATATACAGTGGTACCTCTGGTTGCGAACAGGATCCGGACGCCCGTTCGCAACATGAAAAGATCGCAACCCTCAGTGGCATGTCTGCGCACGCACGGGTTGCGATTCACCGCTTCGGTGCATGTGCGTGACATCATTTTGCGTGTCTGCGCATGTGGTGAAACCCGGAAGTAACCCTTTCCAGTACCCCTTCCGGTACTTCTGGGTTGCTGTGGGACGTAACCTGAAAGAACGTAACATGAAGCGGACGTAACATGAGGTCTGACTGTACATTATCGAAACCATTCCTTAGCCCTTCCCTAACATTAAAAACCATAAGTGTAGGTTTATAAAAAAATGCATAAGAAAATAAGAGTAGCCTGCTGGATCAGATCAGTGGCCCATATTATTCAGCATCCTGTTCTCACCTGGACAACCAGGTGCCCGTGAGAAACCTTGCAAGCGGGACTCAAGCACAAAAGCATTCTCCCCTCCTGCAGTTTCCATAACTGGGGTTCAGATAGATTATTGCCTTTGTCAGTGGAGGCAGAACACAGCCAGCATCGCTAGTAGCCTTTGATAGCCATCTCCTCTATGGATTCCTCCAATTCTTTCATCTAGGTTGGTGGCCATCATAGGTTAACTATGTGCAGTAGGAAGGAAGATTTTATTTCGTCTTGTCCAAAATTTTCTGGAACTCATTGGAAGCACGCAAGTTCCAGTGTTGTGAATGAGGGAGAAAAACATTTCACTGTCCACTTCCCCCACACCACACATAATTTTGCAAACTGCTATCATGTTATCTCTTAAAAAGGTAAAGGGACCCCTGACCGTTAGGTCCAGTCGTGGCCGACTCTGGGGTTGCAGCGCTCATCTCGCTTTACTGGCCGAGGGAGCCGGCGTGCAGCTTCTGGGTCATGTGGCCAGCATGACTAAGCCGCTTCTGGCGAACCAGAGCAGCGCACGGAAACGCCGTTTACCTTCCTGCCAGAGCAGTACCTATTTATCTACTTGCACTTTGAGGTGCTTTAGAACTGCTAGGTTGGCAGGAGCAGGGGCCGAGCAACGGGAGCTCACCCCGTCATGTGGATTTGAACCATTGACCTTCTGATCGGCAAGTCCTAGACTCTGTGGTTTAACCCACAGCGCCACCCGCGCCCCTTGTTATCTTTTACTCACTTTTTATTTAAACTAAAAAAGTCCTAAGCACTGCAGCCTTTCCTCTTAGGGGAGCCACTCCATCCCCTTGATTGTTTTGGCTGTCCTTTTCTGAACCTTTTCCAACTACACAATATCCTTTTTGAGGCGAGGCGACCAGAACTTGTGCACAGTGATGCAAACTGATGCAGAAATGTGGAGGGTAGAACTGAATACTGGGAAAAGAAGACGCTGAAACAGACAGATTCAGCCATACCCAGGAGCAACCTGGTGCTCCCATCAGAGTACCTTCCCCCTGGTTAGAAGGAGACCCTCATGGTAGCTGGTCATGGGCCTCACATTCCAGCCTGTGGTTTCAGATACCCTGTCTTCCAGGCTGCAGTTTGGGACTAGCCAGCCTCTTGGATCCCTTGAAGGAATGCAGGAGAGAAGCCTTTGTCTTAAGAGTAGTGGAATGTAACAGTGTATTTCCAGTTCAGCATCCTATCTGTTCACCTTCCAAAGTGACATTTAGAGGAGCTGAGTTCTTCTCCGCCAGAGGCAGCCTTGTCACTGGATTCAGTAGATCAAGTTCCAGACTGACACTCAAGCTACCCAAAGCTCCCCTCCAGCTCTTCTCTTTCTTTATCTGTTTGCTTTGCTGCATCAGAGGTTCCCCAATCACAGACATGCCATTCAGCATCTGTCCCTTTCTTTGCTGGCAGCCTCCTTTCACCCTTTTTGTCTCATCACCTTCCACTTTAGCTTGAGAGGCACAGATGCAAGTGCAAAGGAAGCTTGGTGCAAGGCTGCCTGTTCCTGGAATTGCCAGATGAAAAGCACAGACACAGGGAGTGGAATGGCCCCGTGCTTGTACCTGTGAAACCACCGCTAACAAACACATGATTTTTTTTGGGGGGGGGGATGGGGATTAGGTGAGGAACTTAAGTTCAGTGGTCGAGAAGGTTCAACCTCTGGTGTCTCCAGGTAGGGCTGAGAATGTCTTTTGTCTCAAACCCTAGAAAGCCTCTGTGTAGGTATTGTGTAGTACCTTTGTAGGCACTCCTGAACTAGGCGTACCAGGGAGCTGGCTTAATATAAGCCAGTTATCTTCTTTTGGGGGAAAGCTGCAGCTCAGTGAAAGAACATCTGCCTCGCATGCAGAAGCTTCCACTCTCGATCTTGACATCTTCAGGTAGGGCTAGGGGGAAAAATCCCTGCCTGAAATCCTGGAGGGATGCTGTCAGCCAGTATAAACCAACATCATTTCAAAGTGGAGAATGGATGGCCATCTGTCATGGATGCTTTAGTTGAAATTCCTGCATTGCAGGGGGTGGGACTAGATCAGGCATAGGCAAACTTGGCCCTCCAGATGTTTTGGGACTACAGCTCCTATCATCCCTGACCACTGGTCCTGTTAGCTAGGGATGATGGGAGTTGTAGTCCCAAAACATCTGGAGGGCCGAGTTTGCCTATGCCTGGACTAGATGATCCTTGGGTGTCCCTTCCAACTCTGTGATTCTGTGACCCTGTGTAAGGCAACTTCCAACGTTCCTATCTTCCTGCCATGCCAAACAAACTTATTTATGAGACTGTACAGATGAGACTAAGATTCATGACGGAGACACACAAGGTTTTATTTGTAGCTGGTCTGGTGTGATATAAGGTGGCTTATTATATTCCTGTAGAATCTTTGATCCATAGCTCAATAACAGAGCACATGTGTTAGAATCATAGAATCATAGATTTCTCATGTTGAAAGGGATCCCCAAGGGTCATCTAGTCCAACCCTCTGCAATGCAAGAATCTCAAGTAAAGCATCCATGACAGGTGGCCCTCCAACCTCTGCTTAGAAACCTCCAAGGAAGGAGAAGGGATGTTGCATGCAGAAGGTCTCAGGTCCAATCCCCAGCATGTCCAGATAGAAAGATCCCCAGTCAGTAGCCATGTGATGCTGCCCAAATGCTGCTAGACCGTTTGCCATCCTTGACCATTGGCCATGCAGACTGGGGCTGATGGGAGTTGGAGTCCAACAGTAAATTGGCGGCGCCATGTTGCCCTTGATTGTTTTGGCTGTCCCTTTTGGTACCTTTTCCAGCTCAATAGCATTCTGCTGACCAGAACTGGACACAGTAATATGTTGCATATTCTGTGGAATAAAGAGCCTCCCTCTGCCCATCAGCTACAGTCCAGGTACTAAATTCAAGAGGAAAGAAGAGACTCTGGCTTTCTAATAGCTATACACACCCTTTTTGCAGGGTGGGTTTTTTTTGTGTGGGTTTTTTTTTTTTTTGGAAATGTTCCCCTTAATCATATCTTGAATTAATGTGGGGCTTGTTCATTCCGAGCTCTCATTACCCTCTTAATTAACTGTGCACAGATGGAAAAAGTCGGAATTGCTTCACTCGAGTTGTTCTGCTAGTTTTAAAATGAGATGGCAGATGGAGGACAAGGCAAGATCGGGCTCAGCTCAGAGGCAGGATACAAGTTTTCAAGCTGTCACTGAAACGTCAACAAACGCTCCATCTGTTTAGGAGAAGCACCAGGCAGGGGTGGGTTTCAAACTCCATCTGATGAACGTGAGTTCAAAAGAATTCCAAACAATCCGGGGGCTGGGGGGAGAGGCAAATTTCCCTTCCCCCTCATCTTAAAATAAAACAAAAATACCCCCAGCATATATTGTAAGAATCAGGCCGCAGTAATGTAACTCAAGCCCTGCTGGATCATGTCAAAGGCCATAGAAGAGGCCTGGTTCCCCCTCCATATAATTATAGAACTGTAGAGTTGGAAGGAACCCCAAAGGTCATCTAGGAATCCTTTACAGGTGGGCCACCCAAGCTCTGCTTAAAAACCTCCACTGAAGGAGAGGCCACCACCTTTTGAGGTCCTCCATTCCACTCTTGTTATTTACAAGCTTCCAGAACAAATGGCCAGTGAAGGAGTGAGTGACGATTGGCTAGCTTTCATAGATCACCTTTGCGTTGAGTCTGCTCACCACCCTTTGTTCCTCAAAACCCAATAGTTCCAAAAACTGAAAAAGCATCATTTTGGGATAATACTGCATGGTGCACCCCACAAAGCTCCTGACTGATCCTAAGCAGGGGAAAGACAGGCAGACAGAGAAAGGAAGTAAGGGTAAGGTGGCCTAACTTAGCTGGAGTCCTGCTCCTCCAGGTATCCAGAGGATAAGAACAGTGTTTTGTGCAGTGCTGCAGTGAGTGCGATAACAAAAGAAGTGAACTGAAGAGAATGATATCGCTTGAAAAAGTCTAGATGGAAAGGACTTAACAAAACAGGGACTGAGAGGAGCTCAATTATAGAAAAGAGACTTCCAGATGGAAAGAGCAAGCAGAAGGTTTTATCTCGTCAAGAGCTGGGTTGGGTGGAAGCAGGATCAAATGGCACAGGTAGTTAAGTGGTCAGCAGACAGCGCAATACACTTCCCCCCATTGCAGAGTGGCAGAGAGTTTCTAAGGAACCTCTGGCCAATCTGAAGTAGAAACCAGGTTATTAAGGTATCCTTCAGAGAAAAAGTTTCCCAGGATTTCATCTTAGTCTATGCAGTAATGGTGGAAGATGTTTGTTGTAGGATGCATTTATTGCCTGAGGCAAGATCCAAATACTTGCATTAGATATGATAAGGGCACTGGGGCTTTAAGGCGACTTGTACTTAAAGTTGTGCTCCATGAGAAGGTTCACTTCACTATGTGGCTGGTGCTACAGATGTTGCTGAACTACAATTTCCATCAGCCCCAGAAAGCATGGTCTATGGCCAGAGGTATACCTAGGGGTTGTCAAGGTTGGCCCCTGCCAAGGGTGCAAGCTGTGTGTGCGTGTGTGTGCACACACACACGCAAAAACCATGCCTCTCTCAGCATCTCAGTGGAGGAACCCAGAAGCTGGCGTGAGCCATTGCAGCAGCCCTCTAGAGCCTCCTCTCCAGTTGGCTGGCAGCGCTGGCAGTTATTTTGTGCAATGAAGTTCCCCATGAAGATACTGCTGCTTGGTTCTCCAACCTAGTCATCTGTGATGACTGAATTGCACCATTTCCCCCCTGAAGACAGTGAGGGGCACAGATACATCTCCTTGCCAAGGGCGCAATGGACAGCGGGTGGGCGCCAATAAAACGTCTTGCCAAGGGTGGAAGGGAGCCGAAGTATGTCTGTGCCAATGGCCATAGATGATGGGAGTTATGCTTCATCAGCATCTAGAGGCCCAAAGGTTTCCCCATACTTGCTCTAGGGCTTCCCTGATGAGAGGATATTTGCCTCAACCCTTTCTTTCTTTTCTTTGCAATGACACCTCACCAAATGCTCAAAGCAAAACCACAATGGACATTTAGTTCTGGTGCACATCCAGTTGAAACAAGCTTCAGGATAATTGTCCCCTTTCTCATTTTTTGTTTTGGTAAGCACAGAGGAGAGATTTTAAGAAACATACAGCAATCACTATCTCTTCCTCCTCCTCCCTCCTCCAACCCCCAGTGTTTAAAATCATCTCTGTGAATAATAAGCATGTTTGCTGAGCCAATTTAAAGCCAATTCCATTTAAGCCCCCAATATCACATCAAACGTACTTTTCTCTCCCCTTTTATCTGTGGCCTGGCTTGGCTAGCAGAGCACCTTAAATAGAAACTGCTGCCTTGGCTAAATGTTGCCTTTTGACAATTATAATAAATATCTGACAGTGAAGAAAATAAGAAAAGAGTCAGGCAGAGAATGATATTCCTTGTCATACGTTAGACAAACTGGTGTTGAGGCTGGTACTCCCCCCCCCCTACCAATATTCTTTCTTTTTCTGTCAGTCCATTAGCTGCTGTTAATTTCCTTGTTCTCCATGGCAAAAGGTGGCTGAATTGGAGAGCCTGCTGGAAATATCACATAAATGGAGTGTAATACAATCCCATCTAGGAAACAACCCTTGTGCTCGCAGAAAATACATCAGGACCTGCCCTCTCTGCTATTTTCTCCTGGGAAAAATGTGCGACCCATGAGTATTAAATGAAAATGCAGGGCTATCTATCTCTGGAATTGGAAGGGGCCTAATCGGTCAGATATAGAGCCTCTTCTTCTTCTGGTGCTTTTTCTTTTTTCCCTTGAAACTTCACAGACTCATCACAAGAAAAGGCAAAAGTAAAACAGCCTGGGAACCAAGACTCACCTTCTGGCTGTTATTGGCTTTGGTGTCCTGCAGAGTGCTAGGAAAGATTACTGGGGGTGTGGCAAATGTTAAGAAAGGCAGGTTTCTAAGAAGGATCAGGGTTAAAACTGTAATTTGATATGCCGATAACGTGCTATTAAAGGATCTGTGCATTGAGAGATTTGAAGTTTATTTTAAAGCTACTGGTGCATGTGTGTGGAATGGACATGGGCACACATGCAAGAATATAGGTAAAGGTAAAGGTACCCCTGCCCGTACGGGCTAGTCTTGCCAGACTCTAGGGTTGTGCGCTCATCTCACTCTATAGGCCGGGAGCCAGTGCTGTCCGAAGACACTTCCGGGTCACGTGGCCAGCGTGACAAGCTGCATCTGGCGAGCCAGCGCAGCACACGGAACGCCGTTTACCTTCCCACTGGTAAGCGGTCCCTATTTATCTACTTGCACCCGGGGGTGCTTTCGAACTGATAGGTTGGCAGGCGCTGGGACCGAACGACGGGAGCACACCCCGCCGCGGGGATTCGAACCGCCGACCTTTCGATCGGCAAGTCCTAGGTGCTGAGGCTTTAACCCACAGTGCCACCCACGTCCCTATATGCAAGAATATACACGCAAGTTTAAGAAAGAAATTACTTCACATTCATGTTCTTAATAAGCTGGGATAGTTTCCCTGCAAATAGACATAAAAATCAGTTCCCATCTACATTATATATTTAAAGCAGTATCATACCACTTTAAACAGTCATGCCCCCCACCGCTATTTAACCCTCATCCACACAAGAATAGGAGTCAACTCCTAGCGGCCGAGGTCTCTTTGCCCTCCCCAATAAAATATTTGAGGGGCCGCCCCCCCAATGGTGTGGGTCCGCCCCGTCATGTGATCGGTTATGTGGGCCAGTTTCTTATTTGATCCCAAAATGTCCTGCTTTCCTTAGGACGTCCCTATTTTCATTGGAGAAATGTTTTATGGAGTTAATGTGATCCCTGAGTCAAGGAGATAAGTAACCACAGTACAACCTTTAGAAGAAGTCTGAAGGCAGCCCTGCATAGGGAAGTTTTTTTAATGTTTTATTCTGTTTTTATTTATGTTGGAAGCCTCCTAGAGTGACTGGGCAACCCAGTCAGATGGTCGGGGTAAATAAGATTATTATTATTATTAGTAGTAGTAGTAGTAGTATTAATTAGGACATCCCTATATTCATCAGAAAAATGTTGGAGGGTCTGCAGTTATAAAAGACCAAAGCAACATTCACACCATACAGTTAAAATGCTGTGATACCACTTTAAACAGTCACAGCTATCCCAAAAATTCTGGAAGCTGTTGTTTGTTAAGGGTGCTGAAAGTTGTTAGGAGACCCCACTCATGACTTTTTCAAGTGCTATGAAAGGGCTACAAACCTATAGTGCAAACGCAGCCTCTATTTATAGAATCAAAGAATTGCAGTGTTGGAAGGGATCCAGAGGGTCATTTTAGTCCAACCCCATGACAGATGGCCATCCAACCACTAAAAACTTCCATTGAAGGAGAGTCTACTACGTTCTGAGGTAATCCCTTCATCTGTCAAACAGCTTGTACCTCAGAAGGTTCTTTCTTTTTTCCCCTTTTATTTTTTTCAGAAGGTTCTTTCTGATGCTTAGTTGGACTCTTGTAATTTGAATCCATTGGTTAAGGTCTTACTCTCTGCAGCAGCAGAAAACAAGTTCGCTGCAACTTTTATGTGACAGCCCTTCAGATATTTGAAGATGGCTATCATATTACCTCCCTGGAAAAGTCCCTGATGTTGGGAAAGATGGAGGGCACAAGGAGAAGGGGACGACAGAGGACGAGATGGTTGGATAGTGTTCTCGAAGCTACCAGCATGAGTTTGACCAAACTGCGGGAGGCAGGGGAAGACAGAAGTGCCTGGCGTGCTCTGGTCCACGAAGAGTCAGACACGACTAAACGACTAAACAACAACATCATATTACCTCTAAGTCTTCTCTCCTCCAGGCTAAGCATACCCAACTCCCTCAAGCATTCCTCATCAGTTTTGGTTTCTATACCATCTTGTTTCTATACCCTCCTCTGCACACATTTGAAACTTGTTCAACTCTTAAGACTTTCCCCAAACTATCCAAGTTTCTTTTGGTTCTGAATCTTTTAGAGTGGACACAGGTGACTCTCCGTTATATGACAGTCGTTTGCTGTCTAAGGGGTTAGTCTAGATCAGGGATGGAAAACCTGTGCCTCTCCAGATCTTCAATCCCCAGCATCTCCAGGTAGGGCTGGGAGGAACCCCTGCCTGAAAATCCTACAGAGCTGCTGCCAATCAATGTAGTCCCCGCTAAGCAGCTTCCCATGTTTCTGTGCATGCTGTCCTGTTTACACTGTTTTTGTTTTGCTACTTTAAGTGGCACATTCTCCCCCCCCCCCAATACTAGGAATTCTTGCTTGGGTCTAATACTAAGGGTTCTGCTGCAGGTCCTTTTCTCTTTCCCCTCACCCCCCTCAAATACAATTCCCAGGGTTCCTTATGGAAGAGGAATTAATATTAATCTGGTATGTCTGAACAGTGTAAAGATGTGTTGAGAGAGGAGTAAAGAGAGAAAGCTGAAGAATGATGGACAGACATGTAAATTATTTAAGGTGTTTATTTATACCTCCTTTCTGCCAAAACACTCAAGACAGCTTGCAATTTTGTAAGCGCTGTTTACAATCTAAGAGGCGAAGTGAAAAAGGAAAGGAAAGGAAAGGTGAGAGGGGGATAAGGAGAATCAGGCACCAGCCCCTTCATGCGGTCAAACAGTGAAGTTACATAATGGGTGTCCACACATTATATTCAGTGAGTGTACAATATGTATCTCTGTGTGCAAAATAGGTGAGTTGTATACTCCTACAGTTATTAACACATAACACTTCAGAAGTGTGGAGTCTATGGGCTATATCTAATATTATTCACACTCAGAGTGGACCAGTTGAAATGAATGAACAGAACTTAGGTTCATTCATTTTAATTGGTTCTACTCTGTGTAAAACTTAACTGGATGCGACCCTGTGTATTTCTGTATACAACAGCTGAGCTATTTAAAAAATCACTTGCACACCTATACTTCTACCTAAGTAGAGACAATTTGTACCCAAGATCATTCTAATGTGTAGCCAAGCCTGCAATAACAAATGACCTGGTGCAATGGCTGCTGATGGAGGCAGTACCACGAGGACAGGAAGCAAATGTTAGCTGGCCCCAGTGAGGCTGCTGGAGAGGCCTTCACTAACTCACCACTCCTTCTGAGGCAACCAAGTGATGAAAGGAAGTATCCAAATGAAGAGAGCGTATATAAGGCCCTGTGCTTTGGAGGCAAAAGTGGTTTCTGCGTCTGAGAATGCTGAAGGTAACTGTTCTAGATGAACTGTGGTCTCCTCCGGTTCTAAGATGTCTTCATCCATACCTATTGCCATTAAGCCATGAGTTCACTCACATCTAGCATTGCATAAACTACTAGAGCTAAACATGTATCCAGTTGATGATCCTCACCAAAACAAGGCCTCATTTGCTGAACAACAAAACTGGAATTGAAGGAAAATAAACTGAAAAGAAAAGAGAGGAAGGAAAAAAGAAGAGAGTGGGAGGAAAAGAGAATGCAAGTTCTACATGAGTAGGAATGTGGAACATAATATAGGAAACCTTATACTGGTGTTTCTCAGACTTGGAGACCAGCTATTGTTGGACTAGAACTCCCATCATCCCTAGCCAGCAGGACCAGTGGTCAGGGATGATGGGAGATGTAGTCCAACAAGAAAGCATAGGTTACTCTAGTTTGAGAGACACTGCTTATGATGAGTCACACCATCTAGATTAGTGACACAGAGGCTGTTAAGGTTTTAATACAGGGTTATTTCACGGCCCTATTGAACCATGCACCCTCTGCATGCAAAGCAGATGTTCTACCACTGAACTACAGCTCTTCTCTCTTTTCTCATTTTTTAAAAAAGAATTATTTAATCCAAGAAGTAGACATCTTTAGGAGAGAAAGATATTGGAGAACCTATGACCTATCATTCCTGACCACTGGGCAACCTGGGGCTGATGGGAGTTGGAGTCCAGCATAATCTTGAGATCCACAGGTTCCTCCCTGTCCTGAAGTCCTTTAGGACCTTAGACCTATGCGCAACAAAGATAGACAAGATAGCCTGGTCCCAGTGGAGTGGTGCCTACTAGTCCTGTGTAGCTAAGTCTTTGTTGCAAATAGGCGAACAGGAACATCCTTTTAAAGAAGCCAGCAAGAACTGCTTCCTGGCAGGAAGCATGCTTCTCAGTCCTCTTGGGAGGACTAACTTTATAGCACTATAAGCACCAGGCCTCTGGCCTTTCTCAACTGATCAGCGTCAAGCAAGATTTTGGCCATCTTGTGTATTCAAGCTAGCCAGGTGTGACTCATGTAGACAGAAATGAGCGCTACCAATAGCGACAAGGCATTATAACTTTAGTAACAACTTATAATTATTATCTTCTCCGTTTGCCTCCGGCAGTTCATTCTCTAAATGGCAGGGGCTAATTTAATTAGTACCTGGAACTGGGAGAAATTAGGTCACCTCTTCCCATGTGAATTTTTGTGCCAATATGGGTTGGTGTTTCTCCCCCCTCCCTCCCCGCCTTCCTCTACCCTTCATATATTTTCTAATTGGGTAAATATTAATTAGTTGGAATTTTGTGCAGAAGATGAAGACATTAAGCTGTCATTAACAAACAGGTCCCTTCCGTCTCATCCCCAAACACCTCACATCTACAGCATGAAGTTATCAAGGCATCTCTCTCTCTCTCTCTCTCTCTCTCTCTCACACACACACACACACACACTCCCATGATTTATGTGAGCTTCCAGTGCAATAGGAAATGCAATGAATCTCCTTTTATCAGGTAATTATCTATTGAATGATACATGGAATTCTCAGCAGGCTGGGATTGGGGAGAAGTAGCTGGGAACAAACAGTGGTGCAAAGACAGGCGCCTGCAGCTTTCAAGGTACACTGCTTATGAAGGGTAATGCTAGGATTGCCGTATTTCAAAATGTAGAAACCAGGAAACTATCAAAACTGTTGAGTTTTTTTTTGAGACAAACCCAAAGGCTGCTTCTTTTTTTTTACAAAAACGACACAAAACCCACACAAAGCAGATTTTTTGATTGCCTTGCCTAAAATCTCGGCAATGTCCAGGAAAATCTGGCCATATGGCAGCCCTAAGGGAAAGGGAAAGGGACCCCTGACCATTAGGTCCAGTCGTGGCTGACTCTGGGGCTGCGACGCTCATCTCGCTTTATTGGCCGAGGGAGCCGGCGTACAGCTTCCGGGTCATGTGGCCAGCATGACTAAGCCGCTTCTGGCGAACCAGAGCAGCGCACGGAAACGCCGTTTACCTTCCCGCCGGAGCGGTACCTATTTATCTACTCGCACTTTGATGTGCTTTTGAACTGCTAGGTGGGCAGGAGCAGGGATGGAGCAACGGGAGCTCACCCCGTCGCGGGGATTCGAACCGCCGACCTTCCAATCGGCAATTCCCAGGCTCTGTGGTTTAACCCACAGCGCCACCCGTGTCCATATTGCAGCCCTAGGTAATGCTGATTTCTGGTGCAGATTTTGTGCCTGTGAAAGGTGGGAGGGTGAAAGGAGAAATGCCTCGTGTTCACCTAGGGACATTTTCTCTCTCGCTCTCTTTCTTTTATAAAAGTTGTTAGGCAGGGAGAAACAGATTTTTTTTTAAAAAAAGCCCTGAACATATATATTAATATATGAGCATATGTCCAAATTGATATCCAAATGAGAATTACAGTGCTAAGAACATACACATATGACGGCTCTGCTGGCCAGGAAAGATGAAGCTGAGGTGGGTGAGGGGCTGGAGACAGCGATACACTCGGAACAGCCGTGCAAGCTACTTCTACCTGCTCTTCTGCTCTCTCCCACTCTCTCTGCACCATTTTGGTGCCATTTCCTGGTTCTGATCATTTATTTATTTATTGCATGGCAACAAACATAAACGTGGTTGTGCAGGAGTGGAATGAGCCAGGGTTTTTTTTTTTGGTGGGGTGGTAGTGGTGGTGGAGTGTTTGTTTAGCGAAGGCAATGGCCTGATATCAATGGGTAGGGAGCTCTGAAGTGTAGATTCTGCTGCACTAAAATATCAGTTTCTTACAACAGCAGAAGGGTAATGTGTGACACCTGTAATAGTGCCAGGTCCACAGATTGAAGCTGCTGAGTGGGCACCTATCAGGTAAGGCACAAGAAAATGTCCCAAGCTGTTAAAGCCTTTATATACTAATAGCATCACTGCCTTGCCATGGCGAAGAGGCTTGAATAACTCAGAGAAGCTATGAGCTATGCCGTGCAGGGCCACCCAAGATGGACAGGTCATAGTGGAGAGTTTTGACCAAACGTGCTCCACCTGGAGCAGGAACCGGCAAGCCACTCCAATATCCCTGCCATGAAAACTCCATGGACAAAGACAACAGGCATATAAAAGTTATGATGCTGAAAGATGAGCCCCTCAGGTCGGAAGGTGTCCAACATGCTACTGAGGAAGAGCGGAGGACAAGTACAAGTAGATTCAGAGCTTATGAAGCGGCTGGGCCAAAGCTGAAAGGTCGCTCAGTTGTGGATATGCCTGGAAGCGAAAGGAAAGTCCAGTGCTGTAAAGACCAAACTGCGGGAGGCGGTGGAATACAGGAGTGCCTGGTGTGCTCTAGTCCATGGGGTCATGAAGAGTCAGACACGACTAAAAGACTAAACAACAACAGAAACACACTGAACTTGGCCCGGCAGCAGCTTCTCTTAGAGGCTATTTTTCAGGGTCTTGGGGAGGTGGAGAGAGAGAGCTGTTCAAAGAAAGCAGTGGAGAAGCCCAAGATTTTAACGAAGCTGGGATCAGACCCCAAGGATCTACCACCCCCATGACCAAAACACCCCCAATAGCCCAGTGATGACTGGCTATGCTCTGTAGACATGCACTAGTTGTTGTTGTCCTTGCTAGTGGTGCTGCCTTTTCAGTGGTGGCTCCATTTTTGTGGAATGCCCCCTCCCCAGTGAGATGCATTGGTCTCCCTCATTACTGACCTTTCAGAAGGAATTTAAAAGCATTGGTGAAAGGTGGGAGGCATTTGATGCCTGAAATATACTGTGTCTCGCAAGCCTGGATTTATTGGCTGAGAGATTGTTTTTAATGTTTTCGTTGACATTGTTATTGTTGTGTTTGCCACCTTGGGCTGCTTTGGGAGGAAATGTGGATATAAATGGAATTCTCCTCCTCCTTCCTGACTAAAGGAGGCAGGGGGAGGAAATGGAAATCCAAGCAGAGGAAAAATGCAATGGAGTATCCTGGGAGAGGATATGATAGTCAGTCAAACTGAAACACTGAACAGGAGCGTTCCATGCTTCTACGTTTGGCTGCAGATCTCACTTCTGTCCCCCTGCCCCATTTTTAAAAGTCTCCAGCTGTGATCTAGGGGGGAAAATGCACTAAAAACGAAGCCAATCACAAATCATCCTCAATATAAGCTTCTTCTTCTTTTAAAATATTTGTCTGCTGGAAGCTTTACGTTCCAGTAACTTCCTCTTTCTAATCGAAATGTGTCCTAAACGGGAGACCTTATTTTGTATCTCAAGATAAACATTGCATTAAGGGAGGTGGAGGAAAATAAGAAAAAAAATCTAATATGAACGAGAAGAAAATCAAAGAAGTGAAACTGAAAGTGACAGCAAAGATGGCGAGGCCAGGGGTGCGGGGGAGGGAATCAGTTTTGTATCAACAGGAATGCAATAAGCCTGAGAAGTGGAAGAGCAAGCTATCTGGAAATCTAGTAAAAACAAATAAACTCTCCTTCCTCGACAGGCCACAACTAAAGCTTCCAGAGTCAGGAGAGAGTCGAGCAGAAGATGGAATGAATGAGTAATAAACAGAAGTTTGGACCCATCCCTCCAACAATCCAGTGCCAGGCAGGAACAGTGGCCAAAGTGAGCAGAGGAATTGATGTGACTCTTACCTTTGTAGTACAAGGCTACTACTTCGTAGGCTACATACCAGCTATGCAAAAACTAGAGTTTTCGACATACACACACCTCTCCATCCTCCATCCAGGCAAGCAGGAGGCACTATCACAATTCAAGGACACATTTCAGAAAGGCAAGAGTACTCAGAGGAAGAATGGAGCAAGGCCAGTGATGGGAGTGGCATGAGGATAGTTCTGAGAACCATAGAGAGAGGCCCAGGAGGCCACATTTCAGCCCCAAGCCTGAGATCCTATGCCCCTGTTTTAAAGTTCTGGCAAGTAAATGGATGTTCTCTGCCTGCCTTGAGGCAGCCAGGGGCCACCATCATGGTCTATGGATGCAAATGCCAAATGGTGCTATTGCAATTGTGCAGGGTCTCTAAATAACACACAGTTGTCAAGAATGACAACTGGGCAGCAGACCTGAGAACACTCGCCTCATCTCCTTCTGAAAGTTTTATTGGTGTTTAGTTCTGCCAAGTATCGCACATAACTTTCCGCCTGAAACATCTGTTGGCATCATTCAGAAATGAAAACATCTGGCACCCTAATCTCATGCCCAGGCTTTTGTTACCTACATTAATCACTCCTGGGAAAGAGTTGGAAAGTGTACCAATTTTTTGTAAAATAGATTTATAACCCCTTCATCCTCAAGGTCTTGGTAAAACAGGGGTGGGGGGAACTATTCCAGCTCACGGGCCACATTCCCTTGCAGGTGACCTTCTAAGGGTTGCATGCCAGTGGTGAGCAGCGCCAGAAGCAAAAGTGGGCAGAGTAGCAAATAATTTCCCCCGTCACACAGTGGGTGAGTTTCTATACATGCCTGCACACCCCTTTTTGTATCTTTTATCTAGGGAAGCAAGAGGCATTAACAGAGTTGAAGAACAGATTTCAGCCAGGCAAAAACACTCAAGGATGGTGCGAAAGAAGGCTAGGGAGCAGGTGTGGCCTGGGGAAATTTACCCCTGAAGATTGCACTGAGAGTAAGCAGTGTTTTTGCACAGGGGAAGCGCACTGGACAGGCAGATATCCAAAAGGTCTGGACTGCAGAGTTCCAAGAGCCAGATGGAGAGGACTGGAGGGCCACATTTCTGCTCTAGTCAATGAATCCCCTTTCCACAAAAGGGCCAAGAAACCTCTACTGAGAGCTTCCCTTGCAAGAATTGCCCTCCTCCTCCTCTCTTACCTTTGGGAAAATGAGGGCCTACAACTTTCCAGTGATCGAGGGCTGAGCTACAAAGGAAGGAAGGAAGGAAGGAAGGAAGGAAGGAAGGAAGGAAGGAAGGAAGCCTTCACACTGTGAATCTGCTGGGATTGCATCATGTAAAGCCCCTTTTAGATGAATAACCCCAACAAGGAGAAAGCTAGGATAGGGGCATTTCATTTTTCACTTGCACAGATTTTCTGATGAGACCACATATTCCCCTCCTGCATTCTGAAGTGGTACATTCCACATGAAACTGCCTTGTACAGAGTCAGACCATCAGTTCATGCAGTGTGGTCTAACACAAGAGTTTTCTCAAGCTGATGCCCTCTGGACATGTTGGATTACAACAATAATCCTGGCCATTAACCAATATACTATATACTAGCTGGGGCTGATGGGAGTGGGGAGTCCAGTGCTATCTGGAGGGCACTATATTTAGGGATATCTGCTCTGACTGAGATTGAACTTCTCTTTGCAGAGGGGAAAAACCAATTAAAAAAGAACAAGGAAGCCTATTGAGTCTCTGCCAGAAGAGTGTTCCATGTCATGGGAACAGGAATACAAAATGCTTGACTTCCAGCTGAGCCTGGTTGTGCCTCTACAACAATGGGGACAACTGAGAGTGTTCCTTCAAATAATCTCAGTAATTGAACCAATGGTCCTTAAGGTAACCTGGACCAAGCTGTTCAGGACTTTGTAGAGCAACTCAAAGCCTTGTACTTGATCAGGTGGCATATGAGCAGCCCATGCAGATATTTTAGCAGAGGTGTCACATCCTGTTGACCAGCTGTCCCCACAAGCAGTCTATGCTAGTTGAAGCTTCTGAACTAGGTCCAAGGGTAGGCCCAGTGGATCACACTGCTGCAACTATGCCTCAAGGTTACCATTACATGGACTATAGCGGCCATGTTATTCTGATCCAGATACACCAATGCTGGCAAACAAGATGGCGCTTGTTAAAAGCACTCCAAGCCATAGAAGTCCCTTGGGCCTCTAATAACAGAAACGCCACATATCAGATCTGTATATCAATCATTTAACTGGAACTGAGGGGTCTTCTCAAGGGCTGTCACGTGGAAGATGGAGCAATCTTGTTTTCTCCTGCTCTGGAGGGTAGGACTCAAACCAATGGCTTCAAGTTAGAAGAAAGGAGATTCCAGCTAAACATCAGGAAGAACTTTCTGACAGTAAGAGCTGTTTGACAGTGGAACGGTCTCCCTCAGGAGGTTGTGGACTCTCCTTCCTTGGGGCTTTTAAGCAGAGTTTGGATGGCCATATGTCATGGATGCTTTAGTTGAGATTCCTGCATTGCAGGGGGTCTGGTGCCCTTGGGAGTACCTTCCAACTCTATGATCCTTATGAGGTTCTTATGAAGAGGCAAGGGCATGCTCCTGTATCCTGAACTGAGTTCTCTCCCTTCCTGTCATCAGGATATAAATGCAATCCTATAGCACAGGCTCATGATCTGTAACATAATCTTGGCACATGGAAATGCAAGACTGAACTGAAATGGTCTTGAGAAAAGGTACATGAGGTAGGAATGGAGGGCATTTCACCAGATACCCGAAAGTCTTGGAATGTGCCAATAGCCACAAAATAATAGCGAAAAGTGAAAGATGGAGGATTTTAAAAAAGCAGAGGCTCCTAGCACTACCACTTAACAAGGACAAATGAGACCACGGAGCCTTAAATTTGTCTGAATGTCTAATTCCAGAAGAAAACAGATGACACCTATCTTAGAATCAGTGTTTGGAAATATACAACAAAAGAAGGAATCTTTATTAACACTGGAAATGTACTCTTAAGCTCAGATTTCTTTTTCAACACCCAGCTTGTTCATATCACAGCTCAGTGAACTGTTAACATCACATATTTCTTCTTGTTCTAGTGGTGAGTCCTGGGTTTTTTTTCCTATCTTCATTTTGCAAACTGCAGAAAGATGAGCGCCATTTTTCCTGGTCAGCAAGAGCAGCAAAAAAGGGAAAGAAAGGTGGATAAATGTCTAGGGTCAATGGAAAACAGCAGGTTGCACTGGGTGACATGTATTAGCAGCAGCAGCAGCAGTAGCAGCATTAATTTTACAGATGCCCATTAGAAAATTCACTAATAATTTCATCATCATCATAGAGACTCAGAAAATGACCAGCAACTCAGAGAAGGAAGAGGTTTATTTGGATTGGACACCATGATTTATGGCATGGATAGGAAAGCTGAGACCTAGTGGGTGAATGCAGCCCAAAGGAACTCTTCCCAAGCCACTCTCTCTCTGCATCTTCCTTGAGTCTTTTTTGCCTTACTGAGATGTGTCCTTGAACTTTGACAACTTCTGCTTGCCAGGATGGAGGGTGGAATCTACTCTATGAAGTTAACATTCCCATGCAGATCCGCCCACCACTGTCATGGCTGGAAGTCTGCATCGGGTTCCCACTAGGGGTGGATTACTTGAGAGGATGTGGGACATTTCCTTGTGCAAGCATTTAACCCACCATAGGTGAGCTCTGAGAGGGTTTACAAAGCAAAACCATATCGATGTTGCCTGGGCACCATTTATATGCTTTTAAAATAAAGATAGCATGCTGCATAGTCCTCCTGACAACACATATCTCTATGTGGCAAGGCCACCTTATCAAAATGAGAGCTGATATCTGTCATTGTGTGGACAGTATTGAGCTAGATGGACCAATAAAATAAGGCAGCTTCCTGTGTTCCAAATAGCTGAAGTAGAGCAGGCTCTGAAGTGTTTTCTGTTTTTGCTTTGAGATGGTTCCCTTCTCTTGGAATCATGGGACAGAAAATGGTGGTGGCAGGAGTGTCCAGGTGGTATATGTCTGGCTCTCTCTCGTCCTGGAGTCCTCCCCTTAGGACAATTGATGGTGGATGACCTCTTGGTGGGCAGAGGGAATGTCCAACTCATGCAGATGTCTCTCTGAGATAATGCCTATAGATAAACATAGGCTAGGCTGAGCGAGATATATATACTGGTCTAGCATTCTTTGTAGAGGAGTAGAGATTTGAAGCAGGGACTCTTCACAAGTCCAACTCTACTCCATTCACATATTAATGCAGTTGAAGGAAGGGAAAATACCCTTCTACACTGCAGGCTGCATTTTTTTGAATTGACTGGGCTTCTAAAGACAAAAGAGCAGGCTTCCTTCAGTTGACCTTGAAGAGTGTCACAGTTTAAAGTCATTCTCTCCAGCTCTTAATCTTTTCTTCTGACTCTCCCCCTGTCAAAATTCTGCCACGTCCCTTCTTAATCTGTAGGTGTAGTGCATTTCAAAGGGATAAAAGAGCTTTCTTTGAAACATGGACTTCAGCTGAGACCCTCCAGAGCCACAGTCTCTGATGGGCAGGCACTGTTGCTGCAGGGTGGTTCAGACTTTCCTCTTTATTTACTACTCTTTCATGTGCAGATTTATAAACCAATTCACAACCAAAAGCTATCAAAGTGGTGTACCAGGAAGATAAAATCAGTTAAAATACAAAATATGACAAACTACAAGCAATTAAAAACATCTCTACAGTTGTACAGCTGTGTCTTGTGTGTGGATGCTGTCTTAGTGGGAAAGCTTGTCTCAGAAGGTCCCAGCTTCAGTATCTGGCATCTCCAGTTTAGGGTTAGGAGAAATCACAGTCTGAAACCCTGGATAGCCTCTGCCAGTGTGGACAAGAGTAAGATTGACCAGAAATCTCACTTGTCATTAGGCAGCTCCCTAAATTCCTATCTAGTGCGGCCCTCTTTCTGAGAACCATGAGGACTGGGATCTTACTTAATTCTTAGGTGACAGTTGATAACACAGTGGTGGAGCACCTGTTTTGCATGCAGGTTCAACCCCCACCTTCTCCAGGTATGGCTGGGGGAAAGCCTCTGTCTTCATCCCTGGAGAGCCACTACCTTTGGGTTAGATTGACCGATAAGTCTTACATGTGAACCAAACACCCTGTTTGTCAAGCAGATTGTTAATATCTGGAAACAGTCAAGTGGTCTCAACATGGATACTGAAGTTGCCCAACACCATACGGCTAGGAAGCCTCCAACATCAATCTGAGACCTGTAATTAATAACTTTGTGTGCTAATAAAAGATCAAGAGGGTACCAGCTGGAATCCAGTCTCTAATCCACTCATAAGTTATTGATGCTGGTGGTAGCACTCCATCTGCTTCCATAGTGTTTGGTTCCCTGTTGTATTGCTGGAAACTGTTGAGTCTGGATGCTCAGACATCTTAAAGAAATGATGAAAAGCCTCAGAAGGGATTAACACAAGTCATTTATGTTTCAGGGGGGAAGAAACAATGCAGGAAGTCAGATTGCAGCATTATAATTTCCTGTGTCAAGGTGACCTGGCCATACACATGAAGAGAAAACACACCCACTCCTCTACACTGCAGGCTACCCCATTGGTCTGTAGGGTAAGTGGCATTTGCTGTTGAGGACTGTGGGCAGAGCTGGCTCTGGGTTTTGAGGGAAGAGCTCAGCAAACTGCCCCTCCCCCCCCTGAATTCATAGGAAATTAGGATGTTGCTTTATACAGAGTCAGAGCTTCAGTTCATGTATCTCACTATTGCCTGCACTGTCTGGCAGCAGCTCACCAGGATTTCAGAAATGGGACATTCCCATCCCTAGCTGGAGATGCCTGGGATTGAAACTGTGACATTCTGCATGCAAAGCATGTGCTCTATCCCTGACCCGTGTCTCGCCGAAGCTATAGGAACACAGGAAGCTGCCTTATACCAAGGGAAACCACTGGTATTGTCCACACTGTCTGGCTGTGGCTTTCCCCCACCTTCCTCAGTAGATGCCAGGGACTGAACCTGGGACCGTCTACATGTAATGCAGGTGCTCTACCACTGAGCTACTGCCCTTCCTTGGTGGGTGAGCCTTCCCAAAGTGTTGTGGGCGGGCGGGTGCTTCCTTTGTAGTAGGGCAGAGTAGTAGGCTGCCCCCACTTTTTAACCACTTGACAAACACTTCTCTGGCAGCATCCCAAATGTTACATTAGTTCAAGGTATTGTGAGGAAAACAAAATGTCGGCTGCTGCAAAAGCATGTTAGTCTCCATTGGTAGCTACCATTCCCCCTTCCAGCAGCATCCTGGGCTAGCACAATGTCCAGGGCACAGTGGGGGGAAATGCTAGCCACCAGCTCTGCGTATCTACCTATCTATTATATCATTGTATTCCAGCTTTCTTCCTCATGAGAGCCAGTGTGGTGTAGTGGTTAGGAGTGGTGGACTTGTAATCTGGTGAACCGGGTTCGATTCCCTGCTCCTCCACAAGCAGCTGCTGGGTGACCTTGGGCTAGTCACACTTCAATGAAGTCTCTCAGCCCCACACACCTCACAGAGTGTTTGTTGTGGGTGAGGAAGGGAAAAGGAGATTGTTAGCCTCTTTGAGACTCCTTTGGGTAGTGATAAAGTGGGATATCAAATCCAAACTACTACTACTACTACTACTACTACTACTCTTCTTCTTCTTCTTCTTCTTGGCCTGCAAGATGGTTTCCAGGTGGTCATCCATCTAGGCACTGACCAAACCCAGAACTGCGTAGCTTTAGCAAGGTGATGCACTTGTGTGCTGTCTTGTGCCTACTCAGCCTTGTCCAGCCTTCCACAGTGTTAGAGTGAAGGCAATTTGTGTGTGTGAGAGAGAGAGGGGGAGAGAGAGGGAGAGAGGGAGGGAGGGAAAAAAGAATCAGATATGCCACTGAGCTCTTTTGAGGCAAGGTGAGATATAAATGAATTAATTCATTCAAGCCAGTAATATTTTGAATTCAAAGAATAAATACCCCCACGGCTTTTAAGGGGTGGGGTGTCACTCAGTGGCAGAGCATATCCTTTGGACTCCAAAGGTCCCGGTTCAGTCCTCAGCATCGAACCCTGTTGAGTCACTGCCAGTCAGTGTAGACAATAATGAGCTGGCTGTGAAAGACCGCCTGTCTGAAATCCTGGATCAGTAAATAACACTGAGCTAGATGGACTAATGGTCTGACTTTATGTTAAGGCAGCTTTATGTTCCTAAGTCATTGGAGGACAAACTGGTTGAGCACAATATTTGACAGAGAAGATTTTTTAACAATGTGTGACATTGTTTGTGTGTGTGTGTGTGTTAGAGACAGACAGGCAGACAGCGATGTTCTGTAGAATCTGGTTGGCCACTGTGAGAACAGGATGGTGAATGAGATCCAGCAAAGCTTTTCTTATGTTCTTAATTATCCATAACAAGGGAATGAGTACCGTATTTTTCACTCTATAGGATGCACTTTTTCCTCTTCAAAAATTAAGGGGAAATGTGTGTGCGTCCTATGGAGCGAATGCAGGCTCCTTGGCTTCAGTGATAGCAATGCGAAGCCTCTGAAGTGCCTCTGAAGTCGGTGCGCACCGACCCCTCTTGCCTCTCCAGGCTTCAGCAAAAGCAGCGCGAAGTGAAGGAGCGCAGCACGAGTTCCCGCTGCGCTCTGGAGGCTTCAGGTTCCTTTCCCTGAAGCTGGGAGAGCAAGACTCTCCTGGCTTCAGCAGAGAGGGAGAGCTGTGCAGCGCCCCTTCAGCCAAGCGGGAGGAGAAATGGAAGGGGCTCCGTTTCTCCTGCCGCTTCGCTGAAGGGGCGCTGAGCAGAGAGGGGGAGAATTCCCCCCTCTTGTTCTCCCCCTCTAAAACAAGGTGCGTCCTATGGTCCGGTCCGTCCTATAGAGCGAAAAATACAGTATGTTACGCTGTGTTCCTATTTCGTCCTGTGAAATGTAGAATGTTGTGTTGTACTGGGTAGGAACATAGGAAGCCACTTTATGCTGAGTCAAGACATTGGCCAGTAGAGCTCTGATTGGCAGTGGCTCTCCAGGGTTTCAGATGGGAAGGCTTTTCCAGCTGGAGATACTGGGGATTGAACCTGAGGTCTTTTGCACGCAAAGCAGATGCTTTACCACACTCCCTTCCCTAAGGTGTCGGTGGCATCCCTGTAATTACTTCTTCTCTGTACTCAAATGGCTTCCCAACACTTGGCATCTTTTGCTTTGCTTTTCAGAATCCTCCCAAGGGATTAGAAGACATTGTGGGCTAATCAACCAAGAAATTTAAACATAAAGGCGGCTAAAATCTCTCCAGGAAGTCCATTAAATACATATTTCTCCTTTATGGGCTTGCTATTTATTACTTCATTTTTAAAAATACAATGGGCCGTATCCTTGGGTGGGTATAAAGCATCCTAGTGGTGCCAGCTGACAAGATAGCTTTATGGTCTTCCCATTTTTTCTTGTAATAATGATGTCCTCTGACTTGAAATGGGAGATGGGAACATGTTAGCTGGCTTGATGCTGACCTCTGAGTGCCCCAGGAAGTGGAGGCTGGGCCATTAACACGAACTGGGCATTGTTCCACCCTGTCCTCAGCCAGCCCCCACCTGGCCTGCCTTCATATTAGCAACCAGTCCAGGTAGCAGCACAGCCTCTCAGCTTCCTCCTAGTCTTTAGACTCAGTGTTGACCTTGTAGAACTCAGCAGGGAGGAAGATGGGGCTAAAATTTGAATTTGTTGTCTCTGTCTGTTATTGGTCCTGGCTCCACCTACTACAGTGGTACCCCGCAAGACGAATGCCTCGCAAGACGGAAAACCCGCTAGACGAAAGGGTTTTCCGATGCGCTTCGCAGGACGAATTTCCCTATGGGCTTGCTTCGCAAGACAAAAATGTCTTGCGAGTCTTGAGATTTTTTTTCGCTCCCCACCCCCTTTTTCTAAGCCGCTAAACCGCTAATAGCCTTTTAGCAGCTAATCCGCTAATCCCTTAAGCCTTTAATAGCCGCTAATAGCCGCTAAACTGCTAATAGCGCTAATCCGCTAATAGGGTTGCTTCGCAAGACGAAAAAACCACTAGACGAAGAGACTCGCGGAACAAATTAATTTCGTATTGCGAGGCACCACTGTATTTGGACTGCCTGCCTTCTCCCCCCCCCCAATGGGTACCAGCCACCCCAGGGAGTGTTGCAAATAACTAGTGGTGCGACATGATGCTAGGGTCGCTTCAGAGGCATAGCAAGGTCAGGTGGTACCCGGTGTGGAAAATTTATCCCCCCCCCACACAAATTGAAATTATTAAAAGAAGGAATAATAAATTTTATTTATACCCCGCCCTCCCCGGCCAGAGCCGGGCTCAGGGCGGCTAACACCAGTAAAATTACAATAAAAACATAAGGGGTGGGGGTGGGGGTAAACCAATTAAAATACAGGTTAAAATGTAATTTAAAATGCAGCCTCATTTTAAAAGCAGCCCACAGATCAAAACCATAAGGGGAGGGAAACATAAGGGTCAGACTGAGTCCAAACCAAAGGCCAGGCGGAAAGATGTCAAGTCCTGCAGAGCCCTGGTCTCTTGTGGCAGAATGTTCCACCAAGTCAGGGCCAGTACTGAAAAGGCCCTGGCCCTACCTGAGACCAATCTAACCACCTTGCGACTAGGGACCTCCAAAGTGTTGTCATTTGTGGATGACAGTCGCAAGTGTTATTTTCTGGTTTATTTACTGAACATTGTTAGCATAAGTAGCTTTGGCTTACCAGCCCAAGAGGTCGTCTGCGGCACCCGCGTGCCCTGTAGCCCAACCGCTGTTGGCGGCCACCTCAGCCTCCACAAGCCACCTCGGCCTCTGTGAGTTCCACAGGCCTCTGCAGGCTTCTGCTTTCTTGGCAGGCCGCCACAGTGGCCCCCAAACCCCAAACGCTGCTGGCGGGGGGCTAAGGAAGTCAGCCTAAGCAGTGTCGGGAAAGGGCCTTGCCAGCATTAGCCCTTTCCTTGTCTTCACCCTGCCCCCTGCCTGCAGCTGATTGGCCAGCTGGGTTGGGGGCGGGGCAAAGATCCCAAGGTAATGAGGGTGGCTTCTGGGACACCTCTTGGAAAGGAGCTGCAATAAGTTTATTTTTAAAATGATACCTTGGGTTAAGTACTTAATGCGTTCCGGAGGTCCGTTCTTAACCTGAAACTGTTCTTAACCTGAAGCACCACTTTAGCTAATGGGGCCTCCTGCTGCCACCGCACCACTGGAGTATGATTTCTGTTCTCATCCTGAAGCAAAGTTCTTAACCTGAGGTACTATTTCTGGGTTAGCGGAGTCTGTAACCTGAAGCGTATGTAACCTGAAGCGTATGTAACCCGGGGTACCACTGTACTTATTTTTTCCAGTTTCTCTCTCTCACACACCCGCCACATTCCTCTGTGTGACCATTCTAGCAAACGGGAAATGTTGAACTTGACTGTTCTTTCTAGATATCCCACAATATATAATGGTGATTGGGGCTCTTCCCCACTAACTTCAGTCTTCCCTCAGACAGCCCCCACTGGCTTGCCATCTTACTTGCAACCAATGCAGAAGGTGACCATAGTTATCAGCTTCCTCCTACTCCTTAAAATTGCTGTTGCAGACCTCAGCAGGGAGAAGATAGGGACAAAACTAGAATTAGTCAGTTCTCTCTCTCTCTGTAGCCCTGGCTCCTCCTACTGTTAGTCTCCAGGCCTTCCACCCTACCAGTGCCAAAGTATGCCAGCTACCATTATGCTCCAGGGCCTAGAATCATAGAATCATAGAGTTGGAAGAGACCACAAGGGCCATCGAGTCCAACCCCCTGCCAAGCAGGAAGCACCATCAGAGCACTCCTGACATATGGTTGTCAAGCCTCTGCTTAAAGACCTCCAAAGAAGGAGACTCCGCCACACTCCTTGGCAGCAAATTCCACTGTCTGTTCCTCAGGGAGCCAGTGTGGTGCAGTAGTTAAGAGTGGTAGACCTGTAATCTGGTGAACCGGGTTCGCTTCCCCGCTTCTCCACATGCAGCTGCTGGGTGACCTTGGGCTAGTCAACACTTCTCTAAAGTCTCTCAGCCCCACTCACCTCACAGAGTGTTTGTTGTGGGGGAGGAAGGGAAAAGGAGATTGTTAGCTGCTTTGAGACTCCTTCAGGTAGTGATAAAGCGGGATATCAAATCCAACCCCCCCCCTCCTTCTTCTTCAGGACTCTTCCCCTGGTAACACTACCTCTCCCCAGGCCTTATCACTCACCAGCCCTGCATCATTGTCAAGTGCTTTCCCCTGACTAGAATATGTCACTGAACTGTGATTATGCCTCTTGCCTGTGTGCCAAAACCTCTGACCTTGGTGTAGTTGGAAAGTAGCCCACTGAACAAAGGAAAGGGTCACATCTGTTGCTCCATCCACTTTTGCCCTGTGAGCCCTGGTTCCCTCCCAACAAACAGAGAGAGGCTCTCACTTTGAAGTAAGGAAAAAAAAAAACATTTAGGCAAGTAGTGGTGCAAACTCAGCAGCAGAAACAAGGCTCAGGAGTCTCAGTTCAGGAGCAGGTCAAGAAGTTCAGAACTAGGGGAGGGGAAAACATTGAAGATGTCCCAATAAATCTCCACGCCCCATGCACCAGACTTTTCTTATCAGATCTTGATACAGTGGTACCTCTGGATGCGAACGGGATCCGTTCCGCGAAGCGAACGCAAGCCACGCCTGCGCGTTTTCACGTGTCGTGATTCGCCACTTCTGTGCATGCGCTGATGTCATTTTGAGCATCTGCGCATGCGCAAGCGGAAAAACCCAGAAGTAACACGTTCCATTACTTCTGGGTCGCCGCGGAGTGTAACCTGAAAACGCTCAACCTGAAGCTACTTCAACCCAAGGTATTACTAGTATTATAGTCCTTCTTTCTGCATTTTTTCCAATTCTTCCTCACATCCATCATTAACGGCCTAAAGGCTTCTTGCCATGCAATCATCTCTGTCTCTTTCAGCACTACCAATTGCAATCCTTTCTCCTCTTCACCGACCATGAAGTTATTTGGTTTTTCCATCTACAAAGAGATGTATTCTTTGTATTCTGTATTTCCACCCACCCCCAAACAGCTGCAAGGATCTGTCCTGAATCATAGAATTATAGAATCGGAAGGTACTCACAAGAGTCATCCAATCTAACCTCCTGCAATACAGGAATCTCAACTAAAGCATCCATGACATATGGCCATCCAAACTCTGCTTAAAAACCTCCAAGGAAGTATTGTTGCTCAAACTGCTTGGCGAAAAGGGGAAGTGGCCTACATATAGAGATTTGTTGAAGGATCAAGAAGGAAAATGGAAATTAAAAGATTATGAGGAAATAAAAGAACATTTTCAGAGTTGGTTACAATATAGACAATTACATGAGATGTATAAGGAAGATAACAAGAAAGCAAAACCGGGTCAAACACATGTTGGAAATGTAAAGAAAAAGAAGGGACTTTTTATCATATGTGGTGGGAATGTAGAGAAGTTAAAAAATTTTGGGAAATGATATATAATGAACTGAAAAAAAATGTTTAAAATGATATTTGTAAAAAAAAACCAGAAGCACTTTTGTTAGGGATTGTAGGACAAGACCTGCCAAGAAAAATAAAGAACATATTTATGTATGCTACAACAGCAGCAAGAGTCCTGATAGTACAAGGATGGAAGAATGAGGAAATCCCAACGAAAGAAGAGTGGCAAGAAAAATGGATGAGCTACGCAGAGCTGGCTAAATTGACATACAAATTGCAGGACAAGGACAACTGTGACTTTAAGGAAGAATGGGAGCTTTTTACAACTTATCTAAAAAGACAACAAAGTGAATTGCACTCCTTGGCAGGTTTTGAATAAACACACAGAAATTTATTAAGTGATAACATGGTAGATAGATAATGTAAGGATATGTATAATTTTACAACATGCAGAGAATAATATGTGCTGAGAAATCAGAGAGAGGGGCTGAGGGAAGTCTGGGGGGGTGGGAAAAGGGGGGGGGAATAATGAATATGATATGTTTTGATAATTTGCTATGTGGAATTTGTTAATAAAAAATATTTAAATAATAATAAAAACCTCCAAGAAAGGACAGTCCACCACCTCCCAAAGAAATCTGTTCCACAGTTGATCAGCTCTTACTGTCAGAAAGTTCTTCCTGATGTTTAGTCAGAATCTCCTTTCTTGTAACTTGAAGCTATTGGTTCGAATCCTACCCTCCAGAACAGAAGAAAACAAGCTTGCTCCATCTTTAATGCAACAGCCCTTTAGATATTTGAAGAATATCTCCTGTATGCTCTCCAGCCTTTTTGAGGATCCTCCTTGTTTTGTGGATTCCGCAGGCTCCACAGAGTCTCCCATCTAGGACACTTCCAGGGTGATTTCTCTTGAAATTCTGTCCAATACCTTCAATAGCAAACACTGTTGGTACAACATTTGCTTTAAAATGACAAAAATCAGTGGTGTGTTCATCTTCCCCTCATCATGTTTCTGTTGGTATTTTCCTTGGATATCTTCCTTCCAGGACATTTCTTGTTTACACATTCTTTTCAGATGAAGCCAAGCTTCCCTTTCACTCTCAGACAGAGTTTTACAAGTGTTATAAACGAGCCATTAACACCCATTTAGATCTACTTATCAGTTGAACTTATCAGTTCCTAACCTTTTAAAGTTCTCCATAGATAAATAAAGCTTCTAGCTTTAGTGTCTGGCCTGTAAATTAGCAAACAGCCGCACATCCTCTGGTAGTTTGCTTATCTTCTGAGTATTACTTAACTGACAGATAGAAAATCCAATTCTTCCCTAATTATAATCTTGATAAAAAATTTAAAAAAGAGAGTGTGTGCTGACCTGATGCTCCAATTAAGAGCTTTTATGTGATACATGGTCAATGCCTTTTCCCGGCCTGAGCCCAATCTCCCCCTGTCCCCCCCCTCCACAAAAAAATGGCCTCAGGTGTGGAGAAACATCTACTTCTGAGCATTTGGGTTTTTTGACCTTGCCCTTCCCTAAATCATGAGGGAGTTCTGATGACCAGGCTTTCCATTTTTGTCCTATCAATCATCACATAATTCTCTGCTGACAGGAGTCAGCAGAAGAAAGCCCAGTTAGCCACATTCCTCTCTCGGAAGTCCCTCACCTCCCTTTTTAGATTACTGTCAGACCTTCTGATGAAAGGCTCTCCCCTTCCTCCCCATGTTTACCAGGTTGATATCCAAACACTGTTTCATATGGATTAGGGTGAAAGCCGCAACATACTTCTCCTATGGTCTTTCTTTTGGTGCATCACAGTTCCTCATGAAATTACATTACAGATTCATTGTATAAATAGTAGATGGAACACAGTAACAGGCTGAGCATCTCTCTTACAGTCCCCCCCCCCCCAAGCACCCCTCCCCCTGCAGTAAACACCACCAGTGTTAAAGTTGATGCAGTCAATTGCAGGCCACATGCAAAAGGCTCACCAAATTTGTTTGTTACATCTGTGACCCTTAATCAAAAGCTTTTTGGGTGAATGTGGCTGGGGATAGGCAAATCTATCAATTAATTGCTGTTGTTATAATTTAATCCTTGCTCTTCATCAGCAGATCCCAGGGTAAAAGGTTAAGGTAAAGGTACCCCTGACCGTTAGGTCCAGTCGTGGATGACTCTGAGGTTGCAGCGCTCATCTCGCTCTATAGGCCGAGGGAGCCAGTGTTTCTCCGCAGACAGCTTCTGGGTCATGTGGCCAACATGACTAAGCTGCTTCTGGCAAACCAAGGCAGCCTATGGAAACACCGTTTGCCTTCCCGCCAGAGCGGTAGCTATTTATCTACTTGCAGTTTGGTGTGCTTTCGAATTGCTACGTGGGCAGGAGTTGGGACCAGACAATGGGAGCTCACCCCGTCACGGGGATTCAAACTGCCGACCTTCTGATCGGCAAGCCCTAGGCTCTGTGGTTTAGACCACAGCCCCTCCTGCGTCCCTTAGATTCCAGGGTATGTTACAACAATTAAACATTCAGAATTAAAAACAGTTCAAAGAGTTTACACAAAGTAAGTTGGCCTTCCCAGCTTCTTCCAGTTTCTCATTTTGGCTGCCTTCAGTTCAGGTCTCTGCATCAGTTTGCATTTTTAAAAAAGCAAACCTCATGAAAATTCATCTGCATTTTAGTGTGAATTTTTCCTAAAATACAAATCTGTGCATGAAATTTTGCCTAATATGCACAATTTTGCAAATACACTGTCCCAAATATAATGTATATTTGAGTGTTGTTTTCACAAATGCATGCATTTTATCCACACTGATTTTCACCCATGCATGCTTTTTAGTGCACATCATTTGGCTGAGAAATGGCATTGCAAAATTTTGACAAGTGTGGATTTCAAAGGATGGCTGTTCTTTGGTTTGTATAATGTGAAACACCTTTAAATGAGAACTGAATTGAATTCATCTCTCATCCCTAAGTGTGGGGGAATTAATTTTTTGAGACTGGGAATTACTTCCTCCAAACTTTTGGTTTTGTTAGTGACAGTGACAAAGCTTTGACATTGGGAAGTTCAGAAATATACTCTCCATGTCTGGAACTTCAGAAAAACCACTATGTATCTGGAAGACACCCACTGCCCCAATTTTTGGAGTACAGGTTGTGGCTGGGGGTTGGGGTGCTTTGTGAAAATCACATCCTGCTTCTGTTTTTCTTTTTCCATGCAGTGTTTGGTTATAAAATGCAGCATTTTTTCAGGCATCTGAGCCCAGTCAGGACTTTTATCGAGTTTCTGATTTGACTCAAGACACTTTGCTAATGGCACAATCTGATTTGGGAATGTGAAAGCCCCACCTAGCTGGGACTCATGGAAGTTGTAGTCCAAAACTTATGGAGAGCACCAAGTAAAGGAAGGATGATGTTAAGTTGTGGGTGAACATATCAGACGACACAGCGATTCTTCAAACAGCTCTTGTTTATTCACAGGCCAGAACAGAACTGAACTGAAGGGTTCAGCCAGCCTGCTTATATAGAGCTCCACTACAACACAACTGTAACACTTTCTGTAACTATCCAATCACTGAACGTCACTTTCAATCCCCTATTTGCATATGTGGACCTGAGTGAAAACTATCTACAGTATCCCCCCTGCAGGCCCAGGGTGAGAACTTCAGTACATAACAGATGACATACAAGTTGTTATTGGGCTGTGCACCAATATGGTCAACGCCCAAAGCCCAAGTTGAACTGGCCTGATTCAGGTGGATCTGGGCTTGGGCCAAGTTGGGTTGAAACAGCCCCAGATTTCCCAGGTTTGTGTCGGGTGAGCCAGGGCTGCCACAGTGTGAGACATTGGACAGAAAGGCTACCGGGTTCTGCCTTATCAGTCTCTTCCTCACAGGCAGGACTGAATCCTCTCCTCACAAGGCTTAATCCTGCAGGCTACAGGGTGTTCCTTCATATGCTTGCAAAGCAGCACCCTGCAGGATTGAACCCTTCGGGTCACGTGGCCAGCGTGACGAAGCTGCTCTGGCGAGCCAGCACCAGCGCAGCACACGGAAACGTCGTTTACCTTCCCGCTATAAAGCGGTACCTATTTATCTACTTGCACTTAGGGGTGCTTTCGAACTGCTAGGTGGGCAGGAGCTGGGACCGAAAGACGGGAGTGTTACGATATTGAAGCAATGATGCTGCAAGCTGATTGGTTGGAAAAGTCATGTGATGTTGGGAGTGTCTGTGGGAAACAGACAGCACCGGAATTAGCTCAGAGTGTAATATGAGCTGCACAGGAAGTGCTTGAGGAGTCGTCTGCTGGAGTTTGATGAGAGCAGACATGTTTTCTGTAACACTGCAAAGACAGGAATAAAGCCATGTAAATACGTTTCTGTCTTATCTCTTTCCCCTGCCGGGGGGGCAGGAAAGAGTGGTGTGTTCTTCTCACGCTGAGAAGGATCGCCTATCGCGACCTCTGCCAGGTCCCTGCCGGGAGAGCAGACCGGGAGGTCAACAGGACTCCAAGCCGGGTGCCTGGGAGAGATGCCGGTTTCTGCTGATAATGGCTTGGAATCCAACATCTGGTAGCAAGAGCCGATGGTTTCATTCCATGAAAGCAGCGAAAGAGGTTGGTGGATCGTAACTTCATCCTCTGCATAAAGATAAGGGAAGATATGGTAGCGGGCGGATGGAAGCTGCAATACCGGCAGAGCACCGGAGCAATCAGTTTTGCTGATAAGGTAACGAGCAACGGAACCCCCAAGGTATGCTGATTTTATGGGCTAAAAGGGTGAACGCAGATTGAAGATTCTCTGGTTCACGAGAGCTGTTTTCTTGGATTAGAAACGGCACTGAGAGAGAGCCACATACTTCGCATACCAGGGCCCAGATAAGAAGCTTGTTGTTCAAGCTTGGAATGTCCAGTTGCTAAGCAACGAGACGTCAATCTTTTCAGCTACTTCGGAGATAGCTAGCTTGAAAAGGAAGTGGAAAGTCACTGGCCACCGGAAGAGGCTGGGACTGTGAAGAGGCTGGAAAAATACTGGTAAACATTCCAGCGTTTGTTTTGTCTTTGGCAAACTGCTCTTGGAAGGGACTTTCCAGAGCTGCCTGTGTTTAGCTGCCAAAAGACTCTTGGATTTTACAAGGCTCGAGAGTGAGAGCTGAAGCTTGGATTCAAAATGGATACCAAGAAGGGGGGAGGCTTACCTTACCCACCTCCACTGACTAATGACAATTATGCCTCATGGTCAGTAAAGATGAAAGCCCTGCTACAGAATCAGAGGATTTTTGGGGTGATTGATAACCCCATTCCTCCTGCACCAACGCCAGGTTGGAATTCACAGAATGTCAGAGCCAGGACGGCCATAATTCTGTGTGTCTCAGATGATCAACTAGTGCATGTTCAGGATTTGGAATACGCACGTGAGATTTGGGAAACGCTGCGTAGAATACATCAAAGAGATGCTGGTTCTTCAGCGTTGCTGCATTTTGAAAAGCTAACCAATCTAAGGCTAGCGCCTGATGGAGATATGCAAGCGCATTTGACAGAGATGAAATTCTTACGCCAGCAGATGGCGCAACGCAATTTCCCTCTACAGGAAGAGATATTCTGCTTCATGATTATTAACAGCCTTAATCGGACTTATAAAACCGTTGCAAGTCAGCTTGGTTCGCTACCAGCGGCCGATCTAACGGTGGAGAGAATCTGTTCAGTCGTTCTGAATGAAAGGGACAGACTTGCTGCAATAGATGTCAAAGACAGGGGGAGAGAAGCTCGGAATCCTGACACCCCCACTGCTATTGCAAGAGAAGAACAGGCTGTTGCTTTGAACGTTGTCCGTTGTTTTAATTGTGGACAGACTGGGCATCTTCAGCGGAACTGTAAGAAGCCACGTCAACAGAAAGGAGCTAAGGGGAGCTCTGCAAAGCCTGAGGCGTCAGGCAAAAGTCGTACCAAGTCCCAGATGAAACCTGGAAAAGCATTGCTGTCAACAAAAGCCGAAATTTCAATGGAGAACGCTTTTGTTATTGACACGGGTTGCACGCAACACATGACGTCGCGCCGAGAACTGTTTTCAACGTTTAAGAAGCAAAGCTTCACTGTGAAACTGGCCAATGGCCAGGAGCTGAAAGCGATCGGGTTTGGGACTGTGTATCTTAAAAGTCTGAACTTGACTATAAACAATGTGTATTTGGTTCCTGATTTAAAGTACAGTCTGCTGAGTGTTTCGCAGATCACAAAGAAAGGACTGAAATTGTCCTATGATGAAGAAAGCTGCAAAATCTTCAAAGATGGAGAGCTGTATCTTTCTGCCAGAGAGAAAGATGGACTGTATTTGTTGACTTTTGATGAAAGTGATTGCATAAAATGTAATGCTTCTGAATCTAACATGACTTCTCTTACAGGTATGACGAATAACGTCAAGGAGACGAAGAGAGAAACCAAAGCTTTTCAGCGAGTGTATGCTGATGTGATTGGTCCTCTAGCACCTTCTAGAGGCAATGCAAGATATTATCTTGTGTGTGTGGATCATTTCTCTCATTACGTGTGGTTATTCATGTTGAGCAAACCACAAGAAGCCTTAGAAAGGTTTAAAGAGTTTTGTGGCAAGGTTAAGAGTATTCATGATGCTAACATTGATTGTCTTTTCACAGATGAAAAGCCAGTTTTTCTTTTACAGGATTTTCAGGATTTCCTGCATAAGAAAGGAATAAGGCACAAGGTTGCTGTTTCAGCAGATGCATGGAACAGAAGTGTCTGTATGCAAGTGAACAAAGAATTGCAAAATGGGATGAAGGCGCAATTGCTGAGTTCACATTTGCCACATGAGTATTGGGCGGAATCTCTATCATGTTATTGTTACTGTTGGGTGAGAAAGGTTTCAAAAGGCATGGAATGTTCTCCTTTTGAAAAACTGTTCCACAGAAAACCTTCTGTCGCGCATTTTAAGGTTTTTGGATCTCAAATCAGGACAGAAACTCCAGATGGAGTGAAAAATGCCAGAGGCATTTTTGTGGGTTATGAAAAGGGTCTCTACAGAGTAATTTTGTCTGAATCTGGTCAGGTGATTCTCACAAAATGTCTAGAGAGTGCTCCTGAACAGGAGAGAGTAATTGTTCACACATTTCCCACTGAGGACAGTTCAGATGATGATGATGATTTTAATGATTACAGTGGTACTGAGAGTGATAGTGATAGCTCGAAGAGCTCAGTTGACACAGTCATTGAGAGGAAATCTCACACAATGGCTAGACCTTCACAGGTGGAGGATGAACCACTGTTTACTATTGGAACTGGTTCTCCAAAGTGTCCTGAGTTTGCTAACTCAGCTGTAGCATGTGTTACTATTGTTGACAACTCAAGACAGGTTAAAGCTGTGTCTAAGTCAGAGACAGAGACACAACAGGGAGTTGCTAAGCGTAACACTACATTCCCTAGCCAAGGATATGCAGATGCACTCATTCCTTGGAAATCAGACAACCAGAGAGGTACACTGGGGAAACCAGTGGCGGGTAGTTCCAAGGGTGGAACTGAAACAACAGGGGAGTGTTATATGTATAACAACTGTTTGTTTTCTTCTCTGGATCAAGCTTTGCTCGCAGCACACATTGAATCAAATGGGGGAGTATGTTACGATATTGAAGCAATGATGCTGCAAGCTGATTGGTTGGAAAAGTCATGTGATGTTGGGAGTGTCTGTGGGAAACAGACAGCACCGGAATTAGCTCAGAGTGTAATATGAGCTGCACAGGAAGTGCTTGAGGAGTCGTCTGCTGGAGTTTGATGAGAGCAGACATGTTTTCTGTAACACTGCAAAGACAGGAATAAAGCCATGTAAATACGTTTCTGTCTTATCTCTTTCCCCTGCCGGGGGGGCAGGAAAGAGTGGTGTGTTCTTCTCACGCTGAGAAGGATCGCCTATCGCGACCTCTGCCAGGTCCCTGCCGGGAGAGCAGACCGGGAGGTCAACAGGACTCCAAGCCGGGTGCCTGGGAGAGATGCCGGTTTCTGCTGATAATGGCTTGGAATCCAACAGGGAGCTCACCCCGCCACGGGGATTTGAACCGCCGACCATATGATCGGCAAGCCCTAGGCACTGAGGTTTAACCCACAGCGCCACCCGCATAAGCGTAAGTAAAAATACATTATATAGAAATATGTTTACAAAAACCCTACATTTAGAAGAAAGAATCCACAAAGTGACCCTAATAACAACTGCAAAAAGAATTTACAGCACGAGTAACAATATTTGCTGCCAACTCCTCCCCCAGGATCAAAAGGTGTAGGTCAATTCATTGACCATCCATCATTCACTCACCATTGTGAGCAGCCAGGTAAGGCTGCTCCAGAAGGTAGGACCCAAACCAATGGACTAAAATCACAAGGAAGAAGATTCTGACTGAACAGTAGGAAGAACTTTCTGAGGGTAAGAGCTGTTTGACAGTGGAATAGACTCCTTTGGGAGAGATCCACTATGCAGAAGATACCAGAGACACCAGTAAGCTTAAATGTAGCTTGATTTCAGTTTATACCTCTGAATCACCACAACAACTAATACAGTCATACCTCGGGTTGAAGTAGCTTCAGGCTGAGCATTTTTGGGTTGCGCTCCGCAGCGACCCGGAAATAATGGAGCACATTACTTCCGGGTTTCGCTGCTCGCACATGCGCAGACACTCAAAATGATGTCACGCGCGTCCACAGAAATGGTGAATCGTGACCCACACATGCGCAGAAGCAGGTTGTGTTCACTTCAGGATGCTAACGGGGCTCTGGAATGGATCCCATTTGCATCCAGAGGTACCACTGATTAGTGTGTACACACCATAACTTCTTGACATTTTGCAGAAAAGACTTTGTCCCAACAGGAGAGACTTGGTGCCTGCTTCCCCTCCCCACCCCTGAGTGAGGAGAGGAGCACATACAGCTCTGTCTGGCCCTGCAGGGGAATGAATTACCATTGACTTAATAAGAAATAACAAGCCATTATTCTTCAAGCTACAGGGATAGAAAATGACAGCAGCATTTTGGATGTAAGCCTTATTCATCACGTCTCTTGCATTGGTCTTCCCGACAGAGAGACTGACTCAACTCCATTTCCAGGGCAAATAAAAATGGAGGGAGATGTATGCATTTATGTGTAATGTCTTCCGCCTTCTTGGCTCCTCTGTTTGTGCCAACGGCTACACATCTCCCCAAGTCTTGGGCTCTTTATTCAGCCTTTGCTCAGAGATGCAGCCAGCATAGGCAAGTGGCAGAGAAGATGCAGAAAAGAAAGCTTCAGCGCTGCTTGGATCAGCAGGCTTGCATCTTTTTTCTCTCTAGCCAGGCATCAAGAAGCTGCCTTACACATAGTTAGACCAATAGCCCACCTAGCTTGTCATTCCCAGCACTGGCCGGCAGTGGCTCTCCAGGATTTCAGACAGGAGTCTCTCCTCTCAAAGGTATAAGTTTAATGTACATAAAATGCTGTTTTTGAACGCATTGCTTTTAAAATACAGTAATGGGAAGTTTACCTTAGGCAAAAGGCTGTACTCTGGCAAAAGTGTCAGAGAAGGCTGGTATTTTTCCATTAGTGTGAGATAAGCTACTCATCTCTTTAAACATGAGCTGCAGAGCTGTCACAGCAGGAAGCTGAAACTTTAGAAGCCTATGTGTGTTTGTTGGAGATGGTTAGCAGCAGCAGTAAAGTTCTACAACGATGAGCAAGAATGGGGCAGGGCCGTGAGATAGATTTTTGATGTAACATACACTAGGTCCTATGAATTTATGTACACTGCCTTTCTTTTCTTTATTTCTTCTTTGCTGCATTTACCCACGAGAAATTGCCTGTGCAGCCTGGTTTTATCCATGTTAGGGAAGAGGGGTGGGGGCCCCAGAAGGAATGACTGGGGTGGCGGCAGGTGCAGTTTTTTAGCATCTACCGGTACTTGCCAGAGGTGTCTGCCTCACTTTTCATTTGGTTGGGATGGCACTGTCTGAAGATAACCAATTTATTTATTTATAAAAAATACTAGCATGGCACAATTTCATTAAAAAAGAACCAATCAGAGTCGTTTAAAACTATATACAATTTTTCTTTTTTTAAAAAAACACGCATAAAAAATTTAAATCACAGATCATCTGCTATTGCAGAAGACATTTTCTTAATGGTCTGTGTAAGCCCGGTGGCATAGAAAACGTTTCCAGTAAACTCTTAATGGTTAAAATAGAAGGTGCCTGAAGGTTCAGTTTTGTATTGATGTCAAATGAGCCTCACCGACTTGTGGGACAACCAGCAATGTTCCTGAAGATGATATCAATGATCAAGATGGGATATAAGGGTTCAGGTATCCTTGAGGGTACCCTGGACGTAAGTTGTTAAGGGATTTGGAAATTAATACCAGGACCTTGAAGCTGGCTTGGTAGTTGATGGGCAGTCAGTGTGCAGATGTTTTAACAAGGGTGACACATATTCTTAGCCAGATGCCCCCTACAACAACCTGGCAGCTGCATTCTGCACTGGCTGCAGCTTCTGAACTGGGCCAGAGACAGCCCTACATAGAACAAATTGCAGAAATCCAGGCTTGAGGTTGTCAATGCATGGGCTGCAAAACTCAGACAAACCGATCACCTGGCAGCCTGGATGGTAAACTAGATCGGAGTGGGGAACCTTTTTCAGTCGGAAGGCCACATTTACCCATAGACCACCTTCTGGGGGCCATGTTCCAGTTGTGGACCTGGCCAGAGGCACAAATGGATGGAGCAACAGACATGAAACTTGTCTTTGTAGAGTTGACTACAAAATCCAGAGGTTTCTACACACACCTCTCTCCAATCAGGAAAAAGAGGAACTATCACAGGTAAAATAATTCAAGGATGGGCTGGAGCAAGGCCAGTGAGCTGTGGCCTGGGCTAAGTCCCAACAACCTGTTAGAGAGGCCTGGGGGCTCCATTTTGCATCTGCATGGACAGAGTTCATTCACCCCATCTTGACTATGGAACTTGGGCCAATTGTTTAGCTTTTTCCTGAAACTGGTAAGTTTTCCTGTTTGCAGGCGGGCTTACAGAAACCTACATTGTTGTATGGCATTGGCAGTGGCGGTGTGACCTGGGGAGAGGCGTCAGGGCCAGACAAAAGAGGCTTGGAAGGGCCATGCCTAGCTGTTGACTAGATGGTCAGATCCAGGAGTCTCTTCTGATACTGTGATGGGGAATTTTGATGCACTTGAAAGCTGGTGCACATTTTTCTGACTGCCCTGTCAGTCCTAATATAGGCATTATCCCATTACCTATGAATGGATGAAACACTTTCCCTTCCCATCATTTCCCCAAGAAAAGCTCTATCACTGAGTTTTGAGCAGGGGAAGCAGGATGTGTAGGTAGGGGGGTGGGAACGCAAGGCTGCTTGGATGCATTTTGCTTTGGCATTTGCAAAAAGCAGCCTACCCATTCTAGGCCAAGGTAATTACAGATAAATGCTGGAAAATGTTGCACTCAGAGAGCCCCTCAGATGCTAAAATTTCGCTGTCTGGCAATCATTGGAGAACAGCACGAGCCTTTTTTTCTCCCAAGTAATACTGTCGGTGTGTGGGTAATGAATTTATTGATTTTGCCTTTTTTATTTTTTTAAAAGCACAACAGTTATTTCAGAGATAAATGCCTCTCATTTGCAGTCATTAAATCTGCCATATCGAGGACAGCTGGGGGAGTAATAGTCCAGAGTTGGAAACAAGGTGAAGAATAAAAACACCAAATCTCGTCACCACCCCCTTTTCATTTTTCCTTTTTTTTTTAAAGACAGGCTTAATCAACTGTCAGATGTTTTGTGGGAACAGAAAAGTCAAGAAGTTATGCTATGTACACACTATACATTCAAAGCACATGACTTCCCCCAAAGTATATTAGGATATGCTGCTTACCCCTCACTGAGCTACAGTTCTGAGGATTCTTTGAGAGAAATCATGCGCTTTAAGTGGGCTTTAAATGTGTGGTGTGTAAGAAGCCGCAGCCATGTCCCCGTTGGTCTTTGTGCACATTCAAAAAGGGTGCATAATCCACCAGCCTCTTCCTTGGTGTAGGAAATCCACAGCTGGAGCATGCAGCCTCTACTTGAGGGCCTCCAGCTTAGGCAGATGTGGGGCACTAATTTAGTCCACTGGGCTGTCTTTTACATCACTTGAAAAGGAAAACAACAACACAGGAGCCTAAAAATATGTCCCTGATCCATCTTCCCTCCCTCCCTCCTTCCCCTCTTCTCTTCACATTATTTTATCTTTCTCCTCTTCCCCCCCAACTCCTACTTTTCTTCTGTTTCCATATTCCTTCCTTCCTTTCTCTTCATTCTCTTCCTCTCCTTTTCTCATTCTTTCTCTTCCCTTTCTTTCCCCATTTTCTTTGCTTTCTATTATTTTCCTTCCTTCCTTCCTTCCTGATCTCTCCCTCTCCTTACCCTTCAGAAAGCCATCATGTGCCCCACCCCAATGATGATCTCACCCACCATTGGGCCACCCAGTGGAGTCTGACCAGCATTTTACTGTAAGGCAGAGATAGCTGGGTGGCTGAAAAGAAGAATGAAAAAAACCACCATCCAAGATGCACTTCCCTAAGCAAATTCACTTAGGGAAGGGGAAATAAAAGCTGTTTGTTTGCCAAACAACTGTGACACATGCAGAAAGCCTTTGAGAAGCAGCTGTTGTTTCTGAATGAGCCACAGTTCGAGATAGTTAACCTCTCGCTATTGTTAAGCCCTTGGAAAGAGGAATGATGCAAATAGCCAGAACAATCCTTTATCTCTTCATGGTTCTGATCTCTTTTCATAGGATAGGCAGGATTCTTGTTGTTTTCAATAGGTTGGGGGCTCAGTACAATGTAGTGCTAAAGCCTGAAAGATCACCCTGGGGGGCAAAGCAGAAAAAATATTCCCTTCCTGTGCTTCTTTGTGTGTGGAATGCTTTTGCTTTGCTTTCTTTTGTCCTGCTAGCAAGTACATCAGTTCTGAACAAACAGGGTTCTTGGGTTTTTTCAAAGGTGTGGGGATGCCTTTTGCAAAGAAATTCCTATGTACTGTTCCTTTCCTTTCTGATTGTCTCCCCACAATGGCACTTCTTTCTCCCTTGGTGGCAAAAGGAGGAGGAGGGGAAACAAGAAAAGGAGATAGTAAAACATTGGGAAAAGGTGAAGCTGGATTTTTTTACAAAATGGCAGCCATTAGTCTGTTCCAGACAAACCTCCCCACACTGAAAAAGGAAGAAATAAACACTGCCCAAGGGCACCTTCATAAATGTATGTTGTTTGGCAGCAAATAACACAGAAATGAATGCTAAACTTGTGCCATATTCCACTATATTTATGTAAGTGATTTTTACATCACATGAAAGCTCAAATGCAACAGGGCATGTTGGAAAATGTGGCCCCTTTTTTGGATACAACCAGTGAATTGTTTTTTGGGGGGAGGGTAGGGGTGGTAAAAAAATAAGGTGCTGGTACTCCCATCTTGATAAAAGTGTTGCAAGTACAAAATGGCTGGGGGTGATAGTGCTGGATGCAGCTCAATATGGCTAAGCAAATAAAATATATAGAACAGAGAAACACATGGCTCCAAAGGTATCAGACAAACGTGCCCTTCCACATTTGGGTTCCAAGTAGGGGGACAGAAGAAAATGGAAGGCTCAGCAGATGAGGAGATGCCAGACCTTTGAGCTACAGCAAGGCCTCCTCAACATGGACAGTAGCTTATATCAGGAGTGGGGTACCTTTTTATCCCAAGGGCCTAATTCCCTCTTTCAGGGGCCATATTCCAGTGGTGAGTGGGGTTGCAAGGGTTCCTACAATAGGGTACGTTTCAACCACCCAGAAGTCAGAGGGAGGTTCTTTACATGAACACTTCTCTCTTTTTTTTATATCATTTTTATTAATTTCCCAACACAATTATACTATTTTTCTCCATGTTTTAACAAATTAAACTTTTTGACTTCCTTCCGCTTCTCTGGTAATCATCCATATTTACTCTTCAATTACGCATTCCCTTCATTGTATTGCCATTTGTCTTCTCTCCCCTTTCTATTTCTTATTGACAATACATCTCATACTTCTACAGTGCTTCTTCAAACCCCACTAGCGTTGTTTGCACATCACATACATTTTTCAGATAATCTACAAACTTTCCCCAATCTTTGATGAACTTTTCGTTTCAAACATATCTTATTTTCCCAGTCAATCTATCCAGTTCCACATATTCCGTTAATTTCGATCTCCATTCTTGTATTGGCGGTACTTCCTCTTGTTTCCATTTCTGGGCCAATAAAATTCTTGCTGCTGTAACTGCATACTGGAAAAGTTTACAGTCTTTTAATCTTATTTCATTTCCTGTAATCCCTGAGAGAAAAGCTTCTGGTTTCTTAACAAAAGTGTATTTTAACATCTTTTTCAATTCATTATATATCACTTCCCAAAAACTCCTCACTTTCTTACATTCCCACCACATCTGGTAAAACATTCCCTCTTTTTCTTTACATTTCCAACACTTATTGCATGTTTTATACATTTTTGCAAGTTTTACCGGTGTAATGTACCATCTATAGAACATTTTCATAACATTTCTTTCAACGCCGTGCATGCAGTAAATTTTAAATTTTCTTTCCACAGTTTTCCCCAGTCCTCAAATTGAATGTTATAACCACAGTCTTTGGCCCATTGCATCATTACCGATTTAACCTCTTCATCTTTCGTGTACCATTCCAACAATATTTTATACATTTTTGACAAAGTTTTATATTCATTATTTATTATATCTATTTGGAACTTAGAGTCTTTTTCTGCATAACTACTTTCCTTTATATCTTTTTTAAACATTTCGTTTACCTGGAAATAATGCAACCAATCATACACATAATCTTTAACTTGTTCATATGGTTTTAATTTCCATTTTCCTCCTTCTTTAATCACCATTTCCCCATATGTAGCCCATTTACCTCTCATATTAATTTTCTTTACACACATAACCTCCAACGGGGATAACCAATGTGGAACTCTCGGTTCCAAAAGACTCTTATACCTGTCCCATACTTCTATTAGCGAACTCCTGAAAATGTGGTTTGCAAAGCCTTTATGAACTTTCTTCTTATCACACCATAGGTAAGCGTGCCAACCAAATCTGTTATCAAAACCTTCAAGGTCTAGCAATTCCATATTTTCTAGTTTAATCCAATCCTTTAACCAACATAAGCATGCTGCTTCATAATATAATTTCATATCTGGCAGGGCAAAGCCTCCTCTTTCTTTCACATCTGTTAATAATTTAATTTTTATTCTTGGCTTCTTGCCCTGCCATATATACCTTGAAATCACTCTTTGCCAGTCCTTAAAGAACCCTATCCCCTTAATAATGGGGATAATCTGGAATAAAAATAACATCTTTGGAAGCACGCTCATCTTTATCATGGAGATTCTGCACCAAAAAGACAGTTTCATTCTGCCCCACACCTCCAGGTCGTTCCTTATTCCCTTCCAAACCTGTACATCGTTGTTCTGGAACAGGTCAATATTTTTAGGAGTTAACCAAATTCCCAGGTATTTTACTTTCTTCACCACCTCTGTCTCTGTCTGTTCTTGCATTATTTCTATCGTATTATACTCCATATTTTTAGCCATTATTTTAGTCTTTTTCTTATTCAATCTAAATTGACACCCCTGGACACCCTCCAGAGGCTTTGTAGGGGGCTACCGCGCCCTGTAGCACCCCTTTTCAACCCGAAATAGCTGGGATTCTTCTCTGCAAATCCACCGGAAGTGATGACATGAACACTTCTCTTCATCTGAGCAAGAAAGAGGCACCATGCCAGTTCAAGGACACATTCCAGCCAGTAGGGTTGGAAAATACAGGACAGGACAGGACAGCAGCAGGCAGGATGGAGTGGGGTGGTGGTTTTGCGACACCTGGACCTGAAGTTCTACACCCCTAGTGTGGAAAGAAAATATGAATCCCTGTGGCCCACATATGTGGGGTAAATAACAAAAGAACTGGCTGGGGGCTAGGCTTCAAAACACAGAGCAATACTCACTCCAACAAGAGAGAGCCCCCAGTAGCAGAGTTTAAACTCACAAAAGTCAAGCAGCAGTATATGTGGTAATTTAGGCTATTAAACCATTTTCATATCGCATTTAGTTGCATAGTGTTCCCCTCTTCCTACCTCTGTTGCAATGAATAGACCACACACTATTAAGTAAGTTTAAAAAGCTTTACTTACATATGTTCTAAAGGTCAGATTCATGCATTTATCCAAGCAGCAGTAAGAAAAACACAGGTGGAATACAAAACAATAGCTTCAAGCACATGCTCTAAGCTTGGCGCTTGTTTGGTACATCTTCTTTGATTAGTTACAACTTTACTCCCTCCCTCTCAGAGAAGAGGGTGCATGACCTTAGTCTAGGAACACAGTTCTATGTTAACTCCTTCATACACTAACTAGCACTCATGCATAGTTATATTTGACTGCAATTTTCCACACCTGGTCTACATAGAATAAGAGCCTTTTGCAGGCAAGCATTTTGTGAGGCAGACTAAGTGGGTGTGCCAGGAAAGGAGCACATCAAAGTGGGGGGACAGGAGAAGGGAGCAGCTCTGTGTCTTTCTTTATTCAGGGAAAAGACCAGGAGGAGTGCACCCCCTGGTTGAAGCCAATGGGAGTTCCAAGGTTTGTTCTACCTCTTCCATCCACCCACATATGGAACACAGCTCAGTGGTAGAGCTTATGCTTTGCATGCAGAAGTACCTAGGTTGAATCCCTGGAATCTCCAACTGAAAGGATCACACAGCAGGTGATGGGAAGACCCCTCCGTGCCAAAGACCCTGGAGAGCTGCTGCCAGAGTTGCCAGCGCTGGCGATGTCAGGGATGGGAACCCTCTAGTTCCCAGGCCTAATTAGGTCTACCAGCTCCCTACTTCCATTTGACCCAGAAATCCATTTCGGCCAGGCCCACCTATCCTACACCTGGCATCATGTGTGCTGTGGAGGGACATGGCCTGGTAATATATGATGTCAGGTGCAAGGCAGGTAAATATGTTGCTGGGACAAAGTCAGTTTGCAGCTGATCAGCAGCACCTTCAAAGCCCCATGTACAGAGTTTTGCAAGCCCCAACAAACAGCTGATCGCCAGGGCTTGCAAAATATCCTGCATAGGGCTGTTGGTTGGGGCTTGCAAAGCACAGCACAAGGGGCTATTCAAGTCCTGACAGTGGGCTTATCATTAGGCTTTTCATACAAGCCCTGAAAAGTTCCTGTATGGGGGGAAATGTGTCACCTGATGTCACTATGATGCCAGGTGATTGACAGATACCTGGCCCCATCCTCCTGTCAGATGTGTCCTGTGTGTGTATGGCGGGGGATAGTGATCCTGCCTGCTATCCAGATCCAACTTCTCCTCTCTTGACTAGATGGAGAAGCAGTCTGACCAGCTTCTAGCATTCTTAGAACAGCACCTTACTTTGGTGTATAAAAATTGGACTGGCTGATCTGAAACTGAGCGTGAATGGTCTTCCATGATGCAAGCTGGAGTCAAAAGCAAATCTGATGCCAAACAGTTCACAAATTTGTACATGGCATTCTAAAACTTGTGCCTGTTGGCTTTTTGCAGTATGGTAGCGCTGCAGAGAGCTTGCTGGGGAGACCATGCATTAAAAGGGGACTCAAAAAGTACTTAAACAAGGTTTTAATTAGAAAAACAAAAACTCCTTTTACACTAAATGCATCTACAAACAAACATGACCCAACCACCAACCCACCCCCCAGGGTAATGGGAGAGCTAGGTGCTGCTCCTTATATACTACACCCAATTGCTGACACAGCTTAATCAATACAACTCAGCAGCACCTGCTATGTTTCACAGCTGTAAAGCTGGGTCTCGTTAATTTGCTCTGGCCCTTGCTCTGGCCCCTTAAAGACATACACATCGGGTGGAACAATGATGAACCTTTACATTTAAAGAAACAATTCAACAGTGCCCAAATCTGGAATGCTGAACCCTCACAGAATTTAAAGGGAATGTGTAGCGGGAATGTTCAGACCTGTGCAACTAGACCACCTGGGCAGCCATGCCGTGTTGCACAATGCCATTCAGTCTTGCTGCCATCGCAGAATGGCAGACACGTCCTCTGACAACCCGGGGAAATAAAGCCGCTCAATGGGATGACAATCCTGCTTGGCATTTCTTGATGTTCAACAGCATCCAACACAACCAGAACTAAAATAAAAAAAATAAAAAAAATGAATATTGATGGCAGGGCAAATGAAATTCTGCATATTCATCCCCCTGTTTCCTTTATCACTTATTCTGTAACAGCTGTTTAATTAATTGCTTGAGCGGCTTCCTAATACATCTTATTTACATACAAAATTACAGAATAATGGTTTGCCTTTGAGTTGAGTGAGAATTTAATGCCTGCTCGCCATGCATCACAGGCCACAACTACTCATGAAGAAATAAAAGTTCTGGATGTTTTTGACTGTCGCAGGTTTTTTCTCTCCCCCCCCCCCACTTCATTCCCCCCTAATTACTGGAGCTTATTTTTCTTCTTCTCCCCAGGTTTTGTTGGAGTTGTTTTACAGGTGTTACAATATGATGTTGGAACGATAACTGACAAATAAAGCTTTGAGTCCTTTCAGAGAGGAGCCTACGATTTGAATTTCTGTTGACGAACAAGGCAAGAGGGCAGGGAAAGATAGATGATAGATGATGATAGATAGATAGATAATAGATGGATAGATATAGATAGATGATAGATAGTTATAGAACAAGGAAGTGCTGAGTGAGAGAGAGAGAACATCATTACATAATCTTCATTGTACAGGTTTATGCCTGGCTAAAGTCTAGCTAGGTGCGAAATGAGCCTGCATAGCCAGAAAATGTCCAGTCTTCCCAGCACATTTTGCAGATTGACACCTCCCTTGTCATAGTTCCCCGCTTTCTTTTCTTTTTTAAACACAGCGGGTTTCCTAGTTGATTACAGCAATGCCACAGACAGAGATAAGGTTGTGTCAACTCTGTTTTTTTTCTTTTTCTTTTTTGCCCCAAACTGATTATTCAGTCAGCGTCCATGCCTACAGATACAACATCATAAACTCATCAGCTGAACAGCATGAAAAGGGAAAACAGACAAATCCTTCCTGTAATGGAATAAAGTTATTGTGCTTTGCAACAGACCCTAAAACTTTGAGACAAGGGGTTCCTAATGTATATATAAAAAGAGGAGCTGGAGTACCAACCCTGGGTATCTTCTTCCTTGAGCATTTATACTGTTTGACCTAAAACAGGGTTGCCATATTTTAAGAGCAAAAAAGAAGACACTGTGATGGCCATTCAAAGTGAATAAATACAATTTGTCTCAAATTTAACCTCTGAAAAAGAGGACACATGGGAACCCTAAAAAGCTTGCTACCACATTCCAGGAAGAAACAGCTTGCAGACAATGGTGGGTGTTAAATTCAGGTGCCTACCTAAGTAACTGGGGAGTAAAGATTTCTTACAATTCAATCTTTTCCCCCATGGTGAATCGTCAGTTCCATTGCTGTCGCTGATGATGGCCTATAAAATGGTGATTTTCTTGAGTCAAAATGAGAGTACCCCTAAACATTTTTTTTTCCTTTAGGAAAAAAGCACTGAATAAAACATTAAATATTAATAGTAACAATCAGATCCTATATAAAAAGTCAAAATAACATTAAAATAAGCAACTTATATCAAATAAAGTGATATTCAATAATCCATTAGAATCCAATAGTAAATAGTAAAATTAAACATCAGCAAATAATAGGTCTAAAACAGTTGGAAAAAGGCGATTATTTGCATGTATTGTAAAGGTGCCTTCAAAGAAAGAAATACTATAGGGCAGGCACGTCCAACTTCCAAAAGGTTGCGATCTACTCCCAGTATAAAAAACTGGCAGTGATCTACCCATTGTCATTGGAGGGACGAGGATGTGCATGTGGAAGTAGGTGGCTAACTGGATGCGGGAGGAGGGAGTTTAAGGGGGTGGGGGGAGGAAAGGGAGGCACAAGTTCTCTCCCGGTAGAGGGACCCAGCACCGGAGCCGCTGCCGCAGCTGTGAAAACCGGGCCAGGTGGCAAGTGATCAGGCAAGGAACGTTGCAGAATTTTCTTCAAAACCAAAACAAAAGCATCAAAGATACAACAGAAATACCCATACAATGTCTTGTGCTGTCCAGCGCAGGCTCAGGATCTTAGAAATAAAATAAACTGGAACTGTTTACTTGGAGAACTTCATTTACATCCTTACTCCACTGAGCCCTGGGAACAAAGAACCAGTCACCACGCTTCCAAGATGGTGACTTTGCAACTCAATACCTTCATCACATGATCAAAGGTTATATTCAGTTTAGAGAACAACCAACAGTTAATTATCAACATGCAAAAAGCTCAGAGAGAGCTCTTCCTGCGTTTCTACGGCTTTAATGGAATCTTTCAGTTAAACCCTTTTCACCGATACACAGGCGTTCCCATTTCAGTGTCAATCAAACCAATTATACTTAACATCTACAAATGTACACCAGCATGGAATTTTTGTGTGAGTTGGAAGTTTAGAAATACTCTTATGAATAAAAGGTAATGGATAAAGGATGCTTTAAAACAGGGGTGGGCAACATTTTGGACCCTGAGAGCCCAAGTGCATGCGTGTGTGTAAGGGGTGCACATTAGAGGTTGGTGAGTGGTGTAGCCTGCAGAGCAGCAACATGGCTTGAGGGATTTCCAAAAGAGTGAGAGAGTGAGTCTTGGGGAGCCACATTCATCCACAAGCCTGAGGTTTCCCACCTCTGGACTTGACAATCCTTTTGATCGCTTTCCATAACTGAAATTCCATCAAGGTTTTATTTATTTTCCTTCTCCACCATACAATGCCTTCCTTCTTTCTTCAAAATGGTGAATGATCATGCTCTTTTTATCCACTGGGTGCCTCTCTTATATTAAGACTTCAATTTATTCAATATGTGTGAAATCCCCTGGAGGAATCCTTTGTGAATTTAATCATTCTAGGCTAAAGCCTTCAGTTTCTGCAGAAAATCTCTCCACAACCTTTGGATTCTGCTGGTTTTAGCAGCATTGTTAATTAATTACAAGATACCTAACCTTGAGGCCCTGGATATGGTTTGTTTAGTATCTAGAACTGAACAAACAGTAGTTATAGTATATGCATGGATTTCTATTGGTCACACTGCATCATGGGTTTTGTAGTCTTGATGTTGCATGAAGGAAACAAAAAACTGCACATTTTAGTAGCAATTCCAAATGCCAATAGCCCCAAGCATTTTGTGAGAGTTGCTGCTAGAACACGTCCTAAGAAAGGATTTGTTCCAAAATGTGTTGGGTCTGGAACTTGTATAAATCAGAGAGTGCATCCCAACCTGGAAGAAATGTAGGATGGATCTGATAAATGGAAGAGGGAAGAATAATGTATGCTACCTTGAACTCCTTGGAGAAAAAGTGGAATCTAAAATGCAGTTAAAATATTTAAAGGTTGTATCCAACATTAGTCCGACTCAGAGCAGGCTCATTGAAATTGATGGCTAATTTAGGCACATTAATTTCAATGGTTGCATCCAACATTATTCAGATTCAAGAGTAGACCTTCTTAAATTAATGGACATGACTAATATAAGTTTATTGGTTTCATTGGGGATGTGGTGGTGACACTGTAAAGGGCCTTCTTAGTGACTGATCCTAGACTCTGGATCTCCCTCTTTGGAGAAGCTAGAATGAAGGCCGCCTTACTCCAAAGGGCTTTTGGGAACTGACTGCTTTTAATTAAAAGGTTGGTACCGTGCTGTTTTTATTGTAATTATTTGTATGTTTTATACAGATTTTATATAGGTCTATAGTTTTAATTCTGTTAATGTGCCTCAGCTTTTGTAGTTACTATTCAGTCAGTCTCTGCCAGGTGGAAAAAGGCCAAGATGGTCTTATAAGGTCCCAGACTACACAGGGAAGTGGGTAGAGGAAGGGGCCGGCTATTCACAGTGGCAGCAAGATCGAAAATGGCACTTCTCCACAGCCATGAGACAAAAGCCTTAGAGGCACCCTGCCTCCTCAGTCAGCATCCAGTCTCTGGTTGGAAAACAGAGAAACTCGTCTCTTCCTGCTGTGCTAGCCTGTTGATTCACACATCAGCACTGCATGTTGAAGCTCCGGCTGCAAACACAAACTCATCCCCCTTTTTGTGTGCTGCAGCAGCAGTGTTGGAGCAAGGCAACGGGTCATTTTTGATATTAAATCTAAAGACAAGATGGCTTCTCTAAATCCAAGATGCTCACTCAAATCAGGACAGTTGAAGGGTATGTGATTGTGATAACAACCACCACACAACCAGCTTTGTACATGCATATAACACTTCCAAGCAATTACAAGATAGAAAAAGATTGACTTCAATCAAAATGCATTGGGCTCCTCAGTGATTTAAGGTGACCATATAATTTGATAAAATGAGAGTATTCTTTAGCATCATTTTGAGGCCTCCTCTCTTTCTCTGAGCCCTTCCAGGCTGTCACTATTTTATGTGTGGGATTTAATCCCATATTGCCAAATTCAGGTTTGCACAATTAAGGTTGATTTGGAAGTGGGTTTCTTTGGGTTTTGGTGCTCCCTGTACCACTCTGTGGTACATCACCTTACCAACAAAGGTCCATATAGTTAAAGCCATGGTTTTCCCAGTAGTGATGTATGGAAGTGAGAGCTGAACCATAAAGAAGGCTGATCGCCGAAGAATTGATGCTTTTGAATTATGGTGCTGGAGGAGACTGTTGAGAGTCCCATGGACTGCAAGAAGATCAAACCTATCCATTCTGAAGGAAATCAGCCCTGAGTGGTCACTGGAAGGACAGATCGTGAAGCTGAGGCTCCAATACTTTGGCCACCTCATGAGAAGAGAAGACTCCCTGGAAAAGACCCTGATGTTGGGAAAGATGGAGGGCACAAGGAGAAGGGGACGACAAAGGACGAGATGGTTGGACAGTGTTCTCAAACATACTAACATGAGTTTGACTAAACTGCGGGAGGCAGTGGAAGACAGGAGTGCCTGGCATGCTCTGGTCCATGGGGTCACGAAGAGTCAGACATGACTAAACGACTAAACAACAACAAGTACCACTCTGTGGGTTACTCTCTTAGCCACTATGCTACATCAGATTCTCCACCAGTGTAGGCTGGTCCATTGGGGCAAGTGGGGAACTGCTCCACTGACCTAAGTGTGCCTCCAGCTAGTCCCCACCTGCCCTGACTTCCTCCGTGCCACCAGTCCAGGCGGTAGCACTCACTGTCAACTTCTCTTGCAGACCACACTGCAGCATGCATTTAAAGCACTGGCAGTCATGGCTTCCCCCCAAAACCATGGGAATTGTTGTTTATTAAGGGCCCCTTTTCCCCTTGCAGAGCTACAATTCCCAGAGTTCCATGGGAGGAGGGATCGACTTTTAAACCACTCTGGATGGAGAGAAAACTAGAATTAGTTGGCTCTGGCTCCACCTACTGTTGGGTTCCACATCTCCTGGCCTACCAAGTCCCCAGGGCAGATCTACTATGAAACTAATGAAGCTTAAGCTTTAAGGTCCCTAATCCTGGAGGGCCCCAGAAGCGATTTTAGTCTACATTGCTTACAATTTTTGTCTATATTTCAACAACCCCATTGAAGAAGATAACCAGGGCTTTTTTTCCCACCAGCCAGAACGTGCCAGAACTCAGTTCTGGCACCTCTCAGGTGGGCACCATTACCATTCTAAGAGATGCCATTCATGGTGTATTCCAGCACCCATTTTTCTGGAAAAATAGCACTGAAGATAACAATGGTTATACAGACCTCATTGCTGGTTGCGAAGGGTCCTCTTCAAGCTTCAGGGCCCCCAAAATGTAGGTCCGCCACTGCAAATCCAAATGGACCACAGGCGCCACTGTCTTCCTTTCACAATGGAATTCAACGTGCCCCTTGTCTGCTTCCATCAAATGTCATTCCAGTCCATTTGATGCCCCTGTAAACATTAAGGCTGCAATTTAAGTGGCTGTTTATGAGACACTTCACTGATATGTGCGGCTTGCATACAAGTCATCGATCATTTGCAAACTCTCAAATGTGAGTCAAGACACCCTCTTCAGATTCTCCTGCCTGTTATTGATTCTGATGACACTACTTGACAGTTGCAAAAAGTTTATTCCGCACAAGGTTTATTCCGCAAAAAAATTAAAACAAATGACCTTTTAAAATCTACATATTTATTTTTTTGCAGTATGATTTATGGGGACATCATTGGGTGTTATATGGAAGATTGAATTTGGGGAGGGTGTGTTGATGGGCCTCAGGAAATCAGAGAGAGAAGACAATATCTAAAGAATGTGCTTCTATTGGTTTCTTTGAAAGACATTGAGAGAAGTTGCTTTCAGATGGAGGAAGCTATGCAGGCAAGAGTCAGTATGGTGTAGCAGGACGTGGGTTCAAGTACTAGGACCTGGGTTCAAATACTCACCCATGACATTGCCCGGGTAACCTTGGTGTCTAGGCACTGCCTCTCAGCCTAACCAACCTCACGGGGTTGTTGTGGGGATTAAATGAGGCTGATCAGGAGAACAATCTTGCACTACTTTGAGCTCCTTGGTGGGAAAGGTGTGATATAATAAATAAATAAAAATGGAGGGTGTTTTCAGACTGTCTCTGACTACATATGGGAATATTTAGCTTGTACAATTATAACTGTTTGGGAGCTATTGTGCAACAACCCTGCTTCTACAAATGCTCATCCTTTTGTGATAGGACAAATTATGGGGAAATGTATGGGGAAGTGTGGGGCAGGAATGCAGTTTGCAGTTAAAGGTCAAACTACCTAATTCTCACTTCCTGAAATAACAGGCCAGCCAAAATGCAGCAATCCTTCAAGAGTTTTCTATCTGGTATGCCAGCTGAGACCCTGCAAAGCACTCTGTGTGGGCTATATTTGAAGGTGACTCAGAAACTACAACCAATCCAGAACACGGCAAATAGACTGGTGAATGGGAGCAGCCGTCAGGACCATATAATACTGGTCCTGAAAGACCTACATTGGCTCCCAGTATGTTTCTGAACACAATTCAAAGTGTTGGTGCTGACCTTTAAAGCCCTAAAGGGCCCTGGCCCTGTATACCTGAAGGAGAATCTTCATCTCCATCATTCAGCCCACACACTGAGGTCCAGCTCTGAGGGTCTTCTGGTGGTTCCCTCACTGCAAGAAGTGAAGTTACAGGGAACCAGGTGGAGGGCCTTCTCGGTAGGAGCACCTGCCCCATGGAACATCCTCCCATCAAATGTCAAGGAGATAAAGAACTACACAACTTTTAGAAGACACCTGAAGGCAGCCCTGTATCAGGAAGTTTTTAATGTTCAACGTTTTATTATGTTTTTATATGTGTTGGAAGCTGTCCAGAGTGACTGGGGTAACCCAGCCAGATGGGTGGAGTATAAATATTGTTATTTGTATGCAGAAAGGTCCCAGGTTCAATCCCAGGCATCCCCAGGAAAGATCTCCGCTTGACCCTTAAAGAACAAATGCCAACCAGTTTAGGCAATATTGAACTGGATGTATGTTTGATATGACTTGGTATAAGGCAGCTTCTTATATACCTATTTTCCTAAGTGCATATGGGATTGGAACCTAGCAGTGCAATGGTATTAATATCTACTCAGAAGTAAGCCCCATTGAGACAGGGGCATATCGGGGTCAGTTCAGAGTGAGCTGTTTCCCTAGACCACTCCCATGCCAGTCACCAAGCAATGCCAACCTTGGTGTAGTAAATTAAGTGGGTGGGGAGTGGGGAGGTGGGCAACCATGGCAGGAAAACAGGTTGCATCCAACTAAGCCCTACTCAGAGTAGACCCCTGGAAAGAATCGACCTAAATTTGTCATGTTCGTTAATTGCAATGGCTTTGCTCAAAGTAGAAATGATGTTGAATGCAACCCAAATACAGTAATATAAAATTTATTTCCCCTTGCCTTCTGAGAGCCCAGCAAGTCTTTAGGAAGTGGTGGGTAATAATTTCTTTCACTATGGACTGCCCCACCTCTATTCCCATGACCTCCATTGGATTGCTTGACTAGTCGCAGAAGGAGGTATATTTGATATGAGAAGGGAGGGCATGTCATAAAAAGAATTATTACAACCAGAATAATTGTAATGCACTGAATAGCAACAATCCCTCAACGCCTGCTTTCCCAAGTTTGCATCGTTAATTGACATCTCATTAAAAGATCATTAGGAAGCTGAAAATGAGAGGAGACACACATGCAAAACAAAGCTCAGGATGACAAAAAGGGCTGGAGTTTTGGCAATTATTATAGCCCAACAAAGTTAAATGTAGAAGGCAAAGTGATGAAGTAATTAAGAAAAGGTGAATGAGCATTTGTAAATACAGAGTCATGGACTCTAGTAAGTGTATTTACATATATAGTAGCTTGCAAAAAAGTACACAGGTTGTTGAATTGAAAATGTTTCAATGCAGTCAAACCTAACAAGAAAGAAAATATACTGAAATTAGCATACTTAGGGCTCAGTCTATGTATTTAATTGGGTGGCAGTGGCAGCAAAAGTCTCCTCTTTTCAGTGATTTTCCATTTCCAAATGATTGCTTGTGGCCCCTTCTTTCAATGGTTTGTTCATGTACTATATCTAAGAAAACATACCATTCAATATAAAAGGGGAACTACTTATTCTTACTGGCACCAGCAAGCAACCAAATCTGATCGGCTACAGATTAGTTACTGATTAGGGTCACAGCATCATCATGTCTTATTATTTATTTATTTCATTAAATTTATACACCACTTGATTGTAGAAAAAAATCTCAAACTTGGTTTACAAAAAAGAAAAGAAAAAGCAATTTATACACTAATTGGCTGGAGTCACTGATGGAGGAATGAAATTGGGGAAAATAATGGATACCTAAATAGATGCAGGGTGGGAAAATAATGGGTGTAGCTTCTCAGTGTGAACCAGGAAGCACCTATCCAAACAAAGAGGTGGGGTTTTTTTGTTTTTTCCTGCCCTTTATAAACATCTATGTTTCTCAGCCCTGTGATTCTTGTGCAGTAGCAGAGTGTGGGCATATGAGGATTTGGGATGACATTATTATATACAGAATGCAATTGTTGTTATACTACAGCCAGGAATGTTTTGCAGGGCTCACCAAGAGGAGAGGACATTTTGCTCAGGGCTGTCTTAAGCATTTGTGGCACTGGGGTGCAAAGATCCACCTGGCACCTGCCCCAGGTTTCCTTGTCCAAGGCTCACAGGAGGGTGGAGCCGGCCAGCTGCCTCAGCATCTTGGTCACTCCTGAACTCGTGGCGCAGAGCCACCCGCAGCAGAAGAGCCCACCGCGTGCTCCGACCAATGGGCAGGCTCTTCCCCGGACTCAACTCTTGGGCACTGGACTCTTGGCCTGGCGCCCCTGAGAGCCCAGCGCCAGGGTTCAAACCTGCAAACCTAGCACCTATGGGTTAGATGGCCCTGCTCAGGGCTACCTCAAGCCTAGAGAACAACAAGCCTCTGAAAACCATGATATATTTTTCTGGGGACAACATTTGGTTGCTTCTCCAGGCTTCTAGCCATAATGGCTGCATTCTTCTCTCATTGTTGTATATATGATGCCCCTGAATACCAGTTACTGGAAAGTGCAAGTGTGGAATGCTTAGGTCCTCCTTGTGAGCTTGGGGCAACTGTTTGGCCACTGTGAGAATAGGATGCCAGACTAGATGGGCCATTGATTTAATCCAGCAGAGCTGTTCCTATATTCTTATACTGTTCATTATAGCCATTTTACAGCAGTAGCACTTAGCTGACCAAACCACTTTATTTGTTGAGAATCTTCTCTATTTTGGTCTAATCCCCAAAGTGTTTCCAGCAAATGTTTCTTAAAAATAAATAAATAAATTATTAGAAGTTTAACAATTACAGAACAATTACAGAAAAAAAGGAGAAAAAAACAACAATAAAAAGTTTAACACACAATACATCAAAAATAAAAACAAAAACAAAAAAACAATACATCTAAACAAACTAAAAAACAAAAACATTTAAAAACACATCCAATTTTTTCCATATCTTTGCCTTTCATTTACTTGTTTCCTCGACCTCCTCACACCTCCCTTTTTTGTATTCTAGTTCAATTAGCTATTTCAGCAAATCCTTTCCCTCTTTCTCAATTTTTGTTTTATAATTTATCTTAACACAATCTAACTTTAAACCAGCAAATGTTTCATGTGCCTATTGTCCCCCATTTGGATTGGAAATCCTCACTTGGGTCCCAACTATGTTTCCTCAGGAAAGCATCAAATAGGTTGAATCTCCAAATGGTTTTCTACCTTGGTTACAAATCCCAGAGGATGAAATGTTAAAGTTCGTGCTTGTGACACTGTCAGTGAGCACGCAACATAATTACGAGCCAGGAGAGAATTCTTGGGATACAACAGTTCTCACTCTCCGAATGCTCTTTGAGATAGCTCATAATTACCAATTCATGAGAACATAAAAGGACCCTCCTGGATCACGACAAAGGCCCTTCTGTCTTGCTCTCATGGTGGCCAACCAAATGCCACAACGGGAAGCCCACAAGAAGGACGCGAGAGCAACAGCATTCTCCCTACTTTTAATTTCCAGCAACTGGTGCTCAGAAGTCCATTACCTCTGACAAGGAAGGTAGAATATGTAGCCTTACTTTTCACAAATATGTGGAATCCTCTGTTAAAGACATCCAAGTTGCTGGCCACTACTACCTGTGTGGGAGTGAATTCCATTAACTAGTATAGCTATGCACTGGTTGAAAAAAATATATTTCATTTTGTCTGTTCCCAGACCTCCAGTCTTCAGATTCATTGGATGTCCATGAATACGCTGTGTGAGAGAGAACCTTCTGCTATCCCCTTTCTCCACACTATGAAGAAAAGAAGAAGCTGATTCTGAATTGAGCTGAAATCAGTACTTATTATGGAAATTACACTGCAGCTCTCCTGCTCGAGATCCCTTTGCCACCTCTGAATGTGGCGGCAGATTTGAGGGGATAATAGTTCCAGCTCAGGTCTATAATGATGAGACTTCTGAAAACCAGAGTTACTTCTTGCTCAATAGACCAGGCCAGTTCCCAAGACTGACATCTTTATTGTAAGTCGCTGAACTATGCACACAAAGTGAGTGTGAATTCAGCTTGAGGGAACCCACCGCACCTGAGGCAAACTTATTCCTCCCCTTGTGTTTTGTGTATGTTTAAATGAGCCTTCAATGGATTTGATAGCTAGGTATTAGCTAGGTATACAGCTATGTAATTATACAGCAATTAAATTTAATAGCTTTGCTAGCAGCTCAACAGTAGGAGAGTTTATCTAAGGGTGGTTTTTTTTTTTAGCTTTGGGCTTATTAACCTTTTAATATTCTGCCCATATATTTTTGTTTTACGTACATTTCTTCTTTATACACAGCCATAATAACCTAAATGAAGAGTCAATATTCACTATTATAAAATGTAAGATATGAATTCTCCACTCCAATAAACACTTTTCACCAATATGCTGCCACTAAGCCTTCAAATTTCTGAAAGCAATGGTTTCTTAAAGGGAAGCATTAGTATAAAAGGAGGAGGGGCCTAAAGTCACTGGTCTTTTCAGCAGATCCAATAATCTAGCCCTGCTTCCCTTCTCTCCCTCTGTTGGAGCCTGATGGAATAACTGCTGTAGACAGAGGGAGGGTTGGAAGGAGTTGGCTTCTCAGCAGAGTATTTAGTAGTCCTGCTTCCCTTCTGTCTGGTGATAGCAGCTGAAGGAAAGAGCTTGATAGACCTGGCTTTTCAGCAGAGCCCTGCTGCCCTTCTTCCCAATCAGGTGACAGCAGCTGAAAGGAAGAGTCTGTCACTGCTGGCTTCTCAGAAGCTTTCTGTTCCATCATCTCCTGTAGCCAGATGAAATGGTTTCTGCCGGGTACGTACTGAGGGGAGAGAGGAGCTGGTCTCCATGGTGGCCCTGCAGAGCTTTCATCCTTTGGTTTATATACTACTAATGCTAATACAGTGGTACTGCAGGTTACAGACACTTCAGGTTACAGATGCTTCAGGTTACAGACGCTTCAGGTTACAGACTCCTCTAACCCAGAAATAGTACCTCGGGTTAAGAACTTTGCTTCAGGATGAGAACAGAAATCGTGTGACGGCAACAGGAGGCCCCATTAGCTAAAGTGGTACCTCAGGTTAAGAACAGTTTCAGATTAAGAATGGACCTCCAGAATGAATTAAGTTCTTAACCTGAGGTACCACTGTATTAATAATTAAATCCATTTGCCCTCTTTGGTTGACAAATATTTATTCCTGTGACCAAAGATGCTAAAATAAACAAAAAACCTTATTAGTCATACAGACTCCATGTACGATACGCATTGATTCAATCCATTTCCTAGGATATACCCACACAATGCAAAACCAGATACCAAACAAATTACTGAACAAAGCTGGGTTGAGTTTTTCCATTCTGATGGTGAGAATTTGACTTGCTTAGGAAGACCATTAGAAAGCAAGTGGAGATCTCGCAGTCATGGAAACTGAATAACCAACACCAAGAGTTCAAGTGGGAGGAGTTTGACACCTTCCCCACCTCCCTCTCAATATGAGGGATAAGATAGTTTAAAAACAAAAGTGGAGACCACCTGCTGTTAACTATACTGTGTCTGCATCCAGACAGCACTTTATTCTATTTCCCAGAAGTTTCCCTACCTGATAATTTCTGTGCTTTATGTGATCTTTCGCAGGATGCAAAATTCACTTATAGCAACCAGTCCCATGCTGATTGCTTCCAGAAAAAAATCATTTGCAACTGTGTTAACCAGGAAATTGTGGGAGTTTTGCATTTTCATCTTCCTGTGACATTTGAGGCAATATTCTGGCATACCTGATGGGTAAATTTTGGGGGAAACAGAAGCACACATGCACATAAACATGCCCAATGATGTCCATTATTTTGTCACACCGTGCCAGCTGGTGGGAATGAAATCAACAACAGCAGCACACCACAAAAAAAAGTGAAAAACAACTCCTAGCCCGGCAGCTTTGTGGGGAAAGAAAGATTGGGATATATCCCTATTGTTTGTCCATCTCCATATTGTATCTCCTAAATCAAAATCATTTACGTCAGAAATGGGAAACCTATGAGCACAGATACCCTATTCCTGGAGCAGAGACGCTTCCAGTTAAGGGAATGGTTATTGAAAGTTCAGGATATCACTTCTTTGGTAAGTCCCATATCTTTCACTGCGTGACCAAATGAAATAAGGAAGGAAGGAAATAAAAAGTGAGTAGATTGTCCACATGTCCTACTATACAGGGAACAGTGCCCTCTTTCCAGAGTTCCTGCTGGTTGAATCATAGAGTTTGAAGGGACCCTGAGGATCATCTCGCCCAAACCACTGCAATACAGGAATCTCAACACATGGTTCCCCATTCAATTTGAAACCACACCAGACCCTGCTTAGCTTTGCAAATGTGCTAGCAGTTTTATTGCTACACCACTAGGGTAGGGGATCTCAGGGGCAGGGGCAGAATGCAGTTCTCTAAGCCTCTCCCTCTGGCCTTTAGAACTCTCCCCAAGGCACATATCCTCCCCAAGCCACATCCTTCACTGGCCCTGTTCCACACTCTCCTAGAGCGCTTTTGCTGGACAGGAATGCTTCCTTGAACTCTGCCAACACCTCTTCCTTGCCTGGCTGGGTGGATAGAGAAGGGTGTGTACAGACTAGTCTACTGTACAAAGTTACAATTAGATTCTTTTCTCTACTTGTTTTACTTCAGAATTCACCTCACAATGGCACGTGGCCCTTGGAATGTGACCTGTGGGTCCTCTCAGGCTTGTTCTATGTGAAAGCTTTTCAGAGAACATCCCTCTTGTTTGGAGGAATCTCCTGTTTCAAGGGCTGTCTGATTCAAGTCCCCATGTCTCTTCAATGTTTAGAATAATAGAATCATAGAATCTTAGAGGTGGAAGGGGATCAATGGTCATTTAGTCCAACTCCCTGCAATGCCGGAATCTCAATTAAAGCATCTATGACAGATGGCCACCCACCACTTCTCGTGGGAGTCTGTTCGACTGCCGAACAGCTCTTCTTGTCAGAAAGTTTTTCCAAATGTTTAGTCGGAATCTCCTTTCTTGTAGCTATTGGTTCAAGTCCCACCCTCAAGAGCAGGAAAAAACCCAAACATGCTCCCTCTTCCATGTGAAAGCCATTAAGATATTTGAAGATGGCTGCCCTATTTCCTTTCAGTTTCCTCTTTTCCAGGCTACCCAAGCACACCTCCCGGGACATCCTGTTTCCTCCACACACTACTGCCACTGTTCCCCTCAGCAGGGAGTCACCTATCTGGAATCTTTCTATGGGCTGTGCCTTCCAAAGGCTGTTTGGAGTGTTCTGAGGTCTGCATCTGTTGTTCTTGAGTCTTCCCTCTTGTTTATTGGAGCTTATTTTGAATGGAAAACTGATTCCACCTTCTCATCTCATCCCGAAGGATCCAGCAGTCCACGCATGAGACAAGCAGTGGGTGAAATAGGAACTCAGCTCTGAGCTGGTACGTCGCTTAGATACTTTAATTCAAACCCAAGAATTAAAATTAAATATCATTGGAGATGTTTGTACAGAGGTTGGATGGCCAGCTGTCAGTTATCCTTCAGCTGTGATTCCTGAATCGCAGCAGGTTGAACTAGGTCACCCTTGGGGTCCCTTCCAACCATACAACTGTATGTAAATATAAAGAACCCCAAGAAGGAAGAGCAGATACCTTGAAGGTGCCCATCAACAGTTAGCAACTAGGAAGCAGGCTGGGCAGGAGCACAGCTAGCAAAATTATTTTCTCTATTTTGGTTTGTATGTTTCTGTAGCAAAGTCTCTCACTGGCTTACTTAGAAACTTGCATGGTGATTATGTACATAAGACATCCCCCTCCCCTCAAAAAAGCAGCCTTTCCATTAAATGCCAAACCCACCAGTTGGAAAACTCCTAACCCCCAGATCTGACTCACGGACATTCAGAACGTAGAATTTTTGGATGTCTCTTGTGAGTCAAGTGATTATTTGTTAGTGATTATTCCTGAAATAACTAGCTTGCTTTATGTAATGCCCAAGGAAGAAAATGAATCATATTATTTCCCTCCCCTTTCTGTGCTCCAGAGATTTGGACTGGAACTGACAATTTGTTAGAATCTCTCAAAAGCTACTTTTGCTAAATAAATGCCTAGCAATCACCCAACTTTCTGTCTCCAAAAGAGCTCTAAAAAAAATAAAAAATAAAAAGTTCAGTCTCTAGTTGCTGGTGCTGGAAGGAAGGGGAAAGAAGGCGTTTTGTCAACAAGCGTGTCATTTACATAGCAGTTAGATACTGCCATGCTGTCAGGGAGGGATATCTGTGAGGGAGGCTCCTCTAGAACACCCTCTTAACTGAAAGGATGGGAGGGGGGCCATTGGTACCCTGGGCCCTTCTCCTCCATCTCTGGCCCTGCAGCAAAGGCTTAAAGGGGCACAGAAGCAAGCTCCCACATTTGACGTTGCTTTCATAGGAAAGGGCTGTAGCTGATGCCAAGGAGGACATCTGTAGGCACATAATAGCTAGTGGGAAGCGGATGCAAAAATGTGTTAGGGGAAACTGCTTGCAAAAATGTGTACACCAGGCACTGTTGTATACAAAATAATATGTTAGGCAGTGCTCTGAGCATGCCCTATGTGCAAGGTGACTTTGCCCAGCAGTTGGGGGATTCAGAGAGTGTTGACATGGATGTAGCCATGATTTTTGTTTGGGGGAGGGTAGGACTTTTGTTGGGGGGACAGAACTGAGCTATCTGGTCAGCTAGTTAAGTATTTTTTATTTATTTACTTGATCTGGGGGGGGGAACTTCCCCCCCTTCTCTGGTGAGGAGGCTGTGTCCAGTCTCCTCATAGTTTTTCTCATGAGATCACACAGGACTGGAACCATCTTGTGGTATCACATGAAAGGGAGGAGAGAAGGGGGCCTCAATCTCCTCACAGAGCCTCACAGAGTTATTTGGGGCACTGGATGACAGGGCCAGAAAGGATCTCCCCCCTTCCAATCTTAATCAGCCCTTGGTTGTGGTTGTTGGGTTATTTTGCGTTTCTCTTCATCGTAGAAAAGTATAGTAAGGGGCGCAGGGGTGGGGTAGGATTGCACTAAGCTTAGGTAGAGCCTCTGACTGGCTGGATTCTCCCCATACACTGGTTGCTCTGTGGGACCCTAGATGCTGGGCTGCACCATGCCAGGGTTCAACACTGGCCAACTACCATGATGTGGGATTTGGGGTGCTTGCTGTTTAATCAATAAAGTGGTGGATTGATTTTACCCAACACTGGCAACCCAGTTTCAGTTATTTCCACCACATTCATGAGCGAGAAACATGCACCTTAAGATTTTTCTTTTTTAAAACAAAACAAAACACAACACAACACTGATAGGTGTGAACTGAATTTAATAATAAAAAAAGACATATTGGAAAAACCTAAACTGACATATTTACCCATCCCTGCTTTTAACTCTCATGTCCCACTTTGTCTATTATTTCTAACCACCTTGAATAGCTCAGTTGGTTAGAGTGTGGTGCTGATAATGCCAAGCTTGCAGGCTTGATCCCCATATGGGGTATCTGCACATTACTCCATTGCAGTGGGTTGGACTAGATGATCTTCAGGCTCCCTTCCAACTCTATGACTTTATGATTTCTCCACCAGCAAGGGTTAAGGCTCAAGATGGCCTGGATACATAGCAGCTGACTGCTTAGCTATTTGGGCCAGGAGCAGTATAGGGTACCAAACATCCAGGGGTCAAGATCCAAGTATTTTCAGATGGATTTGCAACATAGGAAAATAGGGGTGGTGAATCTGAGGTCTGGGGGCCAAAGTCAGGTCTGTGTGATGCTTAAGAGTCACTCCTCCTCAGTAACACCTTCTCTTCCTAGGCTGCACCTCTCACCAGCCCTATTTCACACCTTCCTTCTTAAGTGCTTTTGCCAGGCTAGAACTTCTCCCTAAACTCTGATAATGCTTCTAACTTGCCTGCGTGGAGGATAGATAAGTGGGTGGGTGTGCGTGTCAAAACTAGCCTACTGTGCAAAGGCAAAATTCACATTTGCTGCTCTACCCACTTTTGTTTCTGGTTGTGCCCAGCACTCACACGTGGCCTCTGTAAATTGTCCATATGGGATGCAGCCCTTGTGTGCCAAGGGTTTCCTCATATTTGTGTTAAAACTTATATCCGCTCCAATTGCCTCCCTTTTCCTCCTGTGAATCCAAGGAAAGTAGAAATCAAATCGGCAGCTTTTGCGGCACAAGCGTCGCCTTTAGTAATGAATAAAATGTGCAGGAAGAGGAGCGATGGGAACTAATTACTGCCAGGTTCTTGGCGCGCATTCAGCTGAGGCAGGTAACTCAGCCAAAGCAGGATTTATCAACTACAAACATTGTGTGTTTCATTATAAAACCAAGTCATTTGTACTCAGATTTAGAGGGAAACTAAGACCCCTTGTTGGTATAATCCTTGTTGGTAGCAAATGCACTTTGCAAGACAGAGCAGGTATCACTGTCTCACTGCATCCCTGAACATTGCTCTATTTTCATCTTCCTCTTGCCAGGTTAACTCCCCCCGCCCCACAACGCCACCTCCTTTTTATTTTCAAGCCAACCTCAGCTCAAAGGTGATAATTTGTAATGAAGAAGCATAAACATTCACTCTCCATCTATCTCTTTTATGGATTTGACTTTGAATATTGATATGCTGCTTACCCAGTTTTCCTTAGCAACTGCAGAGTCTATCCCACATACTAAACCAAAGTTCTCCATTAGCTTACTTGTTCAAAAACTAGTAAAATAGACAAGAGTTACTAAGACGTAATAAAGGTTATATAAGTTTTGCCTTTGTTTTCCAAATCTCAACTTCCACTGTGCTTATAAATCTCTCAGAAATGGCCCTTGAGAGCATAAGAAAGTGCCTTAAACTGAGTCAGACCATTGGGCCATCTAGGTCAGTATTGTCTACACTAACAGCAGCTCTTTCAGGCAGGTGTCACTTCCTGCCCTACCTGGAGCTGCCGGGGATTGAACCTGCAGTCTTCTGCATGCAAAGCAGATGCTCTGCCACTGAGCTATGACCAGGCACTAGATAGCCAGATGCAAAGCTTTGATAAGGATTTAAGTAAAGCCCTGTTGGATCAGACCAAAGGCCCATCGAGTTCAGAATCCTGTTTTCACAGCAGCCAACCGGATGTTTCTGGAAAGCCTGTAAGCACGGCCTAAGTGCATAGTGCTCTCCCCACTTGTGTTCCCTAATTATTGGTTTTCAGAAAAATGGAGGCAAAACAAAGCCATCATGGCTAGTAGCCATTGGTAGCCTTAATCCCCATGAATTTGCCTAATCCTCTTTTAAAGTCATGCAAGTTGGTGGCCACCGCTACCTCTTCTGGAGGAGCGTCTCCACCCTCATTGTTCTACCCAGACACTGAGGTCCAGTTCCGAGGGCCTTCTGGTGGTTTCCTCACTGTGAGAAGTCAAGTTACAGGGAACCAGGCAGAGGGCCTTCTCAGTAGTGGCACCGGCCCTGTGGAATACCCTCCCACCAGATGTCAAAGAGAACAACAACTACCAGACTTTTAGAAGACATCTGAAGGCAGCAATGTTTAGGGAAGCTTTTAATCTTTGATGCATTCATTACTGTATTTTAATATTTTGTTGAAAGCCACCCAGAGTGGCTAGGGAAGCCCAGCCAGATGGGCGGGTATAAATAATAAATTGTTTGTTGTTGTTGTTATTGTTGTTGTTGGGAATTCCATAGTTCAACTATACGCTGTGAAGAAGGCACTGTCTTTTGTCTTTCCTGAATCTTCTAACATTCAGCTTCGTTGGAAGGCCTTGAGTTCTAATATTATGAGAGAGATGGAAAAGCTCTCCCTATCAGCTTTTTTCACATAGGCTGCTACTTCTGATAGCTTCCGGCTCTGGTGACAGATGCAGGAGGAGCTACTGGGGGATAAGATGTGCTGGAAGCCTTGTCTACAGTCAGAATCCCACTGTTAGCCCCCATGCAGGAACCTAATCCAAGTTGCATGAATTTTAAAAAGGATCAGACAAAGCAATGGAGGATATCTTTGCCAATGGCTACCAGGCACGATGGCTTTATTCTACCTCCACTGCTGGAGGAAGTATGCCTTTGAATACCATGTGCTGGGATTTGCAAGTGGGGAGAGTTGCTGGGATCTATCACCTGGTAGAACAGAGTTTGAATCCCTACTCAGCTATAAAGCTCACTGGGTGACCCTGGGCGAGTCACTGCCTCTCAGCCTAATTTACCTCACAGGAATGTTGTGAGAAAATGAGGGAGGAGGTGAACCATGTACACCTTCTTGAGCTCCTTGGAGAATATAAAAGGTGGTATGTAAATATAATATGTAAACAAAAAGCAAAATAATAATGTTTAAACCTGGCAAAAACCATAACTGTGATTTACCAAAGAAAGGGAACAAGAAGTGAGGACACTCCCTGCTAAAAAAAAAGAGGGACCACTGGTGTGTGTCCATTTTATTCTGCTTCATTCTTCTGTCATGGTTCATGAAATGCAGAAGGCTTGTTTGAGGCCATCTCAGAGGCTGGAACCTCTAGCCAGAGAGTGGGGGAGGGGGAGGGAGAAAGAGTGCATGCAAGAGAGCACATTTCTTAACATCTTGTTTGTTTGCAGGCATCTCAGGACAAGATGAGACATAACTCAAGGGGAATGGTTGACCTTTAACTGAACTCTGTGGAAGCCCTATTTTGCTGACTCTCAGCAAAGAAAAATTATTAACTGGAAAAGTCCCCCGCCCCCAGAAAGAGAAGGCAGAAAGGATGGGACACCTTAAAAGTGTCTGCACCACACTGGCCTGGGAGAAAAATCCAGATCTTTGACCATTACCAACGTTCTGCCATGGTTTGAGGCACTGGAGCCTCCAACCATGTGTGTGGGTGGGTAGGATGCAGGCCTTGTCTTCAGGCAACCAGCACCACAACCTTACTGAAGTTAACACATCTGGGCTTGGTTAGCGCCTGGATGGGTGACTAGATAAATACTTTTCTCTACCCACTTTCTCCACACCATACTTAATATTATAAACTTCTATCCTGTCATCTCTTACTTGCCTTTTCTCTAAACCAAAAATCTCACAACGTTGTAAACCTTTCTCCATTGGAGAGTTCCTCCACCCCCTTTATCATTTTGGTTGCTCTTTTCTGACTCTTTCACGTTTCTACAATATCCTTTTTGAGGTGTGGTGGCCAGAACTGTACACAGCATCTCCCAAGTACAGTAGCACTGTTGATCTGCATGCTGCTGGCTTGGGGTGATGGGAGTTTATCTTGGAGGGTACCAGCTTGGCAAAGGCTGCTCTGATGTTCTCCACTGAATGCATGCCCAGCTAGACTGTACTGCCTGTGACTCATTACTGCTGGACTAGATAGGGCATATGAGAAATGTGAAACAGCCCCCACATAACAAGCTCTAATTTGCTAGTGCGGTGTTTTTTTAAAAAAGGCTAAACAAACCCCAACAAAGTTGGCCTCAGTTTCATGTGTCGCTTGGGTCTAATTGGAATCACAAAGAAGTCGCATGACAGCATCGTTTTCCTTGCTCAAAGAAAATCCATTCTTAGTACCATGGAGAAATGCATTTTTAGAAAGTCAGAAGAGGAGCAAATTAGAAGAGAAAGATAGGGGAAAGGATGCCAGGTACAGGCGGTGAAGCAAATAATAAGAGTTGGAGGCGAGCTAATAATATTTCCAAATGGGAAAGTGGGACAAAAGAAGAAAAGAGCCTTTGGCTCCCATGATGAACGTTAAAAGCTTTGTATTCTCTTATTCTGAATGCATGTAGAAATAAAAACACCTGGCAATTTATATGGCCCCCTTTTCGTGTTTACAGCAGGGGTAGGGAACCTCAGGCCTGGGGGGTCAGATACAGCCCTCTAGAACTCTCTATTTCCCCCTTAGGACTTCCACAGGCCACACCCCTTTTCCAGGCCACATCAGTAATTCTTTATTTCACGTCCTCCTTGAGTGCTTTTACTTGCCTGCAAAGTGTCCTTGAACTCTGAAAAAACCTTCTGTCTTGATGGGGGACAGGGTGGTTCGTGTGTAGAAATTTGCAGAAAGGCAAAACTAACCTTCGGTGCTCCCCTCACTTTTACCTCTGGCCTCAGTTGCACAGAAGGTAATGTGTCCCTCAAACTCTCGCTCCTGGGTTTACAGCAAGCAATTCATAAGAACCATACCTCCTCCTATATGTATGTAGGCCTACATTGAGTTTTATGGGTGTTGTGTGGGAGGCATTCATGGATTTTACTAAATGAGTGTATCTGGGACTAAATTAAATAAGACAATATGCTAACCTTCTGCCTAGAACCTAGATCTTTGAGCTGCTCCGCAGGGAGAGCACCTGATTGAGCAGTTGAGGTAGTTCTGATGCTGACTCATAGCCTTGTATCAACCCTGAGATCTGGCTTCCATCAGCTGGTAACTTCTGAGTGTATGAATAAGATGCACCACATCATTTATTTAATGTATTTTATAGATAGCTTTTAGTGGTATGACCTCATAAAACCAATAAACAAACAAGAGTACGTCAGGAAATAAAGGTACAATAGCCATATTAGCAAGCATATGGAATATTTTAAGAAAATGCTCTATAGTGCACAAGCTAATTGTGATCTCGGTTAATTGAAGAGATAGATCCATTTTGAGGACACACACACAAGAAAGACTAGATAAGACATATATATGAAAGGCTAGCTAAGGCTGTGAAGGCCAACAACAACAACAACATATTTCTTGTACCCTGTCCATCTGGCTGAGTTGTGCCAACCACTCTGGGCAGCTTGCAACACAAATATAGCATCAAACATGAAAAGCTTCCCAAAAATGGTCTGACTTCTGTTGTCTATGAAAAATTGTATAGTGTTTAACTCTTTGACATCTGCCGGTAGGGCATTCCACAGTGCAGGTGTGACTACTGAAAAGGCTTTCTGCCTGTTTCATGTAGTTTCAGTTCTTGCAGTGGGGAAACCACCAGAAGGCCCTTGGAGCTGGATCTCAGAGTCTGGGCTGAACAATGGAGGTGGACACGCTCCTTCAAGCAGTGGCGGAATTCATGCTCCAGCACTGGGGGGCGGATAGCAGGTGGGGTTGGGGCTGGTGTGTGACCTGGGGGCGTGGTGTGCCCTCTGTGGAGGCGGGGTGCCCAGTGTGGGGGGGGGGCAGCCGTGATGGCACCCCACCAGGATCATGCTGCTGGGGACGGTACGCTCCCCCCGCACTCTTCCTCCGCCAGTGCCTTCAAGTATACTGGGGCTGAAGCCATGTAAAGGTCAGCACCAACACTTTGAATTGTGCTCAGAAATGTACTGGGAGCCAATGTAGATCTTTCAGGACTAGTGTTATGGTAAGCTGAACAAATGCCATGAATTTCCCCTTCTCCTTCTCTTCCTACTTAGGCATTTTTCTATGGTGTTGTCTTGAAGCGTTTTAAAGATTGGCTGTCTAGCTTTCTTAAAGTGCAATTTTAATTCTGGATCAGTCCGATGTGGGTCAGATTGTCCGAACCAATCCAGAGCTGCCCCAACCCATTTCAGATGGAATGGGGGTTTGATTTGTACTGAATCTGATTTGGTTTGGGACCTGTGATTTGTCTAAAGCCGTTGTACAGTACTAGTTTATTTAGTGTTGCAATCTACCAACTTTCTTCAAATATTATGCAGGTAGCAGTGAATGAATTTGTCTGTTCAAATAAATTCTTTCTCAGTTTCTGTTTTCATAGCATATAATAATAATAAAAATGTCCTCCTGAACATTCCTGAATATTTCCACGTGTATTTTCCTGAATATACACAATTTTAGGCAAGCAACTTCCTCTAACATTTTTTGGTTGGAGAACTGCATCATAATGAGCTGCTGCAGGAGAGAGACTGTGAGCAACCAAACTGGGAGATATGATTCTAGGACTGAGGTGAAACTTCATTTTTGCTATCGCTGAGAGGAGTGATTTTAATGTAATCTTGTTATCTTTATAGTCCTGAAATGTTGCTTTTTGCATGTTGTTGCATCTGCTATTATGTCGTTATTTTATTATGTTATGATGAAATTGTACTGGCAGTGGTTGATTCTGAGATATTTTCCTTTTTATTGTAAGTAGCTTTGAGCATGATTCATTTTGTGGAAAAGCCACATACAAATGAAATCATGAATGAATGAATCACAAAATTCAGAAAAGTGTGAAATTTGAAGGATGGTATCTTGGTTCATGTTTTGGTTTCGTAAGTGTGAGTTGGATAGGTTTAAATTAAAATACAGACCAAATTTCTTCCCCATCCCTATATGGGTTCTTCCTCCCATTAGGAAAAAAATGGAGGGGGGCATCGTACTTTAACGAACATTAATGATTTCCTGGTGAGCTGAGTGATTTGATTAGGATTCAACTAGAGAACTGCACAATGCTATTACCTACATGCAGTGGTTTTTTTTCCTTAAAAAAATGTTTAGGGGCACTCTCATTTTGACTCAAGAAAATCACCATTTTATAGTTCAAGCTGGGAAAAATAAATACAGTAAATGGACAAAAGTACAAAGATTCACAAAATGTTTAGGGGAATGCATACCCCTGCGTCCACCCAGAAAAAAGCACTGCCTATGTGGGTTTTATTCTGCTACAAGGGACTTAGGAATCAAGCTTCAGTGAGATTAAAGCCAATATTTCCTTTTAATATTGTTCTCCCCTTCCCCTATATTCGCTTTCCCCTTATGTTGGGGAAAGACAACAGCTCAGTGGTGGAGTGGGTGGCTTCTAGCCTCAAAGGCTACCCAAAATCATACAGTGTTTGCTGTTAATAGATGTGGGAGGACCATTGCTCAGTAATAAAGCACACACTCTAGCTGGCACATAAATACAAACAAACATGTCATCAACAGTTCAGATTGACCTTCACCACCCCAATCATATAAAATGGCAGGTTGTGCACTGTGTAGTAGTTATTGCCCTCACATTCATGGGTCTGCATTCACATTAGTGACAAGATATATATGCCCCCCTTTCTCTTGAAGATTTCCATTTTATGAAGGGCCTGGGGAGGGTTGGGGAGCTGGGGGGAAACAGCATACTTAGTAACTCAAAATGACAAATCATTTTAACAGGGATCCCCAAAGAAGAAGAAAAATGGAGACAAAATAGGAACCGTGATTTATCGGGAGCATTTTTGGTATTAGAAAAAGAAAAGAAATCCCTGCATCCTTGTTTGCCACAGACATTTTCTTAACTTTCTCCGAGTCAAAGCAGCCCAAGAGAGTTTATATGGAGAAGGATAGTGAGAGTGATGTGAAAGACACTCCACAGAATGGACAGCATCTGGAGGAATAATTTAATTGTGGAAGGCATGCTGAGAAATACAATTTCCATAAAAAGAATCTATAAAAAGAGTCTGGGGGAAAATATATCAGTACTAAACTGTTTGATCCTTAACAGCAAAGAAGGAGCAAGTGAAGGAATTACATAAGGGGAGATAAACAGCTTCCTGAACAAAGATAATTTTTTTACATATAACAAAATCAGCATGCAGTGCAGCCCCATGCATGTCTACTCTGAAGTCTCACTGAGTTCAAGGGGGCGTACATTTGGGTAATCCTAGAAATGTTTATGTGGAAGTTGAGGTGAAATTATAACACAGTGGCAGAGTACATGCCCTGCATACAAATGAGTCCAGGTTCAACTCCTGCCAACTCCAGTTAAAACAGGGAATGGGAAATCTCTGGCTTGCAGGTTGAATGTGGTCTTCAAGGCCTCTCTCTCTAGCTCTCAGGATCTCCCAGGACAGGTAAGGGACCATGAGGGAGAGTTGAAGGTCAGTGGTTTGAAAGGGAGCCTATTGGTTAACCTAGAGCAGGGGTCAGCAAACTTTTTCAGCAGGGGGCCGGTCCACTGTACCTCAGACCTTGTGGGGGGGGGGCGGACTTTATTTTTTTGGGGGAAATGAACGAATTCCTATGCCCCACAAATAACCCAGAGATGCATTTTAAATAAAAGGACACATTCTACTCATGTAAAAACATGCTGATTCCTGGACTGTCTGCAGGTTTGATTTAGAAGGCGATTTGGCCAGATCTGGCCCCCAGGCCTTAGTTTGCCTACCCCTGACCTACAGCTCTAAAATTATCTTCCATTGCTATTACTGACAGAAAGGGCTAATGCATGGGGATCTGCTCTTTAGATATATTAACTGAAGGTCTCACATTGAGGTGGGAGCAGGTTTGTGCCCTCTGAGCATGCCTTCCCATTGCCTGCAGGAACAGAATTGACCTATGGGTGGATGCATGCAATGGAGACTAGCCCATGCGCCCTGTGTTAAATTGCACACATAGTGCACTCTCTTCTATGTCAGAGGTGAGGAACCTGTGGCTCCTGAGATACTATTAGACTCTAAGTGGCACCATCCCCGGACACTGACCATGCTGACTGGCGCTGATGAGAGTTGGAGTGCCACCAGTTTCCCAAGGCCTGCCAAGCAGAAGTTATAATACTAGGAACCATCCAATGAACTTGAATGTTTGAAAATTCTGAACAAACAAAATGAAACATATCTTCACACAGAGCATAGTTAAAGTATGGAATTAGCTCTGGCAAGAGGCAATGATGGTCACTAACTACATGTTACCTGCCTTTAGTCTGTGTCAATAAATTGTTTTTACATATGAAATTGTTGTATGTGACTATATTTTACAAAAACCTATTCATGAATAGGTAAAGGTAAAGGTACCCCTGCCCATACGGGCCAGTCGTGTCCGACTCTAGGGTTGTGCGCCCATCTCACTCAAAGAGGCCGGGGGCCAGCACTGTCCGGAGACACTTCCGGGTCACGTGGCCAGCGTGACAAAGCTGCTCTGGCAAGCCAGCATCAGCGCAGCACACAGAAACGCCGTTTACCTTCCCGCTATAAAGCGGTACCTATTTATCTACTTGCACTTAAGGGTGCTTTCGAACTGCTAGGTGGGCAGAAGCTGGGACCGAAAGAAGGGAGCTCACCCCGCCGTGGGGATTCAAACCACCGACCATGCGATCGGCAAGCCCTAGGCACTGAGGTTTTACCCACAGCACCACCTGCGTCCCTGAATTAATGAATACATATGGTTAAAACAGAACAATGGAGGAAACTTACTGCATCCATTAAAGTTTAGAAGAATGACCATGTAAACAAGAACTTCAAAACTGAGGGAGAAATTCTCATGGGGAGAATCTTGGAAGCTTCTCTACCTGTGTTAGCCAACATAATTAGGGAAATGCTTATGTTCTTCTACCTAGAATATTTATTAAGCAGAGGTGAACAGCCTTCCCAACAGTGAGAGACACAATTAGGCATATTGCAAACTCTGCAGGTGAAATCTGATCTTCTTGGCCCAGAACAATGTATTTCTATTGTGTTCATCTCAAGTTCATCCAGTTCTGATTCCAGTGCCACTTCCCCCTTGACATCAATTGTTTCATCAGTTGAGAGAAGTTTCATGAGTGTGTTAGAGGAGGAAGAAGAAGAAGAAGAAGAAGAAGAAGAAGAAGAGGAGTTTGGATTTGATATCCCGCCTTTCACTCCCTTTAAGGAGTCTCAAAGCGGTTAACAATCTCCTTTCCCTTCCTACCCCACACTCTGTGAGGTGAGTGGGGCTGAGAGACTTCAAAGAAGTGTCACTAGCCCAAGGTCACCCAGCAGCTGCATCTGGAGGAGCAGAGACAGGAACCCAGTTCCCCAGATTACAAGACTACCGCTCTCAACCACTACACCACACTGGCTCTCAGTAGGAGACTTCCTACTTGTATGATAGCCTTTTCCCTGGAAAGTGAGAAGTGGTTTCCAGGTGTCCATGTCTGAGAACTATATACACAGATAAGGCTGACCTTACAAAGAGCATTACCTTGGCCTATGGTGACCAACGTGGCACAAATGTTACTCCAATACCCATCATCCCTGATCATTGCCCATGCTGCCTGGGAATGATGGGAGCTATAGTCCAACAACATCTGAAGGTAACACATTGGCTACCCCTAGTGTAGGCAATTAAATGCAGGGACTGTCATTGTTATAAAATATATGTCCTTGTATATTAATAAAACGGATGTATTGAAAAGGTCATAAGTAAGGACTGATAAAAAAAAAAAAGCCAGGCAGATCAGCAAAGTGCTGACATATGTGTCTGATTCATCTTCTAGTCACATATCTTTTAAACCCTTTTCTCTCCCCCTTGCTTTCCGTTTTCTCTCTCCCTTCAGGTTACATGATTACTATATCAGTCTGGAACGTAAGTATGTCAACAAGACCAGGCTGAGCTGGTAGTTTTCCACATTAGGCATCAAGATAACATGCAGACTTGGCATTCTGCATGAGATTCACTCTGATACATCAAATAAGAGTTCCTCTGGTTCTCCCTGGAGACCTTGATTCTGTGTTAAATGGCTAAATACGAGGTGGGCAGTTGTTTGGGCCACCTGACATCTTTCACAAGTGTTTCATGCAAGACAGCACTACCTCAAGGGCTCTGGTGTTGTTTTTTAAAAATTATTTATGATTTTCAGTTATATACATTTCGATAGTTTTACAGTCATTTTAACATTTCAAAACCCGACTTCTTTCTTCCTCTTTCTGCAGTTCCTTAAATTTATTTTTATCATTTCTTGCATATTCTAAATTACCTTAACTTATTCTTTTATTCATCTACTTTAATTATATAGGCTTATGAAACTGCAGGCTATTGCAATAATCCTGGAAATGTCCTTATCTGTTTACAATTTGTTTGTAAATATTCAATAAACCAAAGGGCTCTGGGTTTTGGTGTGTGTGTGTGTGTGTGTGTCCCGCCATTATTACTGTGCCTTGCACTGAAGAGAAGAGGAGAAGGTACCAATGTCCTAATATCATTGCAATCAGGTTCAGAAGCTCATAATCCAAAACTGTACACGCTTACCTGGGAGTATGTGCATTGAGTTCAACAGATCTTACTTTTCATTAGACATATACAGGTTTGCACTGCAGAACTTGATTCGTTTGATCGTTTGGGTCAAACTTCAAACTTCCAGACTAGAGAGGTTCTTGAGCTCCTCCTCACTGCATCACACGCCAGCAGGATCTTTGAACAATAGGAGATATTCACTGCACAGCCTTCTCTGTGCCACAATACCTAGTCACAACGGAGCAATTAAAGGCAATTATGGTGCATTTTATATAACAGGACAAATGGTTTGCAGCATTAAAGTCTTTGAAAATCTCCTATGAAAGCAGTAATAATGTACTAATGTATTAATCCCCTTAATCCTGTCAAACTTCCAAAGTATTGCTGTTTTAAAGAAAGAACAAGAAGAAAACAGCCTGACAGGAAACCTCAGTGCTAAATGAAGAAATGAAAGCTACCCTCCTCTCTCTCTCTCTCTCTCTCTCTCTCTCTCTCTCTCACACACACACACACACACACACGCACACGTGCGCGCGCGCACACACACACACACACACAGTGTTAGATCTTGCTGCTTGCCTGTTTCATGGGACTTTCAGCAAAGACAAAGAATTCTTTTGGAAAGCACTGGAACACGGGGGACTCTGTAAGATAGGAAGTTGCTTTTTTACCAACTTTCATGGGTCCATCTAGCTCACTATAACTAATACTGACAGGCAGCAATTCTCCAGGATTCCAGAGAGGGGCTTGTCTCTCAGCCTTACCAGGAGATGCCCAAGATTCATCCTGGGACCTTCTGCACATAAAAACTGATGCTCTCCCACCATGCTGCAGGTCTAACAACACCTAATGTCAGTTGAAGGTTTGAACTAAATTCCCCCATTCCTGCTCATCTCATCTCTTCATCTGATGTTGTCTTCTTTTGTCTTGTTTCAGTCGACTCAGACTCACTTCCTCTCTGCTGACTAGGTAGGAAAATGTACATGTACTCTGTGGGTGGGTGGATGTGTACGAAGGTTACAGGAAATAGTCAATCACCAAACCAAGTCCCCTGTCTCAAACATAGGAACACAGGAAACTGTGGCACACTGAATCAGACAACTTGTCCATCTAGCCCAGTAATGGCCGCACTGACTGGCAGCAGCTCTCCATGATTTGAGACAGGGAAAATTCCCAGCTCTACCTGGAGATGCCAGGGATTGAACTCAGGACCTTCTGCAGGCAAAGCAGGTGCTCTGCCTCTGGGGTTTTAATTGACAATTCGTAGTTAGGTAGGAATTCCTGAGAACATAACATACGCACCTGATGTCTATTTTGAATGGCTCGTGAATAATCGGCCCTTTCATGGAACCATAGAATTGTAGAGTTGGAGGGGACCCCAAGTTTCATCTCGTCCAACTTCCTGCAGTGAAGGAATCACAACTGAATTCTTTGCACTGCCTGATGTCTAATTCTGCAGAATTTCTTAAGGGAAACTCAAGGACAAACAAGAGGTGAATGGGACAGGCTCATGTAGGTAAACCCAGATCTGTCCCAATTACATATCAAGTAGAGTGGGGTGGGAATAAGACTTTGAGAGAAAAGGAAGCAGGCAGATGAGAGGGACTGAACTCTCTCTGTTAAGTTGTGGGTGAACATATCAGACGACACAGCGATTCTTCAAACATCCCTTGTTTATTCACAGGCCAGAACAGAACTGAACTGAAGGGTTCAGCCAGCCTGCTTATATAGAGCTCCACTACAACGTTACTGTAACAACTTTCTAAAACTATCCAATCACTGAACGTCACCTTCGAACCCTTATTTGCATAACTATCTACAGTATCCCCCTGCTGGCCCAGGGTGAGAACTTCAGTACATAACACTCTCTGCCCCCAGTTTTCCTCTCAGTAGGCTCAAGGGATCTCCAGGTCAACACCTCATTTTCCACAATGGCCAACTAGGTAACAACCAAGCCAGTTGTGCTCCTCCACATGCTGCTTCAGATCCTAGAGGTACCACACAGCTCCTTCTACTGGTAAATTACTGCATTTATATCCAGCCTTTCCTCCATGGAGCTGAAGGTTTTATACATGGTACACCCATTCTCCATTTTATCCCTACAATAACCCTGTGAGGTAGTTGCAGGTAGGTGGCCGTGTTGGTCTGCCGTAGTCAAAACGGCTTTCCTGTGCATGCACACTTCTTCAGATACCAAGAAGTGTGCATGCACACGAAAGCTCATACCAATGACAAACTTAGTTGGTCTCTAAGGTGCTACTGGAAGGAATTTTTTATCCTGTGAGGTAGGTTGGCCTAAGAGATGGTGGCTGGTCCAATGTCTTCTAGTGAGCTTCATAGCTGTGTGAGGATGTGAACTTTGGTCTCCCCAGGTCTTAGTCTGACACACTAACAAGCTCAGTACATCAACCATAGGAGCCATTGGGTGGCATTCAACTTAGTTCTACGAATAAATCCACTGACATTAATGACCTCAGCCATGCCCATTGTTTTCAATGGATCTACTCTGAGTAAGAGCAGCATTGAATCCTACCCATTGAGAGTCCTGGATTCTGTTGTCATGCGTGTGTGCGTGCGCGCACACAAATATTAAGGTCATTATTGATTACAGCAATTTTGTTTTAATTGGCGCTATTAATGCTCTTTTTAGGTAACGGAACAAACAGATCAGAACACAGTGACTTTGAAAATCCCTTGTGAAAGAAGGAATAATGCTTTAATGTATTAATCCCCCTTAATCCTGTCAGACTTCCAGAGAATTTCTACACGGGCTGACAGTCATAGCAGCAGCAGCTTTCAAGGAGTGGGTGTCTCTCTTTCTCTCTCTCTCACCTCCATGTAGCTCTACATGGTTCTTAAAATATCTCTTAGATTTTTTTTGGCAATAGCTGTGATGATGATGTTGAAGGGGGTAGCAAATTATAGTGAATTTAGAAAATTTGGAACCTTAATCTTTGTTAAAGGGGGCAAGGTATATAGGCAGCCTTATCAGGCTCAGGCACTCTTAGTGGTGCTCTATATTCCTGAGGTCTGTCATATGTCCATGAATACCAGGGCCTTTCATTTGGAGATGCCTGCCCTTTAGAATGCACTCTCAATGAACAGCAAGCAGGCACCTACAACACTGGTGTTGCCTGGAAGGTGATCCAGCTATGGCTAACAGGTACATGGGAAACTGCCTCATGCAGAGTCAAACCATTAGTCTATCTAGCTCCAGTATTGTTAACACTGACTGACAGCAGCTCTCCAGAGTTTCAGACTGGGGGCATTCTGGCTCTATGGGGAGATGCTGCGTATTAAATCTGGGACCTTCTGAATGCAAAGCAGATGCCACAGCCACAGCCCTTTCCCTAAATGTATTGGGTTGTATCAAAATAGACCCACTGAATTCAGTGAACCTAAGTTAGTCATTTCAGTAGCACTACTTTGAGTATGACTGATGTTGTATACAACCCAGTAAGCTGATCTACATTTGAGATGCATTTTGTATGTTTTATGAACATAATTTTATTGTTGATCTCATGCCTCTTACCACTAGGATATATTTCTCGTAGTATTGGAAAACAAACCATTCCCTACTCCTCTCTAATGGAGCACTGTCATTCAAGTAAGTTTAGCCTTGGGAAGAGATGATTTAAAATTGATATGATAGCCATTTTCAAATATTAGCACGGTTGCCGTGTAGATGATGGAACAAACATTGTCAGTTGCGTAACCACCGAACCAATGGGTTCAGGCTACAAAAAAGAGGATTTATGCTAAACACTGGGAAATACTGCTGGTATGAGCCTAAAATTGGAAAGATTGCTTCAAAATGTGGTGGACAGCCATTTTTAGAGGGTCATTGACAAAGTTAGTTCACAGCAGAAACATTGAAAGTAATGGACATGGTTAACCTAGGTTAATTAATGTCAATGGGTCTACACTGAACAGAACTTAATTGGATACAACCCAGAGGCTACATCAGCAGGGGGTGGACAAGATGACCTTTGAGATCCCTTCCAATACTACTTTTGTGTATTGCACAGAATCATCCAAGCAATGAAAGAATATAACCATCCTGGTTCTGGAAGCTACCACCAGAAATGTCATTTGAAACCAATCAATTTAGTTTAAACCCAAAAGACCTTCATCAAGATCAGCCTTCCAAGATCAGCCTTTTCCTCTGGCCATACCCCTTCTCTCCTGGTTCCTTCCAGCCAGGGGTGGCCCATTCTGTTTCACCACCAGAGGCAAAATTGGAATGTGCCATCATGCAGGGCCCCACCTTGCAGCTACCACCCCAGTCACAGCCTCACTTACTGGGGGTCGTGTGGTTGTGGTTTCTGGGTTCTGGCAAGTTCTTACAAGAGCACTGCAAGATCTCACGAGAGCCCAGTCTGTGCATCCAAAGAAATGAGGGCATCATTGAGTGTGTGTGTGTGTTTGCGTGTGTGTACAATGTAGGAGAGGCCAAACCAATGCAAACAGGACTTGATGAGAAAGAGCAAACACTCTCTTGTGCCCCATGGAATTTTGAATTCCCTGAGTTCTTTTGTGGGCACATTGGCTGACATTGGCTGGCACATTAGTATCCATGGGTACTGCATTGGTGATCCCTGTAATCTGTTTTGCTGGTAGCTTTTCTTCCTAGTTGGATTCATAAAGGCAGGTGACTTTGTTCCTTTGCTTAAGACCTTGGCAGCATCAGTTTTCTTCTCCATCTCTCTTTTCTTAATTACCTTTTTACTAGTGATGGCTGCTGTGCCAAGAATCTCCATACAAACCAACTCATTTTTTTGTAATGCTCCTCACGAAAGGATTAACAAGATATCATAGCCATATCCTTCAATTTGGCCACAGAAGAATGGAACTAATTCCCAATTGTATAAGATGGTTTTGAGAGGATGTTACCTTTTCTTTTATGCTTACAGCATTCGTACTTGTAGAAGAAGTCTCAGCGAGGGGTATGTATGTGTATGTGTGTGGGGGGATCAATAATAATTCATGCACGCATGGCTTGTTCAGGACACACTAGGTTTTTGTATTAACAGAACCGAAAATTGAAAAGTTCCTTCTGCAGCGGAGAAGAGATAACTACTGAGAATGGGCTTTTGGACACCTTAAGCAACACCTCTGCAGATCTGTATAGACTTGAAATTGCAACCTGGCAGATGTCGGTTCCCCCTTCCTTCCAAAGCATGATGGATGCAGGAAAGTTGGCCCTGAAGTGCTTCAATTGCCCCATGACTTCTGCATCTCTGTGTACAAAGGAACCAAGACAGAGGCAGGAGATCTTTGCAGCCTAAGAGCTACACTCTTGTCATGCACAGAGTCCCCTTCTGGGGGCGGCATACCAGTGGTGGGCAGGGCCAGATGCAAAAGTGGGCAAAGCATTGCATATGACATTGTTACATCCCACCCATGCAAACACCAGAAGTTTCTACACCCCTCCAACCTCCCTAAAGGTAAAGGGACCCTGACCATTAGGTCCAGTTGTGACCGACTCTGGGGTTGCGGCGCTCATCTCACTTTATTGGCCAAGGGAGCCGGCGTACAGCTTCCAGGTCATGTGGCCAGTATGACTAAGCCACTTCTGGCAAACCAGAGCAGCGCATGGAAACGCCGTTTACCTTCCCGCCGGAGCAGTACCTATTTATCTACTTGCGCTTTGTGCTTTCGAACTGCTAGGTGGTCAGGAGCTGGGACTGAACAATGGGAGCTTACCCCATCATGGAGATTTGAACCGCCGACCTTCTGATCGGCAAGCCCTAGGCTCTGTGGTTTAACCCACAGCCCCACTCTCCCTACCGACAAGCCAAAGAGGCATTATCACAATTTAAGCAAAAACACTCCAGGAGGGTGTGTCCTAGGGAGAATCTCAGAGGTCAAGGACAAAGGCTTGGAGGGCTGCATTTGGCTCTTAGGCCTGAGGTTCCACACCTGGAGCTCAGAGATTGTGCTATGAATTGGGATGTTTTTATCTGGCCTGTGTCACAAACTCACTATGTGAGGGCTGGGAAGCAGCATTTGCTCATGGATAACCTTTCAAGGTGAGCGCATGACAGTGGTGGATGGGGGCAGAGCCAAAAGAATTGACGGAACCATGGATGTGGCTCATACCTTTGCACAGAAGGCTATAGCCAAGCTATGCAAAAGTCAAGCACCCGCCTTTGTCCAGGGAAGAAAGAGGCATGGTCACAGGCAAAGGGAATCAAGGGAGGCATAGACCAGGGCAGGAGAGTGTGTGCAGACTGGTGAGGTCTTCCAACTGCAAGATGGAGGACATGCCCTCAGATGTCTCCTTAAGGTAATAAAGTAACTCATCTCTTTGACATCTGATGGGAAGGCACTCCACAGGGTGGGCGCCACCACCAAGAAGGCCCTCTGCCTGGTTCCCTGTAACCTCACTTCTCACAGTGTGGGAACCACCATAAGGCCCTTGGCGCTGGACCTCAGTGTCCGGACAGAACGATGGGGGTGGAGATGCTCCTTCAGGTATACAGGGCCGAGGCCATTTAGGGCTTTGAAGATCAGCACCAACATTTTGAATTATGCTTGGAAATGTACTGGGAGGCAATGTAGGTCTTTCAAGATTGGTGTTACATGGTCCCAGCAGCTGATCCCAGTCACCAGTCTAGCTGCCTTATTCTGGATTTGTTGTAGTTCCTGAGTGACTTCAAAGGTAGCCCTAATTAGAGCGCACTGCAGTAGTCCAAGCAGGAGATAATCTGGGCAAGACTGTGCAGACAGGCAGAGTCTCAGCCATTGCACCAGATGGAACTGATAGACAGCCAGACACAGAATTAACCTGCACCTCCATGGACAGCTGTGAGTCCAAAAAGACTCCTAGGCTGCACACCTGGTCCTTCAGAGGCACAGTTACTCCATTCAGGATCAGGGAGTCCCCCACACCTGCTTGCCCCCTGTCCCCAGAAACAGTTCTTTTGTCTTCTCAGGATTCAATCTCAATCCGTTGACCATTTTCCACCCTCCAACCACTACCAGACACTCACACAGGACCTTCACCGCCTTCACTGGTTCTGATTTAAAGGCGAGGTAGCGCTGGGTATCATCCGCATACTGATGAACACCCGGCCCAAATCCCCTGATGATCTCTCCCAGCAGCTGCATGTAGATTTTAAAAAGCATGGGGGAGAGGATGGAGCCCTGAGGCACCCCCCAAGTGAGTGTCCAAGGGTCCAAACACTCACCTCCCAACACCACTTTCTGACACAGTCCAGGAGGAAGGAGTGGAACACTGCATAACCACTGCCATCAGCTTCCAACCCCCCTAGATGGTCCAAATGGATACCATGGTCAATGGTATCAAATGTAAGGAGAGATATGACTGGGTTAGATGGAGATCTAGTGTGAGCTGGTATAGAGGAGCTTGCTACATCCCTATGAAATTGCATCTGGAGTGAACTGGCGATAAAATGCATAGGGAACTATTCCAAGGGCAACGTATATGATTGGTATTCACTGCTGCTGTTGCATTCAATCTGCAAACAATATGTAATTGACTCCTCCTCCTGCCCATTTTGCATTGGGTTTCCTTACCATCAAAACGAATAGGATGGGATAACATAATGAAGATATAACTTACATTATTAATTACATGAAGTGCATAAGTTACATAATTTTACCACAGTGGACAGCAAGACATATAACTTAGGGTTGCAATACATCCAGGTAAACCAGGACATGCCCTCTTTTGGGGGGCCAATATGCCCATCTTGATGGATTTTTACATTTTAAAGGAAATGTCTGTTTTTTTGGGAGGGGGGACCTTGGGCTTAGGCTCAGGCTGTTCTGCAAGCTGTGGTGGCTGCCAGCCCAAGCCAGAGAAAGAGGGTTGTGGGTGCTGTGGTGGCAGCCCCACACGCCCGCGTACCTCTTTCCCCAGCTCAGGCTGGCAGAAGCTCGGGCTGTCCTCTTTTTTTGCTCCTCAAGATTTGGCAACCCTAAATAACTTTTTTTTAAATTTTTTGGTGGAAGATGAACTGCAACAAAACAGAAGCAGCACAGAATGCAATGAATGCAGGGCAAAATGGAAAATGACACCTTAAATTCCATGCAAAGACACATGCAAGATTGTTCCTGGAGGCATTTCCTTTCCAGTATTGCCTTGGTGCTAAAAATAAAGCATATTCAGAACCACCCTTCTCTTCCCAATTATGCTAGGGCAATATTCACATCTATGACATGGTTAAGAATTGATCTTTTCATTTTGATTCTCTCTTCCCCTCTTTTGAAGTGTGCTATTTTCCACACCCCACACCATAATCTTGATTTTTTGGCAGCAATGAAATCTAATCTAGTTTCTGATGTATTAACAGAAAGCTCATTTCCATTTGGGTGTCCTGTAAAGATCAGCTGGCTCTGGGGGCCCACATTAAAGGCAAGGCATAACACGCCACTTCCATATTCTGAGAGCAACTAATCAATTTGAAGCCAGAAATTTACACTAATATCAGCATTGACTGCAACACATTTATAATGAATACAAATTCCATGTTGGCTAAAGATTAATGATTCAAGGGAGTTTAAAGAGGGGGGAAAGAGTAGAGGGAGGGGGAAAGCAATTGGGGAAGCATCTGTCAGCAGGGCTTTTCCCACCAGAACTGAACATTAAAGCAGAACCTAGGACAATTAACAGGAAGGACCGGGGCTCTTGGAGAGAGCACATGCTTTGCATACAGGAAGTTGCAGGTTCAGTCCCTGCATTTATGGTAAGGACTGGGAGTGACCCCCATCTGAAACACTGAAGACCTGCTGCCTGTCAAGTCCTGAGCTAGAAAAGCCAGTGTTGGTCTGGCTCTGTATAAGGCTGTTTCCTGTCTTTCTATTTAATTCAGCTCTTTATTCAGAACCATGAGGACTGCATTGCTTAATTTTTAGGAGAGGCCCTCAGTGGAAAATCATATGGCTGGCATTCAGAAGTTCCCAGGTTCTAATCCATGGCATTTCTATAGGTTAAGGTTCGGATATATTCATGTCTAAACCTCTGGTGATCCACTGCTGGTAAGTACTGAGGTTGGTGGAGCAAATACCTGGCAGCTTCCGGCATTGCATTGCTTTGCCCTAGTATAGCTCACTGCTGGGAAAGGAAGCTATTTGTACATATTCCTGCTAGAAAGATCCTATAATCAGCCTGAATGGGTGATTATAGTCCCATTGATTCTTCACCAAGAAGGCTGCCACCTGCAATTCATTGGTTCACCAAATGAAGCAGCAATTCTTTTGGGGCTTTGTGAGGTTGCTCTGTGGACTAGGAAGTTTGGATCCCACCCTCAGTTCCTCCTCTTTTGTTTGGGAGGGCCACTGTGATGGCCTGGGATTTGGACTTGGATGCTGAACCTGAGGGATCCCAGCCTGCACAGGATTCCCCGCCTCCAGAACCAGCTGAGCCAGGGCTGGGGCATGAGCCTGAAGGGTCCTCACCTGTGCTGGATCCTCAGGTGCAGGCATCGGCTGAGTCTGCTCTGGCTCCTGAGGTGATGGAGGACCCGTTGCCTGCAGGTGCTCCACTCTCAGCCCTGTCAGGGGAAGCTGAGGTTGCCTCTGGGTCTGGTAACCCTCCAGCCTCTCCGGAGCTGCAGAGGCTCAGGGCAGAGAGGCAGAGGGAACTAAGTTCCCGCAGGAGGAGTGCTCGCCTCCAGGCCAGGAGAGGCGAGTCACCAGAGGATCGGGGCTGCCCTATGCCTCAGGGCAGATAAAAGCCGTCCAGCCCCAGTCCCAAGTTGTGGGAGCAGCATTGTTGGTTGCTAGTTCCTGTCTGAGCTCCTGACCCACCCTGGCTCCCTGCTTGCATGCCTGTTCCTGACTTCACCCATCTCCCTGCCCTGCACCCAGCTTCAGCTACTACGAACTGCCTCCACGTTGCACCTTTGACCGTGGACCAGACTTGGACCTCGCCTCTCGGGTAACCCACAGGACCAGCACAGCCACAAAGCTCAGTGGCTGTGTAGAGTTGCTGTGCTCCAAACTAGGATTTTAGGGGTGGAGTTGTCTTGTCTAGGGGTGACTTGTCTTCCCTTGAGGATAGTCTGTCAGGGGCTGCATGCTGATTATGGGTGAGGCAGAAGCCAACTAAAAGTTGGTGGGGCCACTCCCCTTCCTTTCCTTTCTCTCTTTCCCCATGTCCTCTCCCTCCCTACCTCTCCCTCTCCCTACCTGGAATATTTGCTTGCTCAAGTAAGTGCTGTGTAAAAGTAGGTCAAGGATCTTAATGCAGCTTCCTGCATTCCTTTGTGAGCAATCTGTGACCCTGAGGCTGCAGGTAGCCCATGGGGGCAAAACTTGTGGCCCAAGGACCTGGGCCCACTCAGCCCTACCTGGAGATGGCAGAGATGGAACTTGGGACCTTCTGCATTCAAAGCACATGCTCTGCTACAGAGCTGTGGCTTTCACATTAGCCCACCCATCTCTAAACCAGATGTGGCACTGATTGCGTGAACCCAATTAATGAGCACATTTAATGCCATGCAAAATAAACCCTGCAGTGAACCCTCTTCCTGTTTGCTCTGTTTTCACATAAGAAAGATATCTCCATATATATCTTCACCCTGGTTCCTTGCTCTGCAGCGTGAGTTCTCTGTGGGCCTTAATTTTTAACCATACATGCCTTATTTTTCTAAAATATTTATCAGACAGCCTCTCTTATTCATGTCCCAGAATCCTGAATTAAATCAGAAATAACTTCTCTGTAAGAACAGGGAAGAAGGGGAATAGCCGCTGCGAGATTCTTTTGCTGAGCCTTTGAAGGAAAAGTATTGAAAGGGTTACAAGGTTTTGTCCTGACTCTTTCCAATCCCGTTTTGCTGAGGAGTGAGAATGGAAAGGTGCATTGATTTGAATGCAGCACACTCTGTGTGTGTTTTGCTTATGTCTGGAAAAAAATGATTACATATTCCACATATTTGTGCTCTTTACAACTTAGCTGTTCAAGCAAATCCTTCGACCACCTGCTCCTGGGGATATGGGCCTGGAGAAGAATTGGTCGCAAGGGCTTGCCACAGGTAAACAGAAATGGAAGGCAGGGGAAGACAAAAGCAAAAGCAACAACACCTGGCTGCCATTTTACCTTCTTCTTGGTAGTGGGGTCCTGGACACAATGACAGATCAGAAACAAAGAGGAGTGTGTGTGTGTTCTATTTAGAGATGAGGGAGAAATTCAACACATTTCCTTGTTTTCACTCCCCAAAAGAATACATGGACCAAAAGACACCTATCCTTCAGAATTCGCACTTCTCTGAATTTTGCAATCCAGCTCCCCAACCCTGTGGTGAAAAGACACACAGGCTAGAATAAAGTGTGCATATAGATGCATATATTCACAGAAAAGAACAAAGGAAAATGCATTATGTCAGGGAAGGCTGTTTTTTTTTTAAGAAAATGTGTGTATTAGGGGAAATTGTGCACAACGAGGTGTCTATTCTGAGAAATCTGCACTAAAAAGGCAATGAATTTTCACAAGAACTTTTTTTTAAAAAAATCACAAACTGATGTGAAAATGTGAAGAACCAAAACTGACAGGCTTGCTACATTTCGGTCCCACCATTTTCTCCAAGCAACTCAAGGTGGAGTACGTGTTTCTCCACTCTGTTCATTTAATCCCCACAACCCTGTGAGAGAGGTTAAGCAAAGAGGCAGTGACTGGCCCAAGGTCAGTGAACTTCATGCTAAGTGAGGACTTGAACTCTGGAGTCCCTGGTCCTAGTGAGGCACTCTAACCGCTACCACACTGCTGGGTCTAGTTCCCTTGCAATCCCTATGCCAGTTGGGCCATTATGCAAACTGAATAGTTAAAATAAGAGAGTGGAGCTCACTCATACAAATAGTGAAATAAGATCAAACAAGGTTGGTGTGGGAAGCTAGGCCCTGAACTTTGCTACTGTGTAGCTATGGCCTTCAAGAAAACAGCTTGGAGCATGCTCAGAACATGTTTGGTGGCTCCTGTGTCTACCAGAAAGGTTGGCTAATGTGCTGCATTGCCATAGTGACAACAGAAGGAATAGGGAAACTGCACAACTAGGGATAAGAGTCCTACAAATATATACTGGAGACAGATGGGTGGGACCTGCTAAGCCATAGCAATACTTTTGGATTGAGATCTGCTGACGGGTGCAGAGACAATAGGAGACTGACAAAAACCTCCCCCCAAGGCTCTCAAAGGTCAGATGGATTATGGAAAGGTGTGTGGGACAGGAAAGAGAGCGGCTCTGATATTTTGGGGAAAGGTTTTTAAAATATACTTGACATTGCACTTGGTAGGATTAAACTCTGGTTACCCTAATGGACCAGGCTCCATTGTTTTTAATTGGGGAGTAGAGGAAATGAAGAGTGGAAAAAGCACAGCAAACTAAAGTACAAGAATGCAACAGTAACAAGTAATTCATTGTGGTCATGTTTCTAAGGTATCTAACCACTCAGTTAACAATGAATAACAATAATCTGAGGAGGGCGGGGTGTCCTCAGCCATAGAGGGCTCCTAAACCTGTGCATACCTATAAATTCACCACTGCACAGCACATCAAATTCAATACATCTGGGATTCTACTGCTAATCTTTCCTCCCAAACCTTCCTATTTTTGATTAGTGTGTTAATCCATTGTCTCAATCTGCTGGTATCACCATTCATAGCATGTTTGTCAATTTATCCTACAAAACAGATAAACTTGACAAAATGTGGGGTAAATTTATTTTGACACCTTCCTATTAGCTTGGAGTTCTCTAGTTTCAGTGTATTGAAATGAGATCTCCTCAGCCATTTGAGATCAGGCCAAGGCGTTATGGAATGTTTCCAAACATTCTAACTGTTCAGAAGTGTAAAAAAACCCATCACCATAAACTTCAGAGCAGGAAAGGAAGCAGACTGTGCTATCACAGTGCTGGTCAACTGTTGAAACCATGAAATTACAAATTAGATCCTGTAGGTGGGTTTTTTTGTTTTTGGAAAACTAAGATGGGTAGTGCCAGAAAATAAAATAAAAAAGGACAGAAATATGGTGCGAAATATGGTGGTTGCTCTGTGAATTGCAAAATATTGGATGAAAAGGCAGGAACCATCCATAAATAAATGGCAGCAAGTAAACTTGCATGAAATATAATTCAATAACTCTTATCTATCTATCTATCTATCTATCATTGGGAAGGCAGCCCTAAGCATACAAAAAAGACTCACTGAAAACTTAAGTTTACTGGTACAATAAAACCGAATATATAAATTCTTAGAATATGTTTTGGAAGGAATATAAAAAAGATAGTGGGTTGTGTCTAACTAACTTTTACAGTGGTACCTCGGCTTAAGAACTTAATTCGTTCTGGAGCTCCGTTCTTAACCTGAAACCTGAGGTACCACTTTAGCGAATGGGGCCTCCTGCTGCCACCACACCGCCGGAGCACGATTTCTGTTCTCATCCTGAAGCAAAGTTCTTAACCCGAGGTACTATTTCTGGGTTAGTGGAGTCTGTAACCTGAAGCATATGTAACCCAAGGTACCACTCTACGTTGCTCCTTCCCTTGAATTTCTGTGTGGGTGTGGAGTGGGTGATGGTGGTTTGACTAGGCCAGCATAGGTATTGGACACTGGGGCACTGGTGCATACGGTTTACTGCTATGGGATTTACTCAGAGGTGAGTATAGGTAGAAACCAATCATGTTGTCCAAGTAACTCCTTCTGCACACTTGTTACAAACCTAAGAAGAGCCCTACTGGATGAGGCCAAGGGCCCATCTATCCAGTATCGTGTTCTCACAGCAGCCAAGCAGTTGTCTATAGGAGGCCTGCAAGCAGGACCTGAAGGCAACTGCATTCTCCCCACTTGCAATTCCCAGTGACTGGTAGTTCTGCTTCTGACAGAAGGAGCAGAACATAGCGAAGGCAGTAAGTAGCCACAATCCTCCATTAATTTGTCTAATCATCTTTTAAAGCTATCTAAGTCGGTGGACATGACTACATCTTCTAAATGGATAGAAAGATGGAGGATGGATAAAGCATAAAGTTGAGGATCTAATCAGTGCCCTGTTGGATCAGACCAAAGGCTCATCTAGTCCACCATCCTGCTCTTACAGTGGCCAACCAGATGCCTATGGGAATCTCACAAGCAGGACCTGGGTGCAACAGCACTCTCCTTGATAAGTATGGTCCTCCTTTTCCCATGGCTCTCCCAAGCATTTAATTGGATCAATTTAAATCAGGACTAAATATGCTAAAAATGTAACTCTGGAAGAAATCAGGAGGGAGACATTTCCTGAGCCTAAAGCTATTGGAGTCTGAAAAACAGGTGACGACTGCCAAGTCATTCCAAAAACATGCTGGGGGAGAAAGAGAGCACTAATTCTATAATGTGGCTTGGCTGTGGAAGGAAAGCATATTGCATTTATGAATAAGGCTCCATCTTTTCCCTCTTTCTCCTCTTTAATATTACAGGCTCGCTTCCTCTCGCTCTGTTCTCCCCGTTCCTATTTTATCAATTGAAGCAAGAAGTACAGGCCGGCATCCCATCTGCTCCCTTTGAACATTAAGCTGATGTATGCAAAATGGGATATCGCTTGAAGCCCAATGGGCTTCCATGAGGACAAGGAAAAGCATAAAAAACCCACATATGTCAAAAGTTCTAAGTTTCATTTTACTGCTATATGTAAAATGCCATTTGTGATACAAAGACCTCTGCGATGGGGAAGGTCCATGACGATCCCAGGAAATGGTCACCTGCGGTGCCATAAAGTTTCACATTAGTATCTCCATTACTTTTTCATTGGGGGTGGGGGCGGAAAACACACACCACCACCCTCTTTAATTGGAGGGACATTTTAGGCATTTGAAGATGCTAACTGATCTGGAATCATTGCCCAGTCAGATTTCATTTGGTGACATTCTGAGTTACGTTTGTGCTTCAGCTGTTGGCAAGGACTGATAGTGCTTGCGAAAGGTGAACTAGCATGACATCACATAAGAACCTAAAGATAATACTGCAGGATCAGGCCAAAGGCCCACCTAATGCAGTATCCTGTTCTCACAGTGACCAACTAGATACCCATGGGAAGCCCAGAAGCACGACCTGAGTGCAAAAGCACACTATCTGCTTGTGATTCCCAACAACTGGCTTTCAGAGGCATATTGCAAGTGCTGTACGATCCATTTGGAAAATGCATGTGTTCCTTGCAATACATGATAAACAGCAACCCCTTAGCTTAGTTCTGAACCAGCTTTCTTTCTTGGAGAAAACTGAAGAAAAGCTTGCTTTCTCCCAAGAGTTTTCTTCCAGATCATCAAGGTTGTCCATGTGCTTTGATGGTGCTGTTGTGTACATGTGCTTATTGTAGCAGACAGCCCCCCACCCCTGCCAGCAATGACAGCACACCTGGGAAGAAAACAGGTTTTGGTTCTTAATGGAAAGTAGCAAGAAACAACAGAGAGAATGTCAGAGCTCTCAAGAAGATGATTAAATTATTTATGTATGCAACAACAACAGTCAGAATCGTATATGTGCAGAACTGGAAAGAAGAAAGAAGTTCAACAAAAGAAGAATGGTGCCTAAACTTAATGGACTATGCAGATCTGGCTAAGCTAACAGCAAGAATAAGAAATCAACACAATGGACAATTTATGGAAAAGTGGATGCCATTTTTGGAGGAGGAGGAGAAGGAGAAGAAGAAGAACCAAATGAAATCACAGGTAGGATTTGAGATTTGACAATGGGAAGAAATTATAATATATGAAATAGAGGACTATATATTAGAAGAAATGTGTGATGTAATATAGGAATATGTATTTGGTAAAAAGTGTTAGATTATGCAGTATATAAAAGGGATGGGTATAAAAACAGCATGGGAGGGAAGGTGGGAAGTCAAATTATAAGAGAACTGTATAATGAACTAGAAGTCTGAAATTAATTGGTTAAAGTGATGAGTTATGATACAGGAAGCCAAAGAAGTCGTAGATCCTAGAAGAAGCAAGAGAATCAGAGGTAAAACTTCCAAGGCCAACAATATATCACTGGGTACAAGCAAGTAGTTTGACTGGAATCCTTGCTCCAAGGGCTGCCTTATGTCAGAGGTGCAGAACCTCAGACCCAGGGCTCAAAAGTGGCCCTCCAAAACTCTCTAGTTGGCCCCCAGGACCCTCCCCCATGCAACACACTGCTCTCCTGAGGCCACACCTTTCACCAGCCCTGCTCCAAGTCCTCCAAAATGTGTCTGCCTGGCTGGAGTGTACCCTTGAATTGTGATAATGCTTGCATGGATGGATGGAGGTGTGTGTGTGTGTGTGTGTGTGTGTGTAGACAACTCTGAATTTTGTGTGCCTGCAATACAGCATAATGCACTCAGATAAATGTCACGTCCAATACTTTGCCCATTTTCTCCCTTAGCTTGGCTACTTTTTGCTTCTGGTCACACCCACTCTTACCTTTCATGCTGCTCATATTCAGCATATGGCTCCCGAAAAGTTGATCATGAGGAAAAGGTCTCCCACTATAATTGTGCTACATCCCTACATGGCTGAAGGCCTTGACCAGACAGCCCAATAGCCTGGAGCCAAACATTTTGGTATCCCTTCTCCGTATGTTTTGCATGGTAAGTGGGCACAGATAGGGTGGGATTTGCTTCATCATGGAGGCCAGACTCAGGGAAGACCCTGTTTGAGGGTCTCAAACACCAGGTCCCTACTCTGAAGTTCAGGAATCAGGCTTCACTCTTGCCCCTCTGCATGTGATGTGGGCAAGGTGGACTTGACTGGCTCATTGGTACCAGTGGCTTGGCTCTTGCTCAGAACTGGGACTGTGATGGTTCCTGAGGCTGGTGGAGGCTGGTCCATATTACAGCAAGTGGAGCACAGCCCCAGTAGGCTCACTTTATTCTCAACCAGTCGTCACCTGCCTGCCTTCTAACTCACAACCATAGCTGTTGGCTTCACCCTCAGTGTTTCCCTTTTAGAATTCAGGTGGGAGGAGGATAGGGACAGAATTAGGTGGCTCTGTCTGTCATTGGCTCTGGCTTCATCTACTGTTGGGTCTCCCTGCCTTCCACCCAACAAGCATGAGATGTGGTGGACTCTCCTTTCTTGGGGGGTTTTAAGCAGAGGTTGAATGGCCATCTGTCATGGATGCTTTAGCCGAGATTCCTGCATTGGATCCCTTCTAGTTCTAAGATTCTATGATTCTATGTAAGACACCACTGGTTTCTACTGAAGTGTCAATGAAGAAAGCTGACTTTTCTGTACATTTCCTAAAGTTTTAATCTGAACCAAGATTAACCAGGTTTTAGTTGAGGAAACCATTGCTTCACCTGGCAATCTATGAAAAGTTATGTTGGTTTTAGCTTTTGTTTTTATGTTTGGTTTCTATTTATAGGTTTTAAGCTTTGTTTTATCTTTTGTTTTATATGTTTGGTTTTTTGTTTTATAAATTGGTTTGTGGATTGTAGCTGTGTTTCATCTATGACTGTATTTATATACCACCTGAAGAGCTCTTTGATCAAGTGGTTTATAAATCTTCCTGAAATAATAATAATAATAATAATAATAATAATAATAATAATAATAATAAATGTTTTTGTGACCAAGGGGAGAATGAGCAGTTCCTGCACTAAATAAATCATTAATTACCATTATATTAATTTCATTTATGAATAGCTTCTTATGAAGCATCTCATAATGCTTGCAATACAATAGAACATGTGTAAACAAATTTAAAAACTGTTGTATAAAAATTATGGATGACTATGGGTCAAATGAATTAAAATGAATTGATCTGTGTGATGCTTTACTCAGAGGGAATAAAAGTAGGAAGGAAAGGTGAGACCCAGCTGCAGTTTTCATTCTTGCCAATAGGTGGGCTCTTTTCTAACAACAGATCATGGCAGCTGGTTACTGGCAGTTGAAGGCCTTTCCCCTAGCCAGCAGGTGGACCCATGCCAAACAAGCAGCTCATTAGCAATTTCAGCAGCAGGGAGCTCATGGTTTTCAGCCACTTGCCTCTAGAATGGGATCACAGTGAAGTTCAGTGCTAATCAAAGCAGCTGGAATTTCAGGATCTATCCAGCTGGTCTAAAGATGCCCTTACACACTTCAGTTTTTGCAGGATCATCTTAACCCATCCACTGCCTTTCAGCAAGTATTGCCACGAGGGGATCATTACTGGCACACTGCAGAGGAAGCATAGATATCTGCTCAAGAAAGCATGCTGCAAAAGGAGGGTGGTGGTGGTATAGGAGAGAGGTGAGGGTCAGTGTTTAACAGAACTTAGAGCTTTAACATTCTCTTCCCAGCCTCAGTTTTGCTGCTAGCAGACTGTCATGAGTCTATAGGTAACTCCTCTTTAGATATATCAGCTTGTTAATCTAGGGAGTCAACACACTGGAGGAACAACACTCATGTTCAGTGGACATGCCTTCCCATGGCCTGCAGAAACAGAATAGACATGGGTGGACACATGCAAAAAAAGACTGCATCTACCCATCTTAAGTGGTAAACAGCACATATACAGCACACTCTTCTATGTCAGGAGTGAAGAGTCCATGGCACTCCACATGTTGCCAGATTCTAGCTCCCAGATCATTAGCTATGCTGGCTTGAACTGTTGCGGGTTGGAGAGCAATAGATTTCCCATCCCTGTTGAATGTAAGTTATAATATTATAACTTAGTACTATCCAATAGAATCATAGAATTGGAAAGGACACAAAGGGTCATCTAGTTCAACCCCTTGCAATGCAGGAATCTCAACTAAAGAATCCCTGACAGATGGCTGTCCAACTTCTGTTTAAAGACCTCCAGTGAAGAAGGGTTCGCTACCTTCAGAAGTAGCCCAGCCCACTGTCAAACAGCTCTTACTATCAGAAAGTCTTTCCTAATGTTTAGTTGGTATTTCCTTTCCTGTAATTTGAATCCATTGTGTGCTTGTCCCGGGGGGGGGGGGGTTACCGTGAGGTGTGGTCAAAGTCCGGTCCTGAGCCTAGGGTCTGGAGACTGTCCACCAAGGGGGAAGCGGGGTCCAAAGCAAAAAGCCGGGCGTGGTCGGGAACTCCGGGAAAACAGGTCTGGGTGCTGGCAGAAACAGGTTTCCAACGTCGTTGCTCCCGCAACCTGGGCCTGGGCTGACTGGCCTTTATCTCCTCTGAGGCCAGGGGCGGTCCCGGCCCACAGGTGACCCGCCTCTCCTGGCCTTAAGACGAGCACTCCTCCTGAGAGAACCCAGTTCCCTCTGCCTCTCTGCCCTGAGCCTCTGCAGCTCAGGAGAGGCTGTAGGGTTACTGGACCCAGGGGCAGCTTCACCTTCCCCTGACAGGGCTGGGAGAGGCGCACCTGCAGGCAATGGATCCTCAATCACCTCCGGAGCCAGAGTGGATGCATCTGGTGTCTGCTCCTGAGGATCAGGCACAGGTGCAGGCCCTTGAGACTCAAGCCCCAGCTCAGCCAGCCCTGGAGGTGGGGACTCCAGTACAGGCTGGGACTCCTCAGATTCAGCTTCTGAATCAGATTCCCAGGCCAGCACACATTGGTTTGGGTCCCACCCCCTGGAGCAGCAGAAAAACTTTCTCATTCTTCCATGGGACAGCCCTTCAGGTATTTGAAGGTGGCTATCATATCTCCTCTCAGTCTTCTCTTCACCAGGCTAAACATACCCAGCTCCTTCAACTGTTCTGCATAAAGCTTGGCTTCCAGACCCTTGATCAACTTGCTTGTCCTCCTCTGCACATGTTCCAGCTTGTCAACATCCTTCTTAAATTGTGGCACCCAGAACGGGACACAGTATTCCAGGTGTGGTCCACACTTCGCTTGTCTCTTGCCTTAAAAGCACAGGTCCAAGAGGTTTTCTGCTTATTTTCCACATGCTTTCTAGGCACTGGTCCAAGAAGTTTTGTGTTTGCCCCACTACTTTCCCTTGGGAAAGCCTGCTCTTTACCACTGAATCAGAGCGAACATCAATCCAAGGAAAACCTGATTGGAATTTGCTGTGATTCAGCAATGAAGAGCAGGCTTTCCCAGGGCAAAGCAGTGGGACAAGCAGAAATGTGGATCTATTAGTCTCAAGGGCTAGGTTTTACCTCCACTGTTGGAGGCAGCATACCTCTGAATACTAGTTGCTGAGAATCAAAGGTGGGGAGAATGAAGTTGCACTTAAGTCCTACTTGTGGACCTCCTAAGGTTATCTAGTTGGCCACTGTGAGAATAGGTGGGTCTTTGTTTGGATCCAACAGTGCTGATCCTACCTTCTTATGTTCCTTCTCCCAGATCATTTATAGTGAAAAGCTCAGAAGGAGGTTCTGTCTGCCAGGCCTTGACTCTCTGTGGTGTTCTGGAGGAAGGCCAAAGTCCAGGAGCTCACTGTTCTGATGAATGTGACTTGTTCTGCTCTAATGAGCCTGCAACTATTTGCTCCTGCATATCTTGCAGAATTTGGGTTGCATTGTTAAATGGGGAAATTAAAGCTGTTTGCTATAGGTTGGTTCTGATACATATAATCCAATAATAATGCAGTAAAACACCCATTCAGGCACAGCACCAATGGCCCTGACTGCATCTCTTGATCAATGGTCTGAGTCAGGCCAGTGAAGTGCCATTGGAATTAGGAGACATTGTCCTTCATCTCTCCCCGAGTATTACTTCCATGCATGCCCTTGAAAGGAATGGAAATAGGAGAGATGGAGCCAAAATGGTCCACACTGCTTTTGAACTACGGAAGATAATCATGTTGCCACTTTGGCACCTTTTCCTTTTGTTTGATCTAGAAAGCTAAGCCAGGCCACCTTTTAAAGCCCCGGGGTACATTTGGACTTTTGTGTGAGTGCTGTGGGCACCACCTGCTCTGGTCACCTTGCTCCCCTCCCCCAAATCAGGCTCCCCAACCCCCAGCAGACAGGCCAAAGTGCAGGCATACACACACCATGTCCCTGTCCCAAGGGACTTGTGCAAATGTCAGTTCCTGTCAAATTAATCTGAGTCTTTCCTGAAAAGCTGATAGAGCTGAGGGAGGAAATGGAAAAGAGTGCCATTCTTCCACTTTTCACTTTCACCTCTATATACTTTCCAGAAGAGAAAAATCTAACCACCCTCACCACTTCATGACCAAGGGGGCAGTGTGTTGTTTGCTGTGTGTGTGGATGCACAGTCCACACCAGCTGCCAAATTCTGACCCTGTATTGTTGCAAAGGTGTAGTAAAATTCTACTGGATCTGATCATGCTTCATTCAGTGGTGTTTGGTGTTCCTTGGGACTATTAGGGCAGAAGGTGGAGAGGTCAACCATAGGCAGAACCAGAGCCAATGGCAGGCACAGCCAACTATTTCTAGTTTTGTTCCCTTCCTCCTCGATGAGTTCTGCAGGGTCAAAACTGAGACTATGGAGGAGGAAGCTGACAGCCAGGGTCACCTCCTGGGCTGGTTATAAGAAAGGAAGCAGGCAAGTGTTGTTTGAGTGCTGTCTGAGGTTGGTGGGGAATGTGCCTCATTGACCTAAATAAACCATTCTTCACTGGCTCAATTGCATTTCCCTCACAAACTCAAAAGATGCCTGCTTCTTGGGAGAAAAGCAATGACAAACCTAGACAGCATCTTAAAAAGCAGAAACATCACCTTGCCGACAAAGGTCCGTATGGTTAAAGCCAGTGTTTCAAACCTTGGGCCTCCAGCTGTTTTCGAACTACAATTCCCATCATCCCTGACCACTGGTCTTGCTAGCTGAGGATTATGGGAGTTGTAGTCCAAAAACAGCTGGAGGCCCAAGGTTGGGAAATGCTGGTTAAAGCTATGGTTTTCCCAGTAGTGATATATGGAAGTGAGAGGTGGACCATAAAGAAGGCTGATCGCCGAAAAATTGATTCTTTTGAATGATGGTGCTGGAGGAGACTCTTGAGAGTCCCATGGACTGCAAGAAAATCAAACCTCTCCATTCTGAAGGAAATCAGCCCTGAGTGCTCACTGGAAGGACAGATCCTGAAGCTGAGGCTCCAATACTTTGGCCACCTCAAGAGAAGAGAAGACTCCCTGGAAAAGACCCTGATGTTGGGAAAGATGGAGGGCAGAAGGAGAAGGGGACGACAGAGGATGAGATGGCTGGACAGTGTTCTGGAAGCTACCAGCATGAGTTTGACCAAACTGCGGGAGGCAGTGGAAGACAGGAGTGCCTGGCGTGCTCTGGTCCAGGGGTCATGAAGAGTCAGACACGACTAAACGACTAAACAACAACAACAAAGAAAGAAAGCTAAGGAGAAGGAAAATGCAGTATTCCTGCAACAGAAATGCTTCTTTAAAGACATCCAGGTAGAAACCTTGTGTTGAAATACACATGGTGCTGCATGGCAGGTACTATAACACAGAAAGAAACCTTCCTAAGATGGGGATCTCTAATGACATTAATTCCCTTGGCAACTCCCCCCCCCGCCTCTCATTTCCAAATATGCCAGTTTAGCTGGCTTATGGATCAGGCTATGCCCGTGGCTTATTTGTCTCTAATCCTTGCCTCATTAGTTGTAGTGTAATCTCCTCAGGACAAGCGAACAAGCGAACATACTTATCTCTGTGTCTTTTGCAGCATGGATGATTCTATCAGAGCTTAACCAATGCTTGCAAAAACGTTGGCAAACTGTAAACAGGATCAATTTGTTCTTTTACAAGACATGGTTGCGTCAGGCCTGGAGGGTAACAAGCTGAAAATTGCTCTACAGAATTCAGACACAGACACAGAGGAGACAACGGCGCTGTATATTTAAACCATGTATCTAATTTGTATTCTCGGGCAACCAAATGTGCCTTGAACCTACTGCTTTGCCTGTCCCTGTTCACCTACTCTGAGAATCGGTAGCCATCCTCCTAGGCTGTCGGAACAAAGGGAAGGAGTTGATAAACAACACTGTAGCCCAAAAGATGGCAGCACTGGTAAAGTTAGGCCTTCAGAATGGGGGTGAGTGTCCTCTCCCCACTCAGCCCCCTTACAACCACCATCCTAATAGTCATTCAGCAGCTGGACAGATTCCTATGAGGAAAGGTCAAATGAGCAGAGTATGCTTAGTCTGAAAAAAAAGAACATTTATATCTACTGGATTACTCTAATGCACTGTATGTGGGGCTGCCCTTAGATATGGTATGGAGGCTATAGCTAGTGTGGAATGTGGGTGCTAGGCTAGTAAGTGGGGAACCCCATTGGGATCATGTATGTCTCTGGTCCTGAAAGCACTGGACTGGCTGCCAGCAAATGACTGAGACCAACACAGGGTGTTAGTAATGCCATATAAAGCCTTGAAAGGTTTGGGACACAAGTAACTTAAACAGTGCCTTCCCCAGTATAAACCAACCGGGACCCTATGATGGGCAGGTAAAGCCCTGTTTGTGGTGGGTCCTATGTAGTTGGTGTTGACCTGTGACAGACCCTTTTTAATGGCAGACCCCCATTTGTGGAATGCACTCCCTTCTGAGGTGCATCCCTCATTATTGACTTTCGGGAGGAATTTTGACATATTCCTATTTACCCAGGCACTGGGATGGTTGAAAAATACTGTTTTGGGCCATATGAAAATCACTGGTTGAGAGAATACTGTTAACTTAGAATACTTTTAACTGTTTTTAGAATGCTTTAAAAATGTTTTTTATTATTTATGTGTTTGTTGTCCTGGGTGCCCTTGGGCAGGAAGGGTGGCATATAAATTGGGTGAACATATTCATTAATGGAATCAAAGCGTTTTACCATGAACAAAGGGCAAATATAATTGTCAATGGTGGCATAACAAGTGAATGTAGTAATATAAAAAGGCACAAGGCAGGGATTCCCACTGTCACCATTGTTACTTACCCTGATACTTGAAGTTATTGACAGGAAAACCATAGAGGACACTGAAATTACAGGGATTCAAACTGGACATCAGAATTACAAACTTAAAGCATTTGCAGATAACATAGTACTAACTCTAGAAAATTCACTGAAGAGCATCCCAAAAGTGATGGACGTTATAACACTGTTCCCCCCTCTTTTTTATTCTTCACAAACAGAAAGAAAATGAAAAACATAGTTACAATTCATAAACCATATTTTACCAAACCTGAACTCATATATACTAATAACTATAATTTGCATCCGTGTGCTTTCCCTCCACCACAACTCGACATCCTTTATTGCATACTCTTATTTACATTGTGTCCTTATATTGATCATTTTATATGTATTAATAATTTTACCTTGAATTAGTTGCTCTTTACATACTTATTCTATGCATATCAATATGTTTTCTTTAGAACAGTGTTTTTTCATATATTCCTCAAAACATTGCCATTCCTTCCTTAGACTGATTTCTTATGGCTGCCGTTAGTTTAGCTAATTCTATAAATTCACATAATTTACTTATCCAATCTTCCTTTGTGGGGATAGTATCCACTTTCCTGTTTCTAGCAATAATCCGGCTGCAGCTGTGGCATATAAGAATAATCTTTTCTTATCCTGTGGGATATCTTTTCCTAAAATCCCAAATAAATACGCCTCCGGCTTTTCTATTGAAATTTTAAACATCTTTTTTAATTCCTCGTGAATACACCCCGAGAAATTCTTTACTTTCTCACATCCCCACCATGCCTGTATCATTGTCCCTTCTGCTTTATTACATTTCCAGCATAGATTAGACTTTAATTTATAGATCTTAGCTAATTTAGAAGGTGTCATATACCACATATAACACATTTTCATTAGGTCTTCCTTGATGGTAGTACAGACGGTAAATCTAATATCCGACCTCCAAAGTCTCTCCCAATGTTCCATCTGAATTGCATGGCCGATGTCCTGGGCCCATTTTATCATAACACCTTTTACTTGTTTGTCTTCCCGATCCCATTCTAGTAAAAGGTAAAAGGTAAAGGTACCCCTGCCCGTACAGGCCAGTCTTGACAGACTCTAGGGTTGTGCGCTCATCTCACTCTATAGGCCGGGAGCCAGCGCTGTCCACAGACACTTCCAGGTCACGTGGCCAGCATGACGAAGCTGCTCTGGCGAGCCAGAGCCACACATGGAAACGCCGTTTACCTTCCCGCTAGTAAGCAGTCCCTATTTATCTACTTGCACCCGAGGGTGCTTTCAAACTGCTAGGTTGGCAGGCGCTGGGACCGAGCAACGGGAGCGCACCCCGCCGCGGGGATTCAAACCGCCGACCATGTGATCGGCAAGTCCTAGGCGCTGAGGTTTTACCCACAGCGCCACCCGCGTCCCATTCTAGTAGTAAGTCATAAATTTCAGATAACAATTTCTTATTGGTTTTTAAGAGAACAATTTGCAATTTGGATTATTCTTTTCCAAAACCTAATTTTTAAATTAAATACATTATTTAACTGGTGATACTGGAGCTAATCAGTGAGGTAATGCCCTATTTCCTCAAATGATTTTAATTTCAAATGTCCTTGCTCTTCTTTTAATAATTGATTATAGGTTGCCCAATTACTTTTTACAGTGGTGCCTCGCAAGATGAAAAGAATCCGTTCCGCGAGTCTTTTCGTCTTGCGGTTTTTTCGTCTTGCGAAGCAAGCCCATTAGCGGATTAGCGCTATTAGCGCTATTAGCAGTTTAAGGGCTATAAACGGCTATTAAAGGCTTAAGGGATTAGCGGATTAGCTGCTAAAAGGCTATTAGCAGCTTAGCACTTTAGAAAAAGGGGTTGGGGAGCGAAAAAACCCCTCAAAAATCGCAAGACATTTTCGTCTTGCGAAGCAAGCCCATAGGGAAATTCGTCCTGCGAAGCACCTCTGAAAACAGAAAACCCTTTCGTCTTGCGGGTTTTCCGTCTTGCGAGGCATTCGTCTTGCGGGGCACCACTGTATATTTATTTTTTAAACTGCAATGGCCTCCAATGTAGACAACCACCATGGCATCTTAGGTTCTAATAATGTTTGGTATTTGGCGCAGTCTCTGGGCATATGGGACTTTTCCAAAAGATCCTTCCAGAACCGGCAAGGGCAGAGCTGAACTTCTGGTGAGAGTAAAGGCCCTGCTTGCAGTTCTGGATACAAGGAAATGGAGGTATGCTGCCGGGACGGCAACATATCTCTCGTGTTCTGCAATTATGTAATCAGGGGACCTCAAGCAGTCCTGTTGTCTCTGTCCATAATTCTTTGCCTAACCATGGATCTTGCTTGATCCAATCCCAAATTTAAGATGGCTTAAGGAGCAAGCCCCAATTTTTGCAGAGAGTTCAGGACTGCCACAGTGATTTAAAATATACTGATTTGTTTCTATTTGAGGCGTAGACACCCACCAGTATTATTTTTTCTTTTCCTCTTGTCAGTTCCACTCCCAATGTCCTGCCATCGCCATCTTTAAAAATTAATTTAGATTCTATCTTTGGGTTTATATATATTACAATCCCTTTTTTTGTACATCTGAGGCTATAAATTCCACCCCAAATCTCTTGTTAATTAAAACTCTCCTATGTTTTCTAGCTATGTGCATTTCCTGGAGGCAGATAACACCCCAGTTCTTCTTTTTAAGGATATGTTCTGTTTCTTTTTGTTTTGTTATTTAAACCATTAATATTCCACAAAATAATGTTAAGATTCATCACACTTTATTAATAACACTTTTTAAAATAAAATCAAGGTTAATTTCACAGAAAATGAGTTAAAGTTGATATATTAAATTACTTCTAATTGTTTTTCTCAATAGCTGTTCTTTTACTCTCTTTCTGGGCTTTGCCGCTCTTCTCTCTCCTGCATAACTTCTCCTCCCAGCTCTCTCCTGTATTTTCTCCAGAATTTCCTGACTTCTTCTGGATTTCTGTGGGTCTTTCTTCTGTCTTTAAAGGTAAAGACTATTCCCTCTGGGAATTCCCATTTATGTCTTATTGCATTAATCTTTAATGCATCTGTCAGTGTTTTGTAATTTTGTCTTTTTCTCAGGAGTCTTTTTGGAATTTCTTTAAAGAGTGTTATATGTCTGTCATCTATCCTCAGTTTCCTTTTCTGCAAGATCTTATCCTTCAGCAATCTTGAGTTGAAAAAGGCCAAACAGTCTCCTAGTCCCTTGTTTGACTTTGTTCTATCAGACTTGATTCTGAAAATCTTATCAATGTCCATTATGAGTTCATCTTCTTGGACACCCAACTAACAACTAGCAAGTTCTTTTGTTAGTTTAGAATCAATGTCTTTGTTCTGCATCTTGGGGATTCCTCAAAAGTGTAGAATAAGCTCCCTTTATTCATTTCCAAGATGGCAATTTGGTCTGGTGTCTCCTCCTGTATTCTCTTTAGTTCTATTATTTCATAATTTACATTTTTTCCCATTGTTTAATCTCAGTTTGGATTTTCTTAGTAATTTCTTTTGAAAATTCCTCCTGTTTACTGGTTCTGGTCTTTAAATCTTGCACTGTTTTCTCTATTTCCATAGTTTTAATAGTAAGATCTTTTAACTACCCCGCCATAACCATTATTAGTTTGGAATTCTGTTCAGTCTTATTGCCCAGGGAGTCAAGTTTGTCGCTTATGGACTTGTTCATTCCGATAATCAAATCTTTTAAATCGACGTTTGAGTCTGGCTTCACTACTGATTGACGTCTCGGTGCTCCAGAAAGGCCCACTATAGTAAGTTGTGATTTCTTAGTATTCATTCTAACTGCTTCTCTATATACACACAAATATAAACTTTGACCCAGTCTTGATGGTTTCTTTTAACAGTTATTTTGCTTTCCAGAAATCCTCATGTCTAAAGAAAGTGTTTTGTTTTTGTTTTGTTTTTACAAATCCAAACTGGCTATAATTATTCTATACAGAGAGATCTGGGTGGGAAATACTCACTTATCCCTTTATCATTTGTTACTTACAGATTATGAAAATACAATAATTACTTACTCACTACCTTGATTATTAAAACTATACAATTCAATAAATAATTTAATATACCTTTACAATTGAAGCTAAATTACTTTTCCTCTTCTCTGTCTAATTGTCTTGTATCGCTTCTTGTTTGCCTTATAATTCTATGTGATAGTTAATTCAATGAATCTTTACATTTATCTCGTGTTCCCTTAATCAATACAATTCATAGCACAATCAAGTCAATCAATTCAGACAGCAAAATTCATTACTAAATTTTGTCTATAATATTCAAAGAAACATTTATTTTTGCATGGTATGGTCTCTTGGTACTTACGTAGCGATCAGAATTAATTCGTAGAACAATCAAATCAAATCAAAGCTATAACACTCTTTTGAAATATTGCCAGATTTTATATAAATAAAGAAAAAACTAAGATGATTATCAAGAACATGGAAAAGAAGGTAAAAGATAAGCTGGAAAGGATATCTGGAATTAAGGAAGAGAAGAAAGTGAAGTACCTGGGGGTCTGGCTAACTGCTACCAATTTAAGTCTCATCCAAGATAACTAAATTAAGGCATGGGCTGAAATGAAGAAAGATATGGAAAAGTGGGACCATATGAAACTTTCAATGCTAGGGAGAATATCGGCAATCAAGATGAACATACTACCAAAAAATGATATTTCTGTTTCAAGCACTGATGGTGGTTGGAAATACAAATTGCTTCAACAATGGAAAAAATGACTTTTTTTTATAGCAATGGAAAAGACCTAGGCTCAAACAAAATCCTAATAGATGAAAAGAATAGAGGGGAGTTTGCCCTTCCAGACTTACAGATGTACTATGAAGTCGCCTGCCTGGTATGGATGAAAGAGTGGATGGAACTGAAAGACACAGGAATTTTAGACCTTGAAGGGTATGACTTGAAGGTTTGGATAGCATGGTTACTTGTATTATGGGAAAACGAAAGCACACAGGATTTTTTTAACAATGTGATTAGGAGTATTTTATATGATATATGGGCCAGGCAAAGAGTACTTTTAAAAAGGAAGAGCCCATGTTGAATATCTCCAGTGGGGGTGGTTGTGATCAAGAAATTAAATATGGAGAAAACTGGGGGACATACAAAGTCCTTATTGAATTCAAGGAAGATCCTATAATATTTAAAAACAGAGAAGAAATGACAGAATTAGTTACTGATTGGTTTCAGTAGTTCCAAGTAAATGAGATCTTTAGAAAGCATGAAGAAATGGGGTTTGTGGAAGTTGGATCGGATTTTGAAAAAGCAATATTATGAAGTAATAAAAAATTAATATCTGAAGTATACAGAATCCCATTAGAATGGGAAAAATGAGTGTCATGTATCGAGCACAATATCGAGATTCAGGCATGGGAAAAGTTATAGAATAAGAAGATAAGCTTTTCAGCCTGTTATGCAATTATAGAGAATATAAAAAAATGATCTACAGATGTATCTGACACCCAGCAAGATTGCAAAAATGTGTAAGAGAAGATCAAACTTAGGTTGGAAGTGTTGGGAAGTAGAATGATTACTAATACACGTATGGTGGCTGTGCAAGCATGCAAATAAATTTGGGAGAATGGTTTATGAAGAACTTAAAAATCTGTTTAGACTCGCCTTCCCTAAAAAGCCAGAAGCCTTCCTATTAGCAATAATAGGGAAAGAGATTCCAATGAAAGTTAACAATCTATTTCTTTATGTAACAGCAGCCACAAGAATAGTTTATGCAAAGTATTGGAAGGAGGCAGCTCCAATGGTTGCATAAACTAATAGCATTTGCAGAATTTGCAAGCTTAATGACCAAAATAAGAAACCGGGACAAGGAAAAAATAAGGAGGGAATAATCTTCACCTTTAAAAATAGATGAAAGACCCTTAGATCCACTAGGGATTTTTTAAATCTACACTACCGAAATGGGCTGCCATGCATCCGGATTTTCCTGGATATTTCAGCGGTTTCTGCCCGGATGTACTGCAACCCTAAGGCAAGCAAAAATCTCTCTTCAAAACATCTAATCTACAGAATATTCTGGTCAAAAGAAGATGGATTCCTCTATTGCTACAAACTGTAGGATGAGAGGCCCAGTGGATGAAAATTACTGGGAAGCAGATTTCAGATGAAGGAGAAACTGCCTAATGAAGGCTTGACGGTGCCTTGGGTGAAGTCTCATTTGCTGGAGATATTGAAGAATCTCAAGCAGTGGTCCTTAAGGCCAAGAACAGCTCAGTCTGCCTGCAGCCTGACTCACCTGTTCTTTCTTGTTACTCATAACTAGGTGAGAGTGTGGAATAACCAACCTCATATAACCAACATGCTTAAGTATAATTAATACATGAAGGGGTTAAGACTATAGAGTAAGCTGTCCTGCCTGGCTTGCCTCACCTTGGGAGGAACTAGATAATCAGGCCTATTGTCCTCTCCCAGTCTACCAGAGAAGCTCAACATGTGAGGAAGTCCAAGCTGGTTCCTGCATCTCACACCGCATGGCTTTAACAAGCTACTCTTGTTCCCATACCAATAATTTATGAACTTTCATAGCAGTAACTAAGCCAATTTTTACCGCCTGTGCAACTTTTCTGACTGGTGCATGGAAAAGCACACAAACTTGACATTTGCAGTGTCTGTAAGCAAACTTACCAAATGTGTGGTCTTTTCTTATGCTGGGGGAAGATGGAAGTTTTGGAACTCACACGGGCACATTTTAAAGGTCCAACAGCCTATATTCCATGCTTTGCCTTTCTGCGTACTTTGTGATTTTCAGTCTCTGCTGGAATTCTCTCACAAAAAAGTGCTTGCTCCAAATGTAGATCCTCACATCCAGGTAATTCTCATTATTCCACATACCTATTCCCCCCCCCCTTGGAGATGCCTTTCAGCTTCAGTGCTAACTTTGTAGAACTGAGCAGGATGGAGGATGGAACCAGAACAAGAAGAAGTTGGCTCTCCCTTTCATTGGGTCAGACTCCACCTGGTGTTGGTTTTGGCTGCACCTCCTGTGGGCCTCCTTCCCTCCTGCCCTATCAGCCCCAGTAGTCATTGTCCACCACTGGTCAGTCAAGCCTCCACCTGGTCTCCCTAGATTATGCAACACTAACTTGCACTGCTCCTTGCCCTCCTCAAGTCCTTTTTGCCTGGATGGAGAATGAAGAGAGGTGGGGGGACGGGGACCTCCGATTTTATGTAGATGAAATGTAAGCTGCTGTAGAAGGGTAAGGGTCACATCAATTGCTCCCCTTTGGCTCCACCCACCATTAGTGCATGCAATCCTTGGCAGGAAATTCAGCTGCTGGGCTGAAAAATGTTGCCCACCTTTGATGTAAACGGAACTTGTTATTACAGGAGTTGAGGGCCACCAGCTTAAACAGCTTAGAAGGCTTTAAAAGATTAGACAAATCCTTGGAGGATAAGTCTATCAACTACAATAAGTCATGGTGACTGTATATATTAGGGGTGTGCATGGGTACCAAGATTTGCCTTGTACCTATGCTGTTTCCTTCTTTTTAAAAATAGTATTTTCTGAGCCACTCTGCACTTTCTTTGCTTCAATCTGTGCTCTGGAACCTCTCGGTTCCCCATACACTATAATGGGGAACCTACAAACAGCTGTGACATTTCCTCCTCCAGGTCAATTTATATGAAATTCACATACAGGAGCGCCTTCAGAGTGGATCAAGCATGTCAAATTGTGGGCAGATACATCCAGGGGGTTTTGTGCAGGGCACCTTCAGAAGATAGATATATATTTATATATATTGAGATATAAATATATTTGTGGTTTTATTTCTTGTTTCCTTGATTTGTGAGCTGTCCTAAGAACCATTTTGGCTGAAGAGCAGGGTAAAAATATTTTACCTAAGTAAAGTTTGTTTTTTTAAAACAACAGACAATTTTTAGATGATGATGATATTTAATTCTTATACCACTCTTCATCCGTAGATCTCAGGGTGGTTCATAGCATAAAAGCACAAGATAAAAAAACAAAACATATAATAAAAACAAAAACAAAACAGTCCAATAACCCTCCCTCCCGCACCCTCCCCCACAAACACATTTAAAAGGATATAGGATGTTAGCCCAAAGCCTGGTGTAACAAGAACATTCTTGCCTGGCACCTAAAAGTATATAATGAAAGTGCCAAACGTCCCTGGGGAGAGCATTCCAGCGGGAAGCCACCATCTAGACCTTTTGTGGAGGAGGCACATGAAGCAGGGCCTCAGAGGATGATTGAAGAGTCTGGTTAGGTTCATATGGAAAGAGGCAGTCCTTGAGGTACTGTGGTCCTGAGCTGTTTAAGGCTTTATATGTCAAAACCAGCACTTTAAATTGAGCCCAGAAATTAATTGGCAGCCAGTGCAGTCAGGCCAGGATTGGTGTATTTGCTCAAGTTGTTTTGCCCCAGTGAGAAACCTGGCTGCCAAATATTGCACCGGTTTCTGAATGACGAGGGACGCGGGTGGCACTGTGGGTTAAACCACAGAGCCTAGGACTTGCTGATCAGAAGGTTGGCGGTTTGAATCCCTGCGATGGGGTGAGCTCCCGTTGCTCGGTCCCTGCTCCTGCCAACCTAGCAGTTCGAAAGCACGTCAGAGTGCAAGTAGATAAATAGGTACCGCTCTGGCGGGAAGGTAAACGACGTTTCCGTGCGCAGCCCTGGTTCGCCAGAAGCAGCTTAGTCATGCTGGCCACATGACCCAGAAGCTGTACGCCGGCTCCCTTGGCCAATAAAGCAAGATGAGCGGCGCAACCCCAGAGTCGGTCACAACTGGATCTAATGGTCAGGGGTCCCTTTACCTTTACCTTCTGAATGACCTTCAGAGGCAGCTGTACATTTTTCACCATTTCCCCACTTCTCAGTCAGTGAGTCTGTGAGGCCACTGCCATAGCTGTGGGGAGTACCAAGGGGTTGCAGGCGCTGAAGAGTGGCCATTATGGTCGCTTGGTTCTGGCTTGCTTCTTTTAGCCACTGCACCTGCATCCCTGGTGTTATGTACTGAAGTTCTCACCCTGGAACAGCAGGGGGATACTGTAGATAGTTTTCACTCAGGTCCACATATGCAAATAGGGGATTGAAAGTGACGTTCAGTGATTGGATAGTTACAGAAAGTGTTACAGTTGCGTTGTAGTGGAGCTCTATATAAGAAGGCTGGTTGAACCCTTCAGTTCAGTTCTGGCCTGGCCTGTGAATAAACAAGAGCTGTTTGAAGAATCACTGTGTCGTCTGATATGTTCACCCACAACTTAACACCTGCCCCAGCCTCTGAGGAGGTGCACACGGAGGGATGGAGGCAGACAGACACTGATGTAGAATAGAATGTCCCTATTTTCATCTGAGGAATTTTGGAGGGTATGGAGTTGTAATCCAACACCATCTAGGGTAAAGACTGAAGCAAGCTGGGGAGTGTAGTGTCCGTGGCTGTAAAACCCATACCAGCAACACATTTCCTGTGCATTTCTATTCTGTCATAAAGAGCAGAGCACAGTTGTCCTCATCTTCATGCACCAGGAGGATAATCACAACAGGAATTTGCATTCTCTCCATATCAACACCTGTCAAATGAAGGATTAAAGTTGCATGCCTGAAGCGGAATAAATCTACCAGGGGAGATTCTACCTTCCTCAAACTCCTCAGGAATTATGCAGAAGAGGTCAGCTTTGTTTAAATGTCTTCATTAGTCCTTTAAGGTGTTCATTTTACCTTGGGGGAAGGGTCACCCCCAAATTGTGCAACACCACAGAGAAAACGTCAGCAGGGATTTATTTTTTTGAAAGCAGCTAAAAATGAATGCTGAAGATTAGCAAAAAGAAGAAGAAGAAGAAATAGGGGAATTGTGTTTGTCTAGAGCAAAATATAAACATAGGAAGAGCCCTGAGGGATCAGAGCAAATGTCCATTTAGTCTCAGGATTAAAAACCTGCCAACCTGCAGATTAGTAATGTAGAAGAAATTCATGTGGTCCACATTTTAGAATGAACCAACCTAATTTACAGGTTCCAGACTTAATGCTGCTTGGAATGTCTTATTTGTCAGATTATGTACTTCTTTTGTGATGCAGTATCAGTTTTAAACATCCATACAAAAATGCATATTTTTAAGGAGGAAAATGTCTACAGAAATGTGTATTTTAAAGGCAAATGCAATTACATGTGTTGCAGAGGAAGAATGTGTTCAAAATGTGTAGAAACAAAGCTTTTTAATTTTTTAATAATTAGATCTGCCGAATTAGGGACAGAATGGTCTTGAAGATATGAGAAACTAGCATGGACTGGATACAGCCTGATTAATTCATTCCTAAACCCTTTACTACCCTAAATAGTTTGGGGCCAGGTTATTAAAAGGGTCCGTTCTGTCTGAACTAGTCTGGGCCTTAAGATCAGCACCAGAGGACTTGATCACTTGTCCACCCATAAGATCAATTAGAAATAGGCAATAGATATAGGTCAGGGGTAGGTAACCATAGCTGCCAAGTGTCCCTTATTTGAAGGGACAGTCCCTTATTCCAGCGCCATGTCCCACCGCTGTCCCTTATTGATGGATGTCCCTTAAATGTCCCTTAAATGATGTCCCTTAAATTTCAAAGGAAGCAGCTCCTCTCCCTCCCTCCCTGCCGGCCAGGGAGGAGGGAAGCTCCAACAGTGTTGCTTGGCTGTGTTGCTCACCCAATAAGAAGTCTAAGAACGACTGGGGGGTGGAGCTTGCATACCTTGTGTGTGGCTAGTTAATGCAAGCTGAGGGGGTTTTTGAATGCTGGATGCCATTTTGTTGCACATGCTGCTGCAAACTTTGCAGTGCAAAGCCAGGCCAGGGAGCCATCTTAAGTTGAGGCTGCATCGGCCTTGTGGTGCATGTGATTCAGATTCTATTCAGTTGAACCTGTGGTTACAAAGTTGGTTGCACAGTGTTCTCGAAGCTACTAGCATGAGTTTGACCAGACTGCAGGAGGACAGGAAGACTGGAGTGCCTGGAACAGGTGAGGCTGCAGGTCCCTTATTTTGGCTGCTGGTCCCTTATTTTCAAGGCTGCTGGTCCCTTATTTTCAAATCTGAAAGTTGACAGCTATGTAGGTAACCTAAGGCCCATGGGCCAGATGCAGCCCAATCGCCTTCTCAATCTGGCCCATGGACAGTCCAGGAATCAGCGTGTTTTTATATGAGTAGAATGTGTCCTTTTATTTAAAATGTATCTCTGGGTTATTTCTGGGGCCTGCCTGGTGCTTTTACATGAGTAGGATGTGTGCTTTTATTTAAAATGCATCTCTAGGTTATTTGTGGGGCATAGGAATACGTTCATTCCCCCCCCCCCAAAAAAAATATATATATATATTCCGGCCCACCACATGGTCTGAGGGACAGTGGACCGGCCCACAGCTGGAAAAGGTTGCTGACCCCTGAAGCAGGATCTTCTCAGCATGCACACACACACCCCACCCTGGATATATTTATTACTTAAAGCATCTCTTACCAAGCTCTTTAGCCAAAAAAGGCCCCCAGAGCAGCTTGCAAAGTAGCCAGTGTGGTGCAGTGGTTAAGAGCAGTGGACTCGTAATCTGGTGAACCAGGTTCGCTTCCCCGCTCCTCCACATGCAGCTGCTGGGTGACCTTGGGCCAGTCACACTTCTTTGAAGTCTCTCAGCCCCACTCACCTCACAGAGTGTTTGTTGTGGGGGAGGAAGGGAAAGGAGGATGTTAGCCACTTTGAGTCTTCTTCGGGCAGGGATAAAGCTGGATATCAAATCCAAACGCCTCTTCTTGCAAAGATCTGCAGTACAGTGGTACCTCGGGTTACATACGCTTCAGGTTACAGACTCCGCTAACCCAGAAATATTACCTCGGGTTAAGAACTTTGCTTCAGGATGAGAACAGAAACCATGCTCCGGAGGTGCGGCGGCAGCACAAGGTCCCATTAGCTAAAGTGGTGCTTCAGGTTAAGAACAGCTTCAGGTTAAGAACGGACCTCTGGAACGAATTAAGTACTTTACCCAAGGTACCACTGTAATACAGAAGTACATACCCTCAGATTTAAAACTTAAAAGACACAGCACTCAAAGAAACAGGATTGGAGCTGGAGAAGGATGTGGGGGAGTTCAGAGCCACTTTCTTAAAGTTAGAGTTCTTACAACAACCAACTGGGATAGAACAGTTCAGATACTCTGATGGGAGGGCTGCAAGGAGGTGACTGTTGAGGGTGGGCAAAGGCAGCTATTCTCATCAGTACTGACTCCAGAAAGGCCTTAAACACCCATCTGTTTCAAACGCTTTCACTTGAGGTGTCTTTTACTTAAGGAGCTTGCTTCAAATTGTTAGTGGTTATTTTACTGCTGGTTTACAATTGTGCTCTTAAATGGTCTAATTCATTGTACAAACTACATGGCCAGACTCTGAGATTTTTCTAATTACTGTTTTAAAGTAAGGTTTTTTATTGAAATTGTGCATTTATATTTTTATGTGAGTTGCCTTGGGAAAGTATTTCCTTTCCTTTTTCTTTGCCCTGAAAGGCAGTTGAGAATTATTTAAAATAAATGGGGGGGGGGAGGGAACAAGTAAACAAACAAAGGATACACTGCTTCTTACTTCGAGAAAGGCCTTGCATTTTTGAGTACACCTCAGGAAATAATTCCCTGCAAAATGAAAGCTAGTGTGCCAGGAAGGAGTTTTAGCCTAGCTTTCCCACTGACATTCAACTTCTACATGCAAGGTATAATTGATTGTGTATAGCAGATCATGAAGTGCATCTGAAGCGCTACTTTAATAAAAGAAGAAAGAGAGAAAAAGTCTGGGGTGAATAAAAAAGGGGGATGTGGGGGAGTAGTAGGCCACAATTTGTGGTTGGGGGCTGGCCATGGCCTCTCACCCCATAAATATTATTTACTCCAAGTAGTCACTCCCTTCTGAGCAACCTCTCAGTGAACCTGGTGGGGCCAGAGACAAAATTGTGTGGAGCAACAAATGTAACTTCTGCCTTTCTTCAATAGGCTAGTGTGCTCACACACTCCTTCTAATCCTCCATCTAGACATGCAAGAAGCATTCTCACAGTTCGAAGACACTTTTCAGCTGGGCATAAACACTCAAGGAGGGCTGTAGCCTGATGAGAGGGGATGTGGTTGAGTTTCAGTAGCCTGAAGAGTCTGAAAACCCACAGAGAGATGATGAGTATGGGCTGCATTTGGCCTATAGGCCTGAGGTTCCTCACCTCTGTTCTACACTGACTGGCAGTAGCTGCCTGGAAATGCTGGGGATTGAATCTGCATGCGAGGCAGATGGTCTGCCACTAACTACTGCTATATGCCTCTGAATCTGTCTCTCTTGAGGGAAAAGGCATGCGTGGCTTCATGTGACAAAGACCATGCATGCTTGCATCTTTTTGCAACATCCCAGGGTGCTTCTAGCCTATGATAGGGACAGACAGCTGCAACAGAGATGTCCTTCCTCTTTGTTTCCGCTTGATTCACCTGCTCTACTTTCTGAACTATAATACACACACACACACATGGGAGAAGAAGAAAGCCCACTATAATTTCTCCACTGCATGAAATCTGATTAGCAGTATCTTTCCACTCTAAAAAGATTTAGAGCCAGTATTCACACCTGGACCTCAGTATATGTCCCACACCCCATATTTGGTAAAGGAATGTAGTTCAGTGGCAGAGAACCTACCGGTACATTCCATGTAGAAGATCCAAGATCTCCAGGTAGGGCTGTGAATGTTTCCTGTTTGAAATTCTGGAGAGCCACTGCCGGTCAGTGTAGTATTACTGCACTCAATGGATGTGTGTGTGTGTGTGTGAGAGAGAGAGAGAGAGAGAGAGAATAAGACAGGTTCCCACATTCTTATGAAATGCTCTTAAAGTAGCGTAATGGAAGAGCACTTACTCTGAGGTTCAATCTCTAGAATCTCCAGTTAGGACTGCGGGGGATCTCTGCCTGAAACCCTCAAGAGCCATTGCCAGTCAGTGTACACAGTGGACACACTCTGATATAGCAAAAATCAGCTTCTGATGCTCATAAATCAGGCCCATCATGCCTCCTCCCTTTTTTACTGAGCACCATTGCTCCATTAGTTTTTTCCTTTGGATTAGGGTAGCTGCCTTAGACTCTAATGAAACTGAGCATAGAGATATCCATGAGTACTGTTTTGAGGCTTTTCGGTTCTCTTTATATTGCTGCTTTCTATTTGATGCTGCCTCCTTGCCAACCTCCTCTCCTTGCATCACCCAACAGCTGCCATTTTTTGAAGGGTCTAGTCTCTCCTTCTGCCCAGCTGCATGTCTGTGAACTGCAAGTTAGCCCTCATCATGTCCCACCAACTACAGCACAGCCAAGAAGGGCAGGCTGAATAATTGAGGCCTCTTACACACCACTGCAGAACCAGTAGTCTTGGGAGTGGAATACATCCAAGAAATTACGTGAACCAGGAGAAGATGCACCCTAGTGGGAAATTCTGGAATCCTGTACTGTAATTATATAAATAGCACTGCCAAACACTAGGTGGTGCTATTCCACATTGTTAGTGCTAAGGTACTATGGTACTATCTCTGGCTAAGGTACTATGCATTGTCTTGCCCTTGTTTTGTCTTGCATGTTCAAGTGTTGCTTTCAAAACATTCCTGTAAAGAGCACTTTATTGGAGCACTGTGTTGGAGGACAATTTAACTGCCAGAAGTCTAATAAAGGGTTTTATTCTCACCCAATGTTACAACACTAACTCTAGAACAAGGGGTGAGTGTGTGAATGTTTCTTAGACCGAGGGCCACATTTCCTTCTGGAAAACATTCTGGGATCCACAGGCCAATGGTGGGTGGGGCCAGAGGCAAAGGTGGATGGAACAAGGAATGTAAATATTACCTTTGTACAACAGTCTAGTTTCTAGAGTTCAAGGACACATTTAAGTGGGGTTGGCAAGGGGTGTGGCATGGAAAGAGGCTATGTGGCCTGGGTTGAATAATATATTCATATAATGGTAGAGTTGGAAGGGAGCATGGATTCCTAAAGCCACACAGAGAGGGCTGGAGAACCACATTTCCGTCTAAGGTTTTCCACCCTTGCTCTAGGAGATGTTCCACTTGAGGAGTATACAGAGATGGGCAACCCAAAATACCCTTACTGGTCACAGCCTCTTGCTCCCCACTGCACATTATTGTATGTGTGGCCCTTGGGGTAGGAAGAACAATGGGTTGGAGACAAAGTCCACAGCAGAAGGGGCAGCCCTGGGCTGATGGCACAATTCTTCCTGTCTCATGAGGAAATATCATGAACCCAACTTGCCTCTGGATCAGGACTAAGGTGAGGACAGCAGGATCATAGAATCATAGAGCTGGAAGAGACCACAAGGGCCATCGAGTCCAACCCCCTGCCAAGCAGGAAACACCATCAGAGCACTCCTGACATATGGTTGTCAAGCCTCTGCTTAAAGACCTCCAAAGAAGGAGACTCCACCACACTCCTTGGCAGCAAATTCCACTGTCGAACAGCTCTTACTGTCAGGAAGTTCTTCCTAATGTTTAGGTGGAATCTTCTTTCTTGTAGTTTGGATCCATTGCTCCGTGTCCGCTTCTCTGGAGCAGCAGAAAACAACCTTTCTCCCTCCTCTATGTGACATCCTTTTATATATTTGAACATGGCTATCATATCACCCCTTAACCTTCTCTTCTCCAGGCTAAACATGCCCAGCTCCCTTAGCCGTTCCTCATAAGGCATCGTTTCCAGGCCTTTAACCATTTTGGTTGCCCTCCTCTGGACACGTTCCAGTTTGTCAGTGTCCTTCTTGAACTGTGGTGCCCAGAACTGGACACAGTACTCCAGGTGAGGTCTGACCAGAGAAGAATACAGTCACAAAATGTCTTAGAACCAGGGCTGTTCACCAGCTCTGGCCAAATCCTGAATTCTCGACAAATTTGGGACAATTCAGGTTGACCTGGGATTTGGCTGGAGCACGTTGATGCAGTCCTGGATTGCCCTGGGCAGCGTCATGCCCACCCAGAGTGATATGGGGCTGTCAAAAGTGGGGGCAGTCTGTCAATGAGGGGGAGGGAGGAGATGCATGAAGCCTGTGTGTTTCTCCTAATCTACCACCTCCCAACCACATCCTTAGGTAGAATTTTAAACCCGAGTTGAATGCTGTGCAAGGCCTCTGAATTGGTTCATGGCCTGGATACGACACAGCTCATCTCTGGATCATCCTGTGTCAAATCAGGGCCACTCCAGTGTGCTGGATTGGACCTTGTATTAGAATGGGGAAGGTGTGTGCACAGACCTAGTTAAAACCTGCTGCCTGGCTGTCCCTCAGGTGACATCTATTTGGAGCCGCCCCTCAAATCAGTTGCCTGGATGGGCATCTCCTCTGCTGTCCTAGCAACCTTGCTCCGAAGCCTGCTTTTTGCCTCACAGCTTAAAGCAGAATCCAGATCTCTGGTTTCCAGCATTGCTTGGCACAGAACAGCAGCTGTCTCTTTTGGCGAACTGCCATGGTGATGGAGAGGAAAAGGTGCCTCGATCTGTTTGTCTGTGACCCCCCCTCCTCCCGCCCATCTGCAGGCTCTTACATATTCTTTTTCTGCAGCTAAAATCGATAAGAGTGGTTTGACAAAAGCATGAGCTGCTTTTGACGTGCAGTGCAATGGATTTGACAAAAGTAATGTGGATTTCTGTAAGCATCCTTCAGCAGTATTGGAAAGCTTCTCAGCTTTAGGGGAAATCTAAACAATCAACCCAAATTCCAGAATCATTACCAGTCTCTTTATTTAAGTTAGGGGTGGGGGAGCTCAATCCCCCCAGGCCTTCCTATCTAGCCCTTGAGATTCTCCCCAGACAGCACCTCTTTCCAGGCCACACCCACCACTTGCCCTGTTCCATCTGCTCCCAAGTGCTTTTGCCTGGCTGGGATGTGCCCTTGAACTGGGATAATGCCTCTTATTCGTCCAGATGGAAAGAGGTATGTATAGAAGCCTCTAGAGTGTACCATTTGTGTGTGGCCCCAGGTTTTCCATATAGGAATGTGGGCCCTGGATCAACGTGTAAGCCCACACAGAAACATAATATTGTTTGCTTCATCTTGCTTGTGGAAACAACTCAGAGGTTATTAAGAAGAAAAATGATAACAACAAGAAGAGTGGAAGATGGGACTTGTGAAATATTAAAGCAGCAGAAATATGAGATGATGGGACCCTTTCTGAACTCGAAGCATGGGTTCCCCCAACAAAAATTTAAAATTAGGCAAAATATTTGGATTTTTATGATATGTATTGGTATAATTCGGAGTAATTAATGTGAGATGATTGGATTGTTAAATGGAAAACTAATAAAAATTATTTTTTTTAAAAAAGGAATGTGGCCCCTGGGCTAAATAAGGTTTCCCACTCTTGGTTTAAGTAAAATCAGAAGAACATAAGAACAGCCCTTCTGGAAAGAAACAAAGGTCCATCTAGTTCAGCCTCCTGCTTTCAACAGCCATTAGTGAAATCTTTCAAAGAAGCCCTGAGGCTTAAGCACAATCAATCAGACATTAGGCAGAGTGAAGCAATTGCCTCAGGTAGCAGATGCTGGGGGCACATTGGCAACCTCTGCCCAGCCATTATTCTTGAGTTTCCTGCGACCAATCTCTTCTGTTGAAGAGTAGGGTTACAGTCCTTCAGGCCCCTCTACTCAGCCCTCAGACCCTCTAAGTGTTCCTGTTTTCCAGGGATGCCCCTGATTTAGAGCAGCTATCCCGGTTTCTGATTTGATCCCGGAATGTCCTGCTTTTCCTTAGGTTGTCCCTATTTTCATTGGAGAAATGTTGGAGGGTATGGAGTTATCAGACTCCTGAGCCATCTGAAGGCAATCTTATATAAGGAAGTTATTTTTAATGTTTAATGTTTCGTTACGTCTTTATATATGTTGGAAGCTGCCCAGAGTGGCTGAGGCAAGGCTGCCAGATGGGTAGGGTAAAAATAGTAAACTGGAATGGGATGTCTCTATTTTCATCGGAGAAATGTTGGAGAGCATGGGCCCTTGGGATCACTATCCCCACCTCACTCCCCAAGTGCTTTTGCATGGCTGGAATGTTTTATCTCTGGGGCTGAAAGCTCTTCCCTCCCTCTCCTAGGCCTTTTTGTTATAGGAACATTGTTCTAATCCCCTGAGCATTTTGTCTGCCATATTATTTATTTATTTATATATACATACATACATACCACACATTTTTTTCTCTTATGAGACTCAAGTTTTCAGTGCTGCTAAGCAACACCAAGCACAGGTCAATAGCAGTGCAAGGATGTGTTGCTTTTTCCCAACCAGAAGCAAAGCTTCTCTTTTTTCCGGCAGATCCAGCTGCTGACTCTGCCCCATCCCCGCTCTGCCAGCGCCATTACATGACCTAATAATGTCATCCTCAACTTCAGAGGTTCATTCACCTGCTCACCTTCCAATTTGATATATATATATGTGTGTGTGTGCCATCACCATATTGCCAGAAATGTGCTCCTGCATTCTATACAGGACAAACAGGCCAGTCTTTATGCAAAATAATAAATTGACATAAATCTGATATCTGAAATGGCAACAGAGAAAAAGCCAGAGGCCTCCCAGGACACTCAGCAACTGACTTTAAAGTGGTCGTACTGGACCAAAAGAACTTCAGATGGGTACTGCAATGGGAAAACCATTTAATTGCAATACATCCATGCCATCACTTGGGCACTAAATCAGCACAGCAGGTATTTATCACACTATATGTGATTGTTTCATTGTAAATATTCATTTTTATTAAGTTAATTACCACCGTCAGTAGCTTTCTGCATTTCATTTCATTTTGACCTCACTGTTTACAGGCCCTGCCCCCATTTTTAGATAATAATAATGATAATACTAATAAACTTTTATTTATATCCTGCCCTCCCTGGCCAAAGTCGGGCTCAGGGCTGCTAACACCAAATATATAACATTAGTATAAAATCAAATAATAATTAAATTACCTCCTAAAAACAGGTCAAAATCAAATTAAAGTCTAATTAGATGACTTTCTGCAGGGTTAGGGTTGGGAACAGTAAGTGCAACTGTGAACCTTCAAGTTTCTAGGCCGCAATAGATTTGTTACTCCTTAAACAGCCACGCGGGTGGCGCTGTGTGTTAAACCACTGTGCCACTTGGGCTTGCCGATTGAAAGGTTGGCAGTTCGAATCCCTGCGATGGGGTGAGCTCCCGTTGCTTGGTCCCTGCTCCTGTCAACCTAGCAGTTTGAAAGCATTGTTGTTTTTGCTGCAATAGACTAAGATGGCTACCTGTCTTGGGGGTTGGGATTTTTTTCTTTTGTTGATTACAAAGCTTCTTTTATTTGTCTGTTTGCATGGGACTTCCTGGTGGCTTCTGCATTTTCATTTCATAAAGATAATTTGTTTGTGACCTTCCCTATCAGGGCAGATCCCTGCCCACAGCACGGGCTCCTGCCGCGTTCTTTCATTTGGTGTTTAAAAATTGCACTGCGTTGTTGTTGATTCTTCTTCCTCCTTGTGATGTTGACGTGTCAGTGCAGAGTTTATTATCACCTGCAGATCCAGCATCTGGAACAGCAGCCATGTGTATGTGGATAGATAGACAGACAGATAGGTAATGTGACACAGGTAGGAAGAATTTCAGGCAAGGTATTGAAAAGTGGTTGTTTCTGTTAATCAGAAACATTTTACCCTTAGCAGACAATTCACAACATGCCCCAGTTCAGATCAGTGTACTCTCCCTTTTTTGACTGCGTGGGGGGGGGGGCGTGGGGAGAGAAGGGAGTAGAAACAGTGTGGAATGCTGAGTACAATTGCAAAAGTATTGGGGAAGGTCATTTGCCCAACATAACAGGCAGAAGAAGCAGGAGGTTTTTGAGCCCTACTGCGTAGACCGTCATGCTTGCTTTCACAAGATGTCAAGACTGCCCTAAATGCAGGTGAAAGCCCAGCTAGGCGAATGCTTTCTTAGTATGGTTAGAAGAGGCGATGCTATGTTCAAAAACAGGTGCAATTTTATTATAATAGTGCATCAGGACACTGTTTATAATCCAAGGTGCATTTATGCCCTTGTTGGCAAGGAAGCAGCTAAGGGAATACCATGTTAGACAGATGCAAAAATCACCGGCAATTTCCACAATATGTCATTTTCTGCAAAGCGTAAGATTCACAAAAGGTTCGTGGGATTGACTCCCTGAATTCACCATGCAGCCCTTCTGTATTTGATCAAGGTGACTCTGAAAGCAGTAAATAAACTATTTACATAAGAACATAAGAAACTGTCTTATGTCAGGCCATCCATCTATCAAGCTCAGCAATGTCTACACTGACTGGCAGCAGTTCTCCAGAGTTCCAGACAGATCTTTCTCAGCCCTGTCTGGAGATGTCAGTGACTGAACCTGGGACCTTCTGCAACCAGTGCAAATCCTCTACCACTGAGCTATAGCCTGCTCCTAAGTAGTTAAGAAAGAAGAAGCAGTATTCTCGACATGCTGCACTGCGGTCAATAAGATCAAAAGCAAGTTCAATTCTGAGTCAATCTAACACTACCTTCTTTGAAAGTACCAGTTCATTATTATTTTTTCAATTAAAGACTCAGGGTTGTATCCAACTTACTTAGAGTAGACCCATTGAAATGAATGGCCCTAGGTTATGCATGTTCGTTCATTTCAATGGGCCCTAACATTTGTTGAAAACTCACAAAAATTAAGAAAAAATGAATGTAGCTGCATTTCAAAACAAGAACAATATTGGCCACCTAACCCTTTGAGTGGAAAATTACTGTTCAGTAATTTCCAGGTGAGAGTTTAAGAACGTAAAACAGCCCTGTTGTACCACCAAATCCAACACTGTCTTCAGTAGGAAGGACAGTAGCTCAGTGGTAGAGCACTTGCTTTGCATGCAGAAGGTCACAGGTTCAATCCATGACATCCCAGGCAGGGCTGGAAGAGAACCCTGCCTAAAATCCTGGACAGCTCTTGCCAATTAGATGGACTGATGGACTTATCAAGTATGAGGCAGTTTGCTACTTTCCGAAACTCACAGTAGCCACAGAGACCATCAGAAGCCTGAGCATGCCTTAATCAGCAGAGTGAATAACATGCCACACAAGTGGCAGACAGAGGCATATGTAAAGCATATTTACAAGCAGTTTATTCAGCATAGTTCAGGACAAAGAAAAACATGTCTGCTCTCTTTCATGCCCAAGAGCAGGAAGCATAAGCAAAAGCTATACACAACGGAAGTTCCCAGCAGGCTGTGCTGGAAGTAAACAGACATGTGACATACAACAACTCCACATGCCTGTTCTTAAGGTGGAATGGAACGTCTATATCCTAACATCCCATGCTACGCCACTGCTTGGAATGGATTTTACATGGAAGAATTCCAAGCTGACATCTAGGACTGGAAATAAGTAAGAAGTCAGGCTAGTTGGGGGCACTTAGGTTGGAGCAGTACCTACTACTGCAAGTACAGTCATTTCCTACGTGATATAGCCCAAAAGATAAATTCAGTTTCAGAGGTCCTCCTGCAGCCACCTACATAAGGTGACAGTAGACAGCTGGCAACCACAGAGAAGCAGTGGCGTAGCGTGGGTTGTCAGCACCCGGGGCAAGGCAAGTAATTTGCGCCCCTTAACCCGGGGCAAGGCAAGTAATTTGCGCCCCCCCCCGCTGCACTGTCCCTCCCCCAGAAAGGCCCTCGCTCTCTCTCCGCACCGCACCGCACGCCTGGCACCCTCCCCTCCACAGTGTGCGGCGACCCGGCGGCTCGGATCGGATTCGCACAGCCAGCACTGCAGTGAGAGAGAGTGAGTGAGCCAGGTAGGGGCAGAGAGCTGCGAGTGCAAGCGCCCCCCCCCCCAGATGTTGCGCCCGGTGCGGCCGGCCCCCCCTGCACCCCCCACACTACGCCACTGCGGAGAAGAACTTTTCCATGGTGCAATCTCATTTACAGAATGCCATCCCCTTATGGATGAGAGGCGCAGGAATGCTTTTAGCATTCCGGTATCAGGTTCAGCCTCTCTGTGGCTTTTAGTAGGTCTTAGTAGTTGATGTTGCTGCTGCTCATATTGGTTTTTATTTATTCTCAGCTTTTAAGCTCTTAAAAATTATTTTTATTCATCTTAGGCCGTGTTTGATGGCTATCTGCCTGCTATTTCATATATTGCCATGTCTTTTATTCTTAAGAGCTGCCTTGGAACATATTTGAATAGAAAAGAGGCACAGGACATTTTTTAACCCCCCCCCCCCACAGAAATCAATCAGATAAATAAGAAGGAAAAAATATATCTGTACTCAAAAAGCATGATAGAAAATGTATTATATAAGGCTAGAGGAAATTTTTTTCTTCCACCCACATTTTGAAACATATCAATTAAACCTTCCAGAATTTTACATATATCTGTATACAGCTTTATCAACATTAATAAAACCCACATATGTAACTGTGTATTTTAGGGGAAGTGTACATATTTTGTGTACTTTTTTAAAACCTTAGGAAGCAGGACTGAATGTACTCATAACTGAACGCATGTGAAACTGACATGGAACACAAACACCAGCTCATTTGCCCTTCCCTAGGGATGAGTGAATCTGTCAATTTTGGTTTCTCTCAGTTTTTAATTTTTCAAATCTCTAGTTCCATTCTCCACATGTCCACATATATATTTAGAACTCATGAAAATTCATCAGTGTTTTCATGCAAATTTCTCCTTATACTGTATAGACATGGAACTCCCTTAAAAGGCTTCTGGCAATTGCTGAAGACACACCTCTTTGCCCTGGCTCTTGACACTTGAGGTAGATATTTTTAGGACCCACCTTATTTCTGTGGTAGTATACTATAGTATAGGGACACGGGTGGCGCTGTGGGTAAAAGCCTCAGCGCCTAGGGCTTGCCGATTGAGAGGTTGGTGGTTCGAATCCCCGCAGCGGGGTGCGCTCCCGTTGCTCGGTCCCAGCGCCTGCCAACCTAGCAGTTTGAAAGCACCCCTGGGTGCAAGTAGATAAATAGGGACCGCTTACTGGCGGGAAGGTAAACGGCATTTCCGTGTGCTCTGCTGGCTCGCCAGATGCAGCTTGTCACGCTGGCCACGTGACCCGGAAGTGTCTCCGGACAGCGCTGGCCCCCGGCCTCTTTGAGTGAGATGGGCGCACAACCCTAGAGTCTGTCAAGACTGGCCTGTACGGGCAGGGGTACCTTTACCTTTACTTTTTATACTATAGTATACGGACAAAGGTCCGTATAGTAAAAGCTGTGGTTTTCCCAGTAGTGAAGTATGGAAGTGAAAGCTGGACCATAAAGAAGGCTGATCGCCAAAGAATTGATGCTTTTGAATTATGGTGTTGGAGGAGACTCTTGAGAGTCCCGTAGACCGCAAGAAGATCAAACCTATCCATTCTGAAGGAAATCAGCCCTGAGTGTTCACTGGAAGGACAGATCCTGAAGCTGAGACTCCAAGACTTTGGCCACCTCATGAGAAGAGAAGACTCCCTGGAAAAGACCCTGATGTTGGGAAAGATGGAGGGCACAAGGAGAAGGGGACGACAGAGGACAAGATGGTTGGACAGTGTTCGTGAAGCTACCAGCATGAGTTTGACCAAATTGCAGGAGGCAGTGGAAGACAGGAGTGCCTGGCATGCTCTGGTCCAGGGGGTCATGAAGAGTCGGACACGACTAAACGACTAAACAACAACAAAGTTATTTTAAACTGCTTTTAATATTGAGTTGTAATGTTGTGTTTAATGTTGTATTCCACCCTGAAACATTAGTGTGAAGGGCAGGTAATAAATAATAATAAGATTAATTTTGAAATGTGTATACATTTTTGCTTATTATACACATTTTTACAAAGCATTTTCCCATATATAACACATTTCTGTATGCTATTGTCACCAATATATGCATTCATTTATTTTTTTGCACATAGTGAAAAATTCAAAGAAGAATTTTGAATGCCAGTATCCTAGATCGTTTTAGGAAGTGTGAATTAACTGCATTCACCTATGAATGTGAAAAGAATCATTTTTTTTTATTTCATCCCTATCTGTAACCTAGCAATGTGAGTGAATCCGAGCACTTTCTTAAAATTTAGACCTCCTTCTATAATTCAGGCACCTAAACCCAGTGTGACCCAGCAAAAACATGTTTGTTTTACAGAAAGCGTATTTATTTCTTTGAAAATCTGTGGCTTCCAAGAGACAATGCATGGATCTTGCTGGGAAGAAGTGGGTGGACAATATAAACCAGCCTCACAGCAGAAGTGAACTTCATTTATAAAAGCGTTTTTAAAGTCCAGGATTCCTGAAGAATGCATAAGAAAGCTCTTTTTATTAACCTTGTAGGCACATAATGAAAAGCCCCCTCAGCACAGTTGAAGTGGGATGTAAAGAAGCGGTGCTGAACTAAAAATGTAGCCCACGGGGTGTCCTTTCTAGACAAAAAGGGAACAGCGGGGATAAGTAGAGGAAGTGGGTGTAGTTCTTCTAATTGCCTCACAAGAGACATATGCTCCAACCACCATACGGTTGTTCAGCCAGGAAGTGCAACGCAGAGATGAGTTCAGCACAATACCTTTGAGCTGAAACAGGGAGGAGAGACACATTCTTCACCCCGTGAAAAAAACACCGCTCCCCCTTTCCAGAAATGTTTTTCACTCACAAGGAGCTCAGCATCAGTGCCATTCTACAAATCCATGGAGCAACCACGCTTGAAAGGTGGCTTGCATCCTTTGTTAGTCTGACTCAGACACATTAAAACGGATGGACATGACTGATTTATGTCCAGTATTTTCCACAGATCCACTCCGAATGCATCTTAGTTGGGTATAGTCCACTGTGCACAGATTTGGTAGAGATACTGAGGAGTTGCAAAGGGCAACCAAAATGTTTGAGAGGCTGGAAAAATTCCCCTTTGATCAAAGTTTACCAACAATCAGGACTTTTTTAGTTTAGGAAGAAAGGGCAACATGATAGAAGTGTATAAAGTCATGCATGGCATGGAGAAAGTGGGTAGAAAATAGTTTATCTCCTTCACTCACAATGCTACCACCTAAGACCATCCAATAAAGCTGTAATCTCCTGGTATGCCCCATGGAGGACCTTAAGGTCCATAAAGAGCGACACCCTAGTGGTCCCAGGCCTGAAGGAAGTCAGATTAGCCTCAACCAGAGCCAGGGCCTTTTCAACACTGGCTCCAGCCTGGTGGAACGCTCTGTCTCATGAGACCAGGGCCCTGCAGGATCTGATTCTGCAGGGCCTGTAAGATAGAGTTGTTCCGCCTGGCCTTTGGCTTGGAATCAACTTGATTCCCTCCCCCTCTTCCTTTTTCCTTTCTCCTCCTGTGATGGAACTCCTATTTGGGGACTTCCCTGGCTTTTTTTCTGGCCCACGGAGGACCAGTCTGGATAGTTGGCCTTGGTAAAGATTTGACGTTTTCATCCCCCCAAAAGTTATTGATATGAGTTCCTACTGACATGAGGCTGCATTTTAATGTTGTATTTTAATCTTGTTTTTAAGTTGTATTTCAATCAATTGTTTTTATACTGGTGTTAGCTGCCCTGAGCCTGGTCTTGGCTGGGGAGGGTGGGGTATAAATAAAATAAAATAAAATAAAAATAATAGTAATAATAGTAATCATCATCATCATCATCATCATCATCATAATCTTGGAAGGTTCAGGATTTTCTTATACAGTGTATAGACAAACTGTGAAACTCATTCTCACAAGATGTAGTGATGAGTACCAACTTGGGTGGCTTTCAAATAGCCTTTGACAATATTCATGGAGGATAAAGCAGTCAGTGGCTTCTAGACACAACGGCTATGTTCTATCTCTGCTTTCAAAGACAGTGATATCCTGGGAATCACAAGTGGGGAGAGGGCTACTGAGCTCATGCCCTTTGTTGATAGAGACATCTGGTTGGCCACTGTGAGAACAGAGTACGACACTAGATAGGCCTTTGTCATGATCCCGCGGGGATGTTCTTACATTCTTAAGAAAAGGAGATGCATCTGTGTTGCCAAGGAAACAAGGCAGATACTGGGCCTTTCGGGGCTGGGCTATGGGCATCAGTCGAAAGTGAGCCACGAATCCAGAGCCTTGTAATTGTTAGAATATTTCCGTTCCACCTTAAAAGGGAGCAGGATGTTTGTGTCACAGCCTGCGTATTTCCTGTTTTCACAGGATGTTTCTGTTGTGTCTTTTGCTTTCGTTTCTCTCTCACTGCCGGAACTCTCTCTAGCAGGCAGTCATGGTTTTTCTTTGTTCTGATCAACACTGAATAAACTTCTATATAATGCTCTCCTGGGTGCAAATTTTGCTGTGTGAACTCTGCTGATAGAGTGTGCAAGAGCTCTAGAATGTGGAAAGCTGTTTCTGGAGCTCCTGTCGCTAATTGCTGATACTGCGTGTCTACGGGAGATCAATGGACATCTGGAGACGACATGGAGGTCAAGATGGACTTTGTCTCCCTGGCAGTATCCCAACAGTAATAAGTAAGGAATCTCCAGTGTTCGAAATTAGCCAGGCTCAGGCTCATTTTGCACCTGGCAATGAGCCACTTGAGACCAAATGAAGGTGCCTCGGTGCCAGGATGGTGCCTGACGTCTCCACCAGGAGATGCATGCCTGGGGATCATTGGATTTTGACTGTTTTCACACACTAATACCACATCCTGTTGAATTCTATAAGTCATATTTTATCTGCAAAATCATAATGAATTTCAGGAACCAGAATGCTTTGTCTGTGCAGCCTGAGCAGGAGCAGTGAACAACGTTCTAGTTAATTATTGTCGCTTGTCTTCACTTACCCCATTTTGGCAACTGTAACCTTGGTTTAAGGAGCCATTTAGCCCCAGTTTATATATCTGAGTTTTTAACACTGCTCTGGACTGTAGGTAAAAACCAAGAAACTGGTTCAAGGAACAGGCCAGTGGTCTGGGAGACTGAAGAGGAAGTCAGCACTGGAGAACAAGCCATGAGGCTTGGTGGGGATCAAGCCAGGCCAGAAGAATAACCAAGTGTACCGGAACATACCAGAGGCCAGGAAAACCCTTTTGCTTAAGCAATGCTTACCTGGAAGAAGAGGTCCTCTTCTACTTTTTCAGGTCTATGAGAATCCAGTTGCCAGCCTGTGGGGTGGAGTTAATTCAGGGCACTGAAGGTATTTCACCACACAGCTTACACACCCAGCAGCCCCTGACACCTCTTCATGTATGGTCATCATATAGTTCAGTCACTAGGTGGTACTGGATTAAAATGTACAGTCTTACCTTGTTGTCGAACGCCTTGGTACTTGGACGTTTTGGCTCCCGAATGCCACAAACCCAGAAGTGAGAGTTCTGGTTTGCAAACATTTTTCAGAAGCTGAACGTCCGACGCAGCTTCCAACTGAGTGCAGGAAGCTCCTGCAGTCAATCGGAAGCCACGCCTTGGTTTTTGAACCGTTTTGGGAGTCAAACGAACTTCTGGAATGGATTAAGTTCAACAACCAAGGTATGACTGTATCTGGGTGGAGTCAGGAGTTCCCAGCCATTGTGATGTCCTTGTTTAAGTGAGCTAATTAAGTGAGTCTTGTCTAGCTTCCTCATAGCATATCCCTCAATTGTCCTGATTTAATTGGGACATCCTGTTTTGGAGGTCTGTGATCCCGTGTGAGATCGTGGCCCCGAAAGATGCACGTTTTGGGGTGCCATGCTCTTGTGCAGGTCAGTGTGACCCTGAAAGTCGCACATCCTGGTTTTCCTCCGGGACATGTTAGGTGGTATATGATGGGTGTATCATCTAAACTTTCCATGACAACTTTCAAATGTGCATCTCCTTCAAAGCAACAGCTATTTCTGGAGGGGTCAAGTGAATTTCGGGGGTGGGAAGCACACACAATCTCGCCAATCCTCCTCAAGGCGAAAAGGGTTGGTGGTCACCAGCACCAGCACCTAAATAAGCCCTAGAACTGGGATGGGTAACCCTTTTCAGCCTGGGGGCTATGTGTCCTTCTGAAAGGAAAGGCACATACCAATACGAGATTGGGGCAGAGGCAAAAGTAGACACATTAGGGGGGAAAAAGTGAATTCTACCTTCATGTAGTAAGATAGTTTCTTTGCACACCCCTCTCTCCATCCTCCATCCAGGCAAGCCAGAGACATTATCAGAGCTAAAGGATATAACCCAGCCATGTAAATCCTTTGTGGGGCAAAGCAGGGCCAGTGAGACATGTGTCCTAGGGGGGAGTTACAAGGCCCAGGCAGAGAGATGTGGAGCCACATTCATCCCCCAGGACTGAGGTTCCCCAGACCTGTCCTAGAATGATGTAGTGTCATTCCAAGTGGCTTTATTTCTGGAACGGGTGGTGATGTTTCTTAGCAGCATGGAATAACACTGCATTGCAAGGTGGCATTATTGGAAAATAAAAATGGCAGCCACCAGCTGAAGGAAGGCATCAGGATTGCCAGACTCTGAACAAAAATCTGGGAAATGGTTATGAGAACATTCGAAAACTGGGGATAATGTCCACCTAATTTGGAAAATTACAGTTTTTAGTGGCTTCTCATTAGTATTCCTGAGTGTTTCGTGCCAATCTGTATACGAATCTGCAAGGGTGTTTTCTGTTTAACAAATGTCAGGGATACTTTGTCGTAAAAACATCCAAAGCAAACATCCAAAAGACTGAAACAAAACCCTACATCTACTCCAAAACCCTCTTCCGGAAAGAAGAAAGCAGCCTTGTATCTAAGAGTATCTAAAATAATAAACAGATAAGCTTAGTACATTCTCATTTGACCTTGTCTGGTTTTGACTTCCATTTATTTAGGTTTTGGTTTGTTTTTTTTAAAAAAGATCTGCCTTTCTCTGCTAGATTAAAGAACCCTCCACTCTGCCATTCCCTCTCTTTCTCTATAGGTACTTATGCACTGCAATCAGGCCACCTCTTAACCTCCCTTTTGATAACCCAGCTTTCATGCTGCGGCAGTTCATATTATCTCCAAAATGGAATATGACGAGCTTGCAAATATAGTTAAATACAAATTTGCTTTTCTGAATGTAAACAAATATTTGCCAACAGGGCTTCCCTTTCCCCCCAAAGGCATTCATGTCGCTCTTGTTACAAGACAGTGATGTAGTATTAGAGCACTGAGCTCGAGGGCATGTGTGTTGCTTTGTAGGCAAAGAATAACAACACATCTCCCCACCCTGCCCCTCTAGGAATTCGCTATCTGGATCACACCGCAGTGCAACAGATGACAGTAATTCCAGGGAAGATACAAAAAGGAAAAAACAAACCCACCACATACTAGGAATGAAGGAGAAAATCTTTCTTTATTTGCATTTTAATGAGAAACTATGTACTTAATTCATACAGCTCGAACCAATATGCAAACCAGAACACAGCAATGCATACAAAAACAATGTCATTTCAATGGGTGGGGCAATATAACCCCCTAGGTGCAATTATTACTGTAAAGTATTCTAATGCCATGGGCTGAGGTCTGACTTAAAATATTTCCCTTCTCTGCACGTGTTGCTGTGAGACCTGGAGACTGACCTCCTGGTTGTGGGTGGGTCTATTGGATAGCCACAACACCCGATTGGTAGGTCCCTCATTGCTGGGTTTAATCTGGCCAATGGGGTGCAGTCTAAACAGATCAAGGAACCTATATAAACCCATGCACATGTCCCAGAGCTTCCTCTTTCAGCGCGTGCATCAGAACACCCACCCACCTCTCTCTAATTTTAGGGCATTTTGCGATTGGCCTTGCTATGCTGTCGTCTGTCATTGGGACAGGGCCACAGCAGGAATTTTCCCCACTTGGCTGATTGGCTGTAGCCATTTGGGTTTCGCCTGCTGTGTAGCAATTCGTCACAACTTGTAAGGTTGTGGATAGGCACTGGTTCATGTGATAGGGATGGGAGAACGGTTTCACCATCCCTATGTGAAGGGTATTCCGTTAAAGGAATCCAGGGACTCAACTTGGTTTGGTCAACCCCCGAAAGGGGGTTGTGCCCATGCCTGAGTCCAGGGGAGCATCTGGGGAGTGAACAGAGTCTGTTCCCAGGCTTTTCACCTGCCTCAGGTGTTCAAAATGTCACAACCAAGCACAAAACGTTGGCATCAGTTTGGAGGGGATCCAGAATTTCGGGGTTACACATTAATGAACAGAACATAATGAACTGTCACTGTGAGAACAGAATCTGGACAAGAAATGCATGCATGGATCTAGAAAATGAGAGAGAATATCTTGTTTAGTTATTATCCTTCCATGCTCACATTTGTGAGATCAGCAGGGGACTAAAACTTCAAAGCTAAGATGAAGTTTATTTAACTTTCTAGAAACAATAATCCAGGATGCTTTAACTGGTCCCCCCCCCCCCCCCGGTTGATATTAACCCCTTTCTCCCCCTTAAAAACAATAATCACAATAATCATAAGACATTGTTTTATGAAGAAATAAAAAAGTATTTATTTACATAATCTTCTAGAAACAGAAGCTTACAGGAACAAAATGAAGGCAGGTTTAAAAGTACTATGTTACAAAAGTACAAAATTAAAGTTCTAAAATGGTGTTCTAAGCTGGCCACGCATGCATGTCTGAGAATGGATTGTCGGCTTAGAAGCATGATGAAGAAAGTTGAGGCTGTCCAAGCAGGAAGGAAGTATGCAGTGTTACAACTTCCTGCCTAGGCATACAAAGGAAGTGACCTCACAGAGTTTTCTCTAGCAAATTTACAGTAAAGCTCTTGTGAGCCTCAGCCCCTTCATGGGTCTGTCTGGCAAAGCACGGGTTGTTGGTTTGGCCACAATAATGTCCCACAAATATGGCCTTTAGTCTGACACTGGCAAGACTTCTCTTCTTTTCCTAAATGCAAAGCTGAACTGGACAGATTTCTCAATCTTGAGGTAGAACCAGCCTTCTCATTCCAACCTCCCCCCACCATTTGAGGGATCAGGTTGACTGACAGGGCCGTCTTACCCATAGGTGCTAGGGGTGCAGGGCAGCCGGGCACTGGGCTCTCCGGGATGCCAGGCTGAGAGTCCGGGACCCTAGAGTTGAGTCTGGAGAATTGTCCGCCTGTCGGTCAGAGTGCTGGGATGGGCTCTTCTGCTGTGGGCAGCTCTGCGCTGCGAGTTCAGGGGCGACCGAGCCAGCGAGACGCTGAGGTGGCTGGCCGGTTCCGCCCTCCTGTGCACCAGGGACTGGGCAACCTGGGGGGGGGGCACACCGGGCCGATCTTTGCGCCCTGACGCCGCATATGCTTAAGATAGCCCTGTTGACTGAACAGGGTTAATGTTCTACTGCAGGGGAAGGGAACCTAGGGGCCAATGCAGCCATCAAGGTCTATCTGTCCCGTACTCACACCAACTCCCTCACTGACCCTCTTTTGCACCCTTGAGTGTCTTTGCCTGGCTGAGATGTGCCCTTAGACTCTGATTATGCCTCCAGCGCGTCTGGAAGGATGTTTGTGTGAAGGGTGTGAAATGAGCCTGCCCTGCAAAGGTAAGATTTACATTCCCCACCCCTGCCCTGTCCCCATTTAGTCCCCCTATCATAACAATTGTGCACCCGAACACAAACACTCATTAAAAGCTGCTCAGATTGTTGTAGCCTTTCAATGAGAAATGCTAAATATTTTACAGAACCCTGCCTGGTCAACTGACAGAGTTCATATGTCAAATTAACTTCTGGGGTGGGATGGGAAACAGGAAACAACACCAACAATATGACCTATATTTAGATCACCTCAAAGTGATTTGCAGTGAGCAATCCCTCTTCTCAAAATAGCGTGAGGCTCATAGCAAGCCGTTCCCAAACATCTTCTGAAGAGGAAAGGCTAGTAACTTCATTAGTTCCATTATTTATTATGAATCCCATCCCTCATCCGCCCCAATTCCATTGTAATATCCTACCTGGTGGGAAGTCGCAAGCAAATAAAGAGACAATGCCATCAGGAGGTTTCTCTGCCCTCCCACCCCTTCCTCAATTTCTGCCTGCAATCATCCAAACACACAAAATATCTTATTGCATTTGATATTAATAGCAGCATGGTGTTTGGCTATTGAAAATCCATATGGCTGTAATATTTACAGTTATGACAGTGTAATAAGTCACAAAGGCAACCTGCTGTTGGGGACTCTGCAGCCAGTGCTTTGCTTGCAAGCAAAGCTACTGCGGGCTGGGAAAGCAGAGCATGGAAAGGGGGAGTTGGGAACAGCTCTGATTTGTGAATTCTTTGTCAATTGGCCTCTTTAAAAATGCATAGCCTGTCCCATTCTGAAGACACAGAGCAAGGAGCGTCTTTCAGTTCTGTTGTGCCTGTCCGACCACTAAGCAATACCCAAGTGTATAGTTAGAATACCCCTCAAAAGTGACCACTGTGGGAACCATAGCCTTCCCTTTCTTTGTAGGAAATTCCCTTATTCCAGTGCCGTTTTCCGCTGCTTCCCGCTGCTATCCCGGATTGTAAGATATCCCATAGACTGTCCCCGGGGCAGGTGAGGCTGCTGATCTCTTATTTTCAAATCTGAAAGTTGACAGCTATGGTGGGAACCAGTGGAGGTTGACCCATTAAGGCAAACTGAATACTGTCCTACCAGCATAGCTCTGCCCTCACCTGTCTGCCTTCCTTCCTTACAACCAGCCCAGAGCCCGACTGTCCATGAGGCAGGGTGAGGTAGTCACTTCAGGTGTCAGAAGCCCAAGAGGCAGCACCTCTGCAGCTACCCTGTCTGCCCCACGGCCTCCGCTGCTAGTGGAAAAGCACCACCATTGGCAGCAGTAGCATCTGGTGAGATCTCATGAGATTTCGGGGAGATATTGAGAGATCTCATTGGAACCCAATGCTGTCATTGCTTGGCGTGCACCACTACACAACCCATGTAAGGTAGACAGTGGCAGTGCAGCAGTGTGGCACATTCCCGTTTTGCCCCAGGCAGTGAAACGGAATGTGCCACCCTGCAGCTTCCTCCTCAGTTTCAGGGTTGCCTCAGTAGCGAGGAAGAGGATAGTTGCAAAATTTCAATGACTTGGTTCTGCCTGTTCTTGGGTCTGGTGCCACCTACTGTTGGCCTCCCTGCTTTTGGCTCCACCAGTCCCAATGGACACCATCCTCCACTAGATGCAACTGTGTTGTTATCAAGATACCTTTGGTGTGGTGTGTTACCAATGTGCAGCAGCACATATGCACCAATGGACTTTGAAGGAGGAAGTTCTTACTCTAAATAGAGCCCCCCAACTCTTCAGTTCTATGATTCTATTACATTTATCGAGCCTATAATCTGTGCAGTAGTGTATGCAGATAGCTGAGTAGTGTACATGTACAGTTATTGACATGTAAGATTCAATGAGTGTGCAGTTGGTGTATATAATAGCTGAGCAGTACAAATCCACAGGTGTATACTCTCTCACACAAATGCTTGTACATGTTCAGAGACAGCTTGTACCTTTCTTCAGTGTAACGGTGGTGTATCTAGTGCTATTCCTACTCAGAATGGATTCATTATAATGAATAACGATGACTAGCTTAGTTCCATAATTCTATTCTGCGTAATTTGACCAAACTGCAGGAGGCAGTGGAAGACAGGAGTGCCTGGCATGCTCTGGTCCATGGGGTCATGAAGAGTCGGGCACGACTAAACAACTAAACAACAACAACATTCTGCATAAAAAATTCTATGTAAAACATAGTTGGTGACAACTCAAAGTCCTCTCCATTCTTTTTTTTGTATTTTTTTTGTAATATTTTTATTAATTTTCACAAAAACAAAAACATTTCATTAAAAAAGCATAAAACATTTAGAACAACTATATACATAATCATTCTTGAATCCCCTGACCTCCCTCCACCCCCTCTCCTGGTTCTTTTATAATATTTTCATTCATGCATGTCAATGAAGTATTTATCTCTGATTACTTCCAATTTCTGTACATTGACCTCTCTCGCCCTGATCTTGCCACTGTGATCCATGCGACAGTCACCTCCAGGCTTGATTATTGTAACTCGCTTTACGTGGGGCTGCCCTTGAAACTGACCCAGAAACTCCAGTGGGTGCAGAATGCCGTGGCAAGACTCCTTACGGGGTTTTCTCCGCGAGATCACATTCGCCCAGTGCTATACCAGCTGCACTGGCTCCTGGTGGAGTACAGGATCAGGTTTAAGGTGCTGGTTTTAACCTTTAAAGCCCTATACGTCCTAGGAACCTCGTACCTACGGGACCACCTCTCCTGGTACGCCCCATGGAGGACCTTATGGTCCACAAATAATAACACCTTGGAAATCCCGGGCCTCAGAGAGATTAGGTTGGTCTCGAGCAATGCCAGGGCCTTTTGGGCAGTGGCCCCAGCCTGGTGGAACGCTCTGCCACAAGATGGCCCTGCCAATTGCCTGCACCTCAGCCAGTACATCACATGAGATTGGTTCTTGGTGGAAGTGGGGCAGCAGCAGCTTCTCCTCCTCGCCCACTCTCCAGCAGCCACTGTGAGCTGCCCAAGGGAGGAGGCTGGCAGCGGTGGCCATGAAGAGGTTGTGGAGAGGCAACAGAATGCCAACAGGATGCTTCCTCACAGCCATGAGCACTGGCTCATCTTCGTCCCCAAGCTCAGCAGTGGTGGCAATGGCAGGAGAAATATGGACGTCCAGGGATCAAATTAGAAACCGGCATGGCTTTCATAATTCGGGAACTGTCCCTGGAAAATAGAGGGTATGGAGGTGATACGACAGCCATCTTCCAATATCTGAAAGGCTTTCACGTGCATATGGAGCAGACTTTGTTCTGCTCCTCCAGGGGGTAGGACCCAAACTAATGACTTCAAATTGCAAGAAAGGAAATTCTGACCAAACATTAGGAATAACTTTCTGGAGGTAAGAGCTGCTTGGGAGTGGAATAGATAACATCAGAAGGTGGTGGGCTCTCCTTCATCATGGGTCTTTAAGAAGAGGTTGGATGGTCATTCTTTAGCTGTGACTCCTGCATTGCAGGGGGTTGGACTAGATGATCTTTAGGGTCCCTTCCAACTCTATGGTTTTATGATACTGTGTAGATGGAAAGTCCTTATCACAACATATCAAACTGAAAGTTTTGATATGTTTTCTTTCTTGAATTGTCCTATTCATTGGGGCACCTTTCTAGATGATTTGGGGTGGGATTTTTAAAATAACAACAACAAATGATTTGATTATAAGGGTTAAGGTTGGAAACCTAAAACTGATCACTTGGAAGTAGGTTCCACTGCATTATATGGGGCTAACATTTGAGCAATGATACCACATGGTAAAGGGATGTGGGTGGCGCTGTGGTCTAAACCACAGAGCCTAGGGCTTGCCAATCAGAAGGTCGGCGGTTCAAATCCCCGCAACGGGGTGAGCTTCCTTTGCTCGGTCCCTGCTCCTGCCAACCTAGCAGTTCAAAAGCACGTCAAAGTGCAAGTAGATAAATAGGTACCACTCTGGTGGGAAGGTAAACGGTGTTTCAGTGTGCTGCTCTGATTTGCCAGAAGCGGCTTAGTCATGCTGGTCACATAACCTGGAAGCTGTCTGCGGACAAACGCTGGCTCCCTTGGCCTATAGAGTGAGATGAGCGTGCAACCCCAGAGTCGTCTGTGACTGGACCTAACAGTCAGGGGTACCTTAACCTTTACCTATCACACGGTAAACCTTGCAGCCCTCCTGACTGTGCCCACAGAGACCTGAACAGAACATCTCCAGTGTTTATCACTCACATCCTCCTGTGCTCTGCAAGCAGAGCTACTGGGGCTTATCAACCTGCAAAAGTTTCCCCAGAACACACGTGGGTCTTTTCTTGGAGTGGGGAGGGAAGGAGAAGAGAAAGCAAGTTGAAACAGGATTGGTTCCTCCTCTGGGGCGCGGTGGCCTTTTCCAGAGGACAGTTTAATCTTTTTAGAAACAGATGAATATAAGACTCAATAATCCGGTAATGCCAACGGTGGATGAGAAGAGAGGGAGAGAATTTCAATAAGGAAGGAATACAGGAGAAGAGGCCCAACTGCTGCAGTTTCTTCTGCATGTCTCCAGAATTTCATGCTGACAGATTTAGGCCTATGTTCCTTGACCTATATTTCTCAGTGAATGCCCATACTGGGCAACATCTGAAAATTCTTGAAACAAGGACTCTTCACACCCGCAATGGGTGGTTGGATTGTTCCCATAAGCTCTGCCTGCATGTTCAAAAGTTCCCAGCACATCCTGGAAGAAGACTCAAGCATACCTAATAATAATAATAATAATAATAATTTTTATTATTTAAATTTTACCCATCTGACTGGGTTGCCCCAGCCACTCTGGGTGGCTTCCAACATATATAAAAACACAATAAAACATTGTTGTATAGTTACTTATCTTAACTCCATACTGTCCAACATTTCTCCAATTAAAAAGGGACAGCGAAATGAGCGCCGCAACCCCAGAGTTGGCCATGACTGGACCTAATGGTCAGGGGTCCCTTTACCTTTACCATATCCTCCAATATTTCTCTGGTGAAAACAGGGATATCCTAAGGGAAAGTGGGACATTCTGGGATCAAATCAGAAACTAGGACTGCTTCTTTAAATCCAGGACTGCCCCTGGAAAATAGGGGCACTTGGAGGGTCTGCTTAAGGGTCAAGTAATGGGAGTAAGTTCATGTTTATTGATCTAGGTATAGAAGATCTGACAATTAATAACCAAATTGTGTAAGTACAAGCAGGTGGGATTGAATTAACATCTATGAGGGAAGTATCAATCAAATTACCCAGGTGTGTAAACCGCCTCATTCTGTTACTCCCCAGCCAAGAGTAGGGCGGAAATGTTCCCTCCTTGCTGAGTGAACCCAACCTGTCCAGCATTCACCAAGGTTTGCCCACTAGGCCTAGAGGACACCCTTTCAGTCCCCTGCAGGCTGAAGTCTGTGCAAGGTAACTCAAATGTGCTCCATATCTCATAAGGCCTTGGGGGGCTTGCCAGTTAGGTTCTGAAATTTCCTTATGCGACTGAACCAAAGATACCAAAAATAAATGCAACAAGGTGTTCAAATGAACCCTACAGTAGTGAGCAGGTGGCCTGGGGCCAAATGAGGATTCGCCCCACATCCTGCTCAGTCCCAAAAAAGTGCAACTAAAAACAACAAAATACCTGCCTGATCACCCTCATCCACTGGGCACTCCTGCTCCCATGACTGCCAGTCTCCCTCCCTTTGTCTTATCCCAAAGGTGGGGGGGGGGGGAGAAAGAGAGAAAGAGAAATTTGCCCCCATTGAAAAGTAGGAGCAGCGAAGTGATTTCTTTATTTCATTTATGAATCACTTCCCATGAAGCATTCTAAGAGATTAACTATGAAAACATAAAAGCCTCACGAATAAAGCCTATATAAAAACAATCTCAAATTCAATACTGATACAGAATTGCTTATAACTTATTAAACAACCTGTGCATGTAAAAGTAGATGAATTATGTCAAACATTCAAGGCAGGGGGCGGGACAGAGTGTTTGGCAGAATCTGCATCTCCTGTTAATGGGGAAGTTGTGTGTGTGTGGGGGGGTCTTTTTGATTCCACAGGCTGGATTCTTATTATATCCTGGCTTTGCAGGCCAAATTTGATAGGTGGGCAGGGCTCGTTACCTGTCAATGTGACCTTGCCATGTGGTTTGGGTGCTTTGAAGTCACACAATCAGGACTTCAAAGCACCACATAGCTCTTGCAGAGAGTCATGCATGGTGCTTTAAAGCTCTTGCTTTTGGCAGGTGTCACCTGAACCATTGAGTTATCGCTGGAACCAATCTGTCACACTTCAACTCTACAACCCAACAGCTGATAGGTGACACAGCTGAAATATTCCCTTTGCACTGGTAGATGTGTCTCTACCTGTCCCACACATGACATCACAGGTTTCGGGAAATGGGGAACTTGCTAGTGCAGCTGATTCAAAGGGTATTGGCTACGAAAAGAGTCTCCATATGGCGACTTCACTTGCTCACCTAGTTCATCAGATTGCAGCTTTACCATCCACAGAACCAAAGTCTGCTTTCCCTTGCAAGTGTCTTCTCAGTGCATATAACATCAGGTGTTGGTCAGATGGATGTGTTTTGGGTGAAAACCACGAATTGGTCCAAATCTGAACCCATGGTGTGTCAATTTTGGCTCACAGGCTAGAGATTTCCCATGCCAGTCCTGTAAGAACATGGGTTACTGGTGTCTCAATGGACTCTAAGGGTAAGAACTGACCAATGAACTATAAGTCATGTGCTACCTTGTAAAAAAAATCATTGGACACCATTTTGAATCACATGTCGCTGGTGGGCAAAGCCAGAGGAAAAAGTTGGTGGAGCAATGAATGTAAATTTTACCATGGTGCCGTAGGCTAGTTTCTACACGCATCTACACACTCCTCTCTATCCTCCATCAAGGAAGAAGAAGAAGAAGAGTTTGGATTTGATATCCTGCTTTATCACTACCTGAAGGAGTCTCAAAGCAGCTAACAATCTCCTTTCCCTTCCTCCCCCACAACAAACACTCTGTGAGGTGAGTGGGGCTGAGAGACTTCAGAGAAGTGTGACTAGCCCAAGGTCACCCAGTAGCTGCATGTGGAAGAGCGGAGACGCGAACCCGGTTCACCAGATTACGAGTCTACCGCTCTTAACCACTACACTACACTGGCTCTCAGTGTGGAAAGGAAAGGAAGATGCTTTACTGGAGTTCAAGGACACAGCCCAGCCAGGCAAAAGCCAGTGGGATGTGAAGCAGGACTAGCAAGAAGTGTGGCTTAAGAAGAGGATTTCTGGCCTGGGGACAGTCCTAAGGGCCAGTTAGACAGGTCTGGAGGGTCACATTTGGTCCCCAAGCCTGAGCATCCCTCCTCTGGATGGAGAGCGATAAAATGAATGGATCACTCTGGCAGAGAAAGTTCAGTCATTGCAAAGTACTGCTTAGATGTGTTATGACCTACAACCCCCACATTGGAGCTGGCTGATTTTATTCCAGTAGAGAAATATCAAGTCTGGCAGTTTTCCATCATCCCTACGATTAAGTCCAGCAATCATTTCAAGCATTCTTAAATGTGATGTGTGTGTGTGTGTGTGTGTGTGTGTGTGTGAACTGTGGCTGATTAACAAAATGCTCTTTGCCCTCAGGTTAATAACAGATTTCTCAGTCCTGCAATGGAGTAATTATTAGTTAAGGAGTTCTCAGCATGAGTTTTTGATACGCTCAAGCCAGCTGGCACCAGTATGAATTAACACTAAGATGCAGCTGCTGTGTGTGTGTGTGTGTGTGTGCATCATTTTCAAATCTAACTCTGTCTGTTCAACATTCAAAGCACAGATTCCGTGACCCACCCCAGTACAAATTCAGAATTTGAGAAGAAGAAATTATCTACTTGCACCCAAATCCACTTTACTTCTGGTGATGGGGATATTTGGCAGCAGTTTAGAGTTGGAGAACCTACAAACCCCTGAATCTACAAAATTTCATTCTGAACAGCTTCACAACTGCTGCCAGAGGTATGTTGCAAGTGTTTGCATTTCATAGATGGATAACAGAGAAACAACTGCTGCACTTGGTGACCATGGCATGGCCCAGAGGCTGTACAGGGATAGCTCAGTTGGTAGAACATAAGACTCTTAATCTCAGAGTCGAGAGTTGGGCAGAAGATTCCTACATCACAGGAGGTTCATCTAGATGACCATTGTGGTCCCTTCCAACTCTATGATTCTATTACTGTAGCGCAGTGGTTGAGCATCTGTCTTGCATGCATAAGGCAGGTGGCAGGGGCCCAGTCTCCAACATCTCCTGGTAGGGCTGGGAAGGAGCTTAGCCCAAGACCCTGGAGAGCTGCTGTCCATTGTTGTGGACAATACTGAGCTAGATGGACCAGCGGTCTGACTCAGTATGATGTAACATCCTATGTTCCCAAGGCAGCAACATGACATATTATAACTGCATTTACTTTGTGTTACAACTGTAGGCTTTATTCAGTTAGGGAAGGACTACGGCATCTAGGAGTAGGGCTGAAGGTCAGTGGCAGAGCAACAGCCTTGCATGCAGAAGCTCCCAGGTTCAACCTCTGGGTAGGGCTTCACACTGGAGAGCCACTGCCAGTAAGCATAAACAAGCTAGACAGACCAGTTATAAGGTGGCTTCCCTTATCCCTGTGGTCCTACCCCCCGTCCCTCCTTCCCTCCCTCCCTGGGGCAGCCCATCCTGTTTGGCCATCCAAGGCAGAATGGGAAGATGGGAAGACCTTGCTGTGGAAAAGTGAGGAGAACCTGCAGCTTCAGGTGAGATCTCAGGGAACTCTTGTGAGGTCTTCTAGAGCTCTGTGAGATCATGCCAGAAGCTACTGCTGTCGATTCTCCTCACTTCTCCAGTGGTGGTGGCAGGGCTGGGTGGGGCACCAATGGAGGTTCCACCCCATGGGATTCTGCTGCCTGAGGCAGCTGCCTCAGTCTTGTGGGTGGGCCGGCCCTGATCCCACCTTCAGATTTTTTATTTAAAAAGTGTTCATTAATCTGAAAAAGAAACTGAGAAACTGAGAAACAAGCAACAAGACTGGCATAACGAGATAGAGGCAGACTGACTTGCTCAAGGCCAGTCATCAAGTCCCCCCCTTCTACACTCCCATTCAATATTTTAGTTAATTTTTCTTTTCTTAGGCCTCCAAGTGAAGATATTTCTATTCCACCCAGGTTCTTAATTGCTCCTCTGCAAATTGTTTTTAACTGCTGGAGTCTTGGAGCACTCATAAAGGGTCTTGTGTCCCTTGGCATGGCTTTTATCGTTGCTCTTTTTAGCTTTGTTTAATGTACTGCTGCTTTATTGACTTATTTTTATGTTGCTTTGAATGTACTATTGTGTTTTGCAAATTGTGTGTGTGTGCATGTTTGTGTGTTTTATCACAGAAAAAGCAACATGCACATGAAGAAGAAGGAAAGCCCAGCTAGTCCAAAATGCTGTTTACTTCCTTTTTTTTATATTGAATTTGTATACAGATCTCCCTCCTGAAGGAGCCAGATTCTCACCAGTTCACACAGTGGCCCACCAGATGACCCAGTAGGAAGCCCAAAGGCAGGACCTAAGCACAACAGTACTCTTCCCATTTGTGATTCTCAGCCACTGGTACTCAGCAACTGGTTTTGCCTCCATCAATGGAGGTAGAATATAACCAGTGTGGTTTTTAGCCATTGATAGTCTTGTTCTCCATGAATTTGTCTAATCCTCTTTTGAAGCCATCTGCATTGGGCCATCACAACTTGTCTAGTGCCACTGAAAGCACAACAAAGCACCCCAGTACCTAGTACAGTGGTACCTCGGATTAAGGACTTAATTTGTTCCGGAGGTCCATTCTTAACCTGAAACTGTTCTTAACCTGAAGCACCACTTTAGCTAATGGGGCCTCCCGCAGCCGCTGCGCCGCCGGAGCACAATTTCTGTTCTCGCCCTGAAGCAAAGTTCTTAACCTGAGGTACTATTTCTGGGTTAGCGGAGTCTGTAACCTGAAGCGTATGCAACCCGAGGTACCACTGTATGGCACTTGAGTTGAAAGGTATATCTTACTGAACAGGTGCACCAATTCATAAGGCAGGAGGGAAGCTTGCATAATGAAATGCTCCTGGGTGCAAAAAGAAATCATTGCAATTAAAAACTAGCAGACCAGTGAAAGGAAGATGCTAGAATATTCTCCATGACAGGCCAGTTTTACTATTTGCAGAGTACCGTATTTTTCGCCCTATAGGACGCACTTTTTCCCTCCAAAAATGAAGGGGAAATGTGTGTGCGTCCTATGGGGCGAATGCAGGCTTTCGCTGAAGCCTGGAGAGCGAGAGGGGTCGGTGTGCCTTCCCACTGTTCCCCGACCTGGTTTGGAGGCTGCCAGCCCCACAAGCTCAGGGGACAAGCCAGGCTCGCTAGGCTTGCGGATAGCAGCCTGTTCTGGAGGCTGGGGTCGGGGGAAGCTCGGGCATCCCCAGCCCCGCACCTGGGGGGGGAAAATAATTTTTTCCTATTTATTCCCCCCCCCCCAAAAAACCTAGGTGCGTCCTATGGGCCGGTGCGTCCTATAGGGCGAAACATACGGTAAATCTTTTTGACATGGAGGCACATTTCATCATGTTCATTGCATGTCAAGGCCCTGCAACCGCTCCTTTGGTGAATAAAGACATGTGGACACCAGCATTTTAGGTTAATGGGCTAAGAAAGGCCACAACTTCATTGGTTACAGAACATGAGTGGTATAGGCTTTAGGCATTGGACCTGAAATGACTATATCAGACTCTTGCCCGCCATGCAGGAAGTCTCTCAAGGGTTAACCACCAGCAGGGGGGGTCTTGTTGATGTACGTAAACTCAGAGCTCACCCTAGGGGCACCGGAACAGTCGTGCCATGGCCCTTGTCACCACCTGGGCTTCGGGCAGGAACCACGACCCTTGGATTCCTTTAATGGAATACCCTTAAAGGGGAGGGGTAGGTGGTGGCCACAACCTCCCCTCCCCAAAACCAAGCTTTCCCAATGCCTCAAGCAGCTCTGAAGCAGCAGCGGTGGATCCATGAATCTCAGGCAGCAGTAGGGCAACGAAGCAACGAAGGAAAGCAGGGAGATCCAAGATCCGTGAAAAATAGGAGCAAGAGGGAGTGCCCCATGTCCACTTAAATGCAGCAAACCACGCCCTCCCCAGACAGCCAGATTGGCTGGCTGGCTGCGACCGTGACACGAGGCCAGGACTCCCTAATAATAATAATAATAATAATAATAATAATAATAATAATAATAATAATTTATTTATACCCCGCCCATCTGGCTGGGTTTCCCCAGCCACTCTGGGCGGCTTCCAACAGAACACTAAAATACAATAACCTATTAAACATTAAAAGCTTCCCTAAACAGGGCTGCCTTCAGATGTCTTCTAAAAGTCTGGTAGTTGTTGTTTTCTTTGACATCTGGTGGGAGGGCGTTCCACAGGGTGGGTGCCACTACCGAGAAGGCCCTCTGCCTGGTTCCCTGTAACTTGGCTTCTCACAGTGAGGGAACCGCCAGAAGGCCCTCGGCGCTGGACCTCAGAGTCTGGGCAGAACTATGGAGGTGGAGATGGTCCTTCAGGTATACTGGACCAAGGCCGTTTAGGGCTTTAAAGGTCAGCACCAACACTTTATTGTGCTCGGAAATGTACTGGGAGCCAGTGTAGGTCTTTCAAGACTGGTGTTATATGGTCCTGAATGGTGCGGGGGCAAGACACGTCCCTGCTAAGCGCGGGAGAGTGCAGGGGCCAGCCTGCAACCCCACCCTCCTGTGAAGGAGAGCAGCTTCCTCACCCACTGAAGTAGTATAGCCCAGACACAGGTTTACCCCCCTTAGTAAAAATAAAACCTGGGAGCCTAGCCTTAGGTGGAGGCATCACAATGAGAAAGAAAAGGGAGACCATTCATTTTCCATTGTGCCCAAGACTAAATTCTGTCTGTCCCCATTTCCTGCATGGAAATGGAGGAAACCACTGCCCCCACCCCCAATGACCTGGTTTCATGGATATTTTAAGAGGAATTCTCACAAATCCTTAAAAAAACTGCATATAACTTAATTGTTTGGTTTTTACTTTAAAAGAATATAACAGTTACAAGGTGATCTAAGGGATGCCACCCCCCTCTTGTCTCTGCCCAGATCCCTCAGGGCCCCAGACCTCTCCAAAGCATAGCTGTCAACCGCCCCTTATTTGGCGGGAAAGTCCCTTATCCCAGCGCTGTGTCCCGCTGCTGTCCCTTATTGATGATGTCCCTTAAATTTCCCGGGTTTCAAAGGAAGCAGCTCCTCTCCCTCCCTCCCTGCCGGCCAGGGAGGAGGGAGACTCCAACTGCGTTGCTTGGCTGCGTTGCTCACCCAATAAGGAGTCTAAGAACGACTGGGGGGTGGAGCTTGCATGCCTTGTGCTGATCAAATCGGCTGCGTTGCCTGGGGACTCGCCTTTGCTCAGCGCTTCCCAGCGGGGAGGTGAGGGTGTGGTTTTCCTTGCTGCATCCCCTTTGCCGGGTTGCTGCGCTGTGGGAACCACCGCTTTAGGCTTCGTTTGGCTGCTGGCTGGGCTCTCTGCCTTTGGCTCGGAGGGGCTCAGAAGTCGAACATACCTGTGCTTGGAAAATCCCTTATTTTGGCTGCTGGTCCCTTATTTTCGAGGCTGCTGGTCCCTTATTTTCAAATCTGTAGGTTGACACCTATGCTCCAAAGCCCTGTGAGCCACTAACCACAGTTTGGAGCCTTGCAGCCTCTTATCAACCCCACCATTACTCAGACCATCTTGCCTGGTTGCTGGTTGAGCTGATCACGAGCAACAGGCCAGCTCAACTGCTTCTTTCATGCTCTTGTTTTTGTCCAAAAAAACGAATTCCCCTTGGTTCTAAGGCGCTGGCTAGCTCATGGGGCTCCTGCCACTGTGTGTATGGAAAGAGTGAAAATGTAGCCATAAAGTTCCTCATTACGTTTTACAAGTCTCAAAGTGACACCCCCCGCCCCGCCACTCCCAGGCTAAAAGTTATTTTTCAAACAGTTCCCCAATACAACTAAGGATATCACAGAATTGTAGAGTTGGAGGGTACCCCAGTGGTCATCTAGTCCAACCCCCTGCAAGGTAGGATATGTTTCAAAACAACACCTGAAATCTGAGGCAGAGACTTTTCACCCATTTAGGGGGGGGGATGCCTTCCATTGTTACTGGAAAGTACACAAATGAAACTGATTTGTAAAAATGTTACATGGGGGGGGGGAAATACGAGAGAGAGAGACATTGCACACACTTTTGTAAATTAAGAAAATCTTTAATAAAATAAATAAAAATAATAATATTATAGTGGGCGCCTGCCGTATTTCACTGGAGATGCTGCTCCAAAAAAGAAGGGCCGTTGTGCTGAAAGCCTTGCTCCGAGTTACTTATCTGGGTTGGGCATGAAGCTGTTGATGAAGCTGAGTCCATTCTGTGGGGCTGTTTCAGTGTTTAGGCCTTGTAACACGTGCTTTTAAAACAAAACAAGAAAAAGCAACCTAAGAAGAATCTCTCCCTGCAACATTTATCATCATTTCTGCCTCCTGGCTAATGAACACCTAAAGCGATTTTCTATTGCTCGTAATTCATCCAAAATTGTTCTAAATGATAGGAGGAAGCAAATTGACAGGTTAATATCACCTCTTGCTTTCTAGGGGAGAAGGGAGCTGATTGGGGCTTCAGTGGCTATCCAGGGGCCTTCAGAATTCAGATAATATCATTGCTGGATTAAATCAACGATCTGAAGGTTGAAAACAAAAGAGGGGGAAGGGGAGGAGGGAAGCAATCAGCAGGCCTGAGTGTAAAATACGTCAGTGCTTCATTGTGAATTGGACATGGCAAAATGGCCTCTTTCTGCTTAGGCAGTAAGGGCCCAGTACTGTTAATAGCTGAACATCAAGCAGATATTTCCTCTCTCACAGCTTCATGTGCTTACTTACTTATCCATTATGAGCCACTCTGAGCACAAACTAGATTGGTGGCAAATAGGGAATGGAAAGGAATTTGGTTTGGTTTGTATTTTAATGCAAAACCACTTGATTAGTGCTTCCTGAAACAATACGTGAAACAAGATGCAGCTACCCTTTGAAATCCACACTCCTCTGAATTTCACAGAAGCACTTCTCCCTCCTAAAAACGTACAAAATGAACATACTAGGGGAAAGTATGTATAAAGATGCATAAGTTTGTGAAGCTACAAACAAAAAATGCTTTATATTAATTTATATTAGGGGCATTGGGAAGAACTGCATACAACAAGGTGCATATTTAGGAGAAATGCAAACTAAAAGGCTGAAGAATCTTCATCGGGACTTGAAAAAAAAATTCAAACCGAAAAAGAAGAAGAAGAAGAAGAAGAAGAGGCGGAGTTTGGATTTGATATCCCACCTTTCACTCCCTTTAAGGAGTCTCAAAGTGGCTAACATTCTCCTTTCCCTCCCCCCCCCCCAACAAACACTCTGTGAGGTGAGTGAGGCTGAGAGACTTCAGAGAAGTGTGACTGGCCCAAGGTCACCCAGCAGCTGCATGTGGAGGAGCGGAGACGCGAACCCGGTTCACCAGATTACGAGTCCACTGCTCTTAACCACTACACCACACAGAATATATATACCCTCCCCTTGTCAGGGCACAATGGGAATGTCTCTCATAGAGTTCTCTCTAGAAAATTTATAGGAAAACTTTGAGCTTCAGCTCCTATCGTGTGCCTTTCTAGCAAAACATGAATTGTTGGTTTTGACTGCAGTTTAAATATCCAACACCAAGGTTTCATAGCTGAGTGGGGATTTGAAGACTGGTCTCCCAAGTACTAATCCTGCACTTTAACCATTACACCATATTGGCTCTATACTACACAAGTTGGTCAATGGTTTAAGTGACATGGAATCATACAGAGTTCATCATATATCCCACTGGTCATGTGATTGCTCCATCTGCTTGAAACTCAGTGCATGTTGACCCTATCACCATCGATCCTTTTATAGCTCCATCATTTCCATCTGGTTGTAGTCTGAGAGAACAAGATACTGGACTGGATGAGCCATTCTTTTGACCCAATACGATCTTTTTTTTGGTCAGACAACAAACACCGACTGCCATCACTATGTGTGGTATGATGGCTAAACTGTCACCATGGTTAGAGGAGTGGAATCCACACGGTGAGAAGACAAAGGTCCATGGAGAGATAGCAATCTGTGCTGCCTGGTGTACAAATTTCCACAGGTGCCTTCTGCATAACGGTAAAGGGACCCCGACCATTAAGTCCAGTCGTGGCCGACTCTGGGGTTGTGTGCTCATCTCGCTCTATAGGCCGAGGGAGCCGGCGTACAGCTTCCGGGTCATGTGGCCAGCATGACTAAGCCACTTCTGGTGAACCAGAGCAGGTCATGGAAACACCGTTTACCTTCCTGTCGGAGCGGTACTTATTTATCTACTTGCACTTTGACGTGCTTTCAAACTGCTAGGTTGGCAGGAGCAGGGACCGAGCAATGGGAGCTCACCCCGTTGCGGGGATTTGAACCGCCGACCTTCTGATTGTCAAGTCCTAGGCTCTGTGGTTTAACCCACAATGCCACCCACGTCCTTTCTGCATACATACAAACATACTGATCTGCCTCATACTGATTCAGGCCACTGGTCTTTCTAGTTTAGTATTGTCTACACTGACTGGCAGTGGCTCTCCAGCTTTGGAGCGGGGGTCTCTCCCAGACCAATCTGTAAATGGATCATGGGAACTTCTGCATGCAAAGCAGTTGCTCTGTCACCAAGCCAGAGTCCTTCACAGCCTTTTGAGGTATGACAAGTGTGGAGATATCACCAGAAAGCATGACAGGCATTGGTGGTAATAGGGTTCAACTTGTTCAGCTGGTTCAGGTGAGGTCACAACCATAAAGAAAATGCACAATTTTCACAGATGCCTAGATATGTCCCAAACTCTCATGAAATAACCACTACAAAAGCCATGGAAGGGCCATAGCCTGAGATGTAGATAACACATAGCTAGGTGGACCAATGGTTTGACTTAGCATAAGGCATCTTCCTATGCTCCTAAAAGTAAAGGTAAAGGGACCCCTGACAATTAGGTCCAGTCGCGGACGACTCTGGGGTTGCGGTGCTCATCTCGCTTTACCGGCCGAGGGAGCCAGCGTACAGCTTCCGGGTCATGAGGCCAGCACGACTAAGCTGCTTCTGGTGAACCAGAGCAGCGCACGGAAACACCGTTTACCTTGTTGCCGAAGTGGTGCCTATTTATCTACTTGCACTTTGACGTGCTTTTGAACTGCTAGGTGGACAGGAGCAGGGACCGAACAACGGGAGCTCACCCCATGCGGGGATTCGAACCGCCAATCAAATAAAGAAAATCAATCAAAATCAGTATTTGGAAAACCAACCATAAAATTCAGCAAAACAGATGATAAAACCTATAGCAAGCTTGCAGATACCAGGTTGAGACAAAATTTAAAAGGTATTCATCCGCTGCTAAGTGACACCAGAGTCGGTGCTGCCCTCTGGAACAGCAGCCCACTATGACTAAAAAGATTAAAAAGACTGCCTCTGAACACCTGCCTAACTGCAGGTGGGGAGAGGCAAATCTGAGAAGGGTCCCTCAAGGTTCAGGCAGTGTCAGAAATTGCGGACACATTTATGTGAGGCTGCCCTTTTGTGGTGAATCATCAAACTGCAAGTGGCAGTCTTCATAGTGAAAAACCTTTGGGACTGACTCTGTTCACCTAGGTCCTGGGGTTTTTTTGGGCGGGGGGGGGGTAGGAAGGAGCAGAAATGGCTTCCTTTTCAAGCTCAGACTTAGAATCATAGAATCATAGAGTTGGAAGACACCACAAGGGCCATTGAGTCCAACCCCCTGCCAAGCAGGAAACACCATCAGAGCACTCCTGACATATGGTTGTCAAGCCTCTGCTGAAAGACCTCCAAAGAAGGAGACTCCACCACACTCCTTGGCAGCAAATTCCACTGTCGAACAGCTCTTACTGTCAGGAAGTTCTTCCTAATGTTTAGGTGGAATCTTCTTTCTTGTAGTTTGGATCCATTGCTCCGTGTCCGCTTCTTTGGAGCAGCAGAAAACAACCTTTCTCCCTCCTCTATGTGACATCCTTTTATATATTTGAACATGGCTATCATATCACCCCTTAACCTCCTCTTCTCCAGGCTAAACATGCCCAGCTCCCTTAGCCGTTCCTCATAAGGCATAGTTTCCAGGCCTTTGACCATTTTGGTTGCTTGAGCAAAATGATCCTTCCAGTGTTTTTCTTCTAGAAAACTGCTGGTGGTACTTACCCGTGAAGTTCTTACAGTTAAGTGCCACACTTTTAACCAGCGCCGTTCTTCTAGGAATAAAAGGTGCCAGTACTTCGTACCCTTGAGTACCCCCAGGAGGAAAAAGTACTGATCCTTCCGAGCTCTGGAGTGTTTCTGTATTCTGATTGATTTCTCCTGTCTTATTCTCACAATCCAAGGGAGAAGTCCTTGATTTCATCCCCTAAGAAGAAGAATCTGATTGCAGGAGCATGACTCTGAGGCTGATGGGAGTAGGAGTCAAGGGTGCAGTTTCCCTGACATACATTCACATCAAAGAACATCTTTAATAATATATATACAGTATACATATATTTTAAAATACTGCTTTATTGCAATGCAGTGCTTAATCAGTGCACATTAGCAAGGTGGAGAGAGCCCTGGTGAATCAGATTAGCTAGTCCAGCATCCTGTTTCCCACAATAGCCAATCAGATGCACCTGGAGACCCCATAAGCCGGACAGCCTTTCTCTGTGTCCTGAATTGTGATGTGGAGAAAAGTGGAAAGAGAAAAGTTTTTCTCCCCTTCTCTAATACTAGAAAATGATATCACCTAGCAGGGCTGAAGGGTGGGAGGCTCAGAATCAGCAAATGGAAGGACTTCTTCACATAACATGTAGATACGCTACGGAACTCATTGCCACCATATATAGTGATGAAATAAAAAAAATTAAGGTCTTGGATATGTAATAAATGTTCATAAATGTACCAAGCAAACACATACATACATACATAAATAAATATATAAAACACATGTCTGAAGCAGCACAGGAAAACAGTCCTGAAACCATTTTGACTCCCAAACTGACCAAATGTTTTCTCTGCAAGGAGGGAGGGGGTGAGGGAACCTTCCCATTGTCTCAGGAATTAAGTAATTACCATCTCAAAGGAATGGCCAGACTACCAGGAAAGGCAATCAGATAAGGCATTATCAGATAACCTGGCAGACAGGAAAAACAACAACATTCAAATTTCTGTTGTAGACCACCTTTTCTGTGATGTAGGTATGATGTTTGTGGGGGGTGGTCTTGGATTACACCCCTTCTGTGATGTATGCATGATGTATGGAGGGGTGGTCTTGAGCTCCAGGGCAGGGAATTTAAAATGTCTATATAAGGGCAGGCACACCTTGGTTCTGGGTCCTCCTCCTTTCCTGCGTGTGGGGGGAGCACCCTGTTGCAACCGTTCAATAAAGATCAGGCTTACTAGCTGCTTTGCTTCTCAATATTCTCTGGTTGGCCTCTGTTATTTTCTCTGACCGATGGAGAACCTACAAAAGACTCTATAAGGACTCTTGTGTCCCCCATTAGAGAATCAGGGCAGATTTTTGTTTATTACAGTGATGATCAGACAGGCAGCTTTAAAATGTTGTTGTTTAGTCGTTCAGTCATGTCCGACTCTTCGTGACCCTATGGACCAGAGCACGCCAGGCACTTCTGTCCTCCACTGCCACCCGCAGTTTGGTCAGATTCATGTTTGTAGCTTCGAGAACACTGTCTAACCATCTCGTCCTCTGTCGTCCCCTTCTCCTTGTGCCCTCCATCTTTCCCAACATCAGGGTCTTTTCCAGTGAGTCTTCTCTTCTCATGAGGTGGCCAAAGTATTGGATCCTCAGCTTCACGATCTGTCCTTCCAGTGAGCACTCAGAGCTGATTTCCTTAAGAATGGATGCGTTTGATCTTCTTGCAGTCCATGGGACTCTCAAGAGTCTCCTCCAGCACCATAATTCAAAAGCGTCAATTCTTCGGCGATCAGCCTTCTTTATGGTCCAGCTCTCACTTCCATACATCACTACTGGGAAAACCATAGCTTTTACTATACGGACCTTTGTTGGCAAGGTGATGTCTCTACTTTTTAAAATGCTATCTAGGTTTGCTATCTAGGTATATAAAAGCTTTAAAATAGTGTCAGACAAATTTAGGGAGGGCAAACCTGTCCACAGCTAGTAGGCATGATGGCTATGTTCTAGTCCCACTGTCAGAGCCTTTGCTATGAATCATGGGTGGTGAGAGTTGCTGAGTTGCACTGGGTTGCCACTCTGCAAATAGGATGCTGGACTATATGGGTCCTTAATGTGATCCACCAGGGCTCTTATTTTATGGTCTTAATATTGAGATGGAACATGGAGAGGGGAGAGGCACAAAATGTACACAATGAGTTGAAAGCTGAGGCCAATGATTTGCTCACAATGATTTGTATAAAATTCAATTCTATCTTATTAAAATGAATCAGTGGAGGGTCCCTAGTGATTAAATTTACTTTGGAAAGATGCCCCCATAATCTGGAAAACTGGGGCAAAGATCAAAATGAGGGAGCGCTGAAGAAGTCTCCTTGTTTGAGAATGCTGACTACTGTTGGAAAAAAAACACCCTATCCGCTGCAAAAAAAAACCAGAGAGGGAAGTTAAAACTTCCCCCAAAGCTTGTCCCTCTAAGGATGGTTAGCTTTACAGACTTGTCCCTTAACCCAGCAGTGACACATTAAATCACTAAAGTTTCAATAACTCTTACTGTATCTCCATGGAGACGTGCACCATATGGAGTTAATTAGCAGCGCAACAAAACAATCAATTAGTTCCTTAATTAGTTTTCCTGGGGAAATGATAACAAACGCAAACAATGTATTCAAACAAATGTCCAATCCTCATTGATGGTTTAGTGGCCCCATGGAAGAGGCTTCACGCTGGGTCCTCTTCGTGGGCTTCGATTTATTCCAGACGTATTGAGAGCCAACTTCAGCAGCTCGAACAGCCGCGCCTTTCATCTTGAAGATCAATTATTTACAATACCTGAATACAATGGAGGAGAGGAAGGTGGGGAACCTCTCATTAAAACGGGGAGGGGAAAAAATGAAAGAACAGAGAATACAAAATCCCTTTGGCAAGATGATTGCGGGAAGCTGGGAAGCTGTGGTGCAGCAATTTGTGCCGCGGAAAACACTCCTGCAGTGCTGGAATTGACAAGATTTTTCTACACATTATCTCAGCGTTAAGGATCAGGTGGGATAACTGGACCTTCATTATTCAAACAGATTAAGAAGATCAATAGAGATTGTCTCAGCCATTAATTTAAGAACTAACAGCTGAATGTTAGGGCACCAAGTCTCCTGTTTGAGGGATGAACTGGGTTGCTCTTTCTTCCTCCTCCTCTTAATAATAAATAATAATTTTTTATTTATACCCCACCCTTCCCGGTTCAAAAACCAGGCTCAGGGTGGCTAACAATAAATTTAAAACACTTAATTGTAAAAGCAGAATAAAATACAGTATAAAAACATGAATAACAATAAAATTCTAAGTTCAGAAATCAATTTAGGGGAAATCCATCTAATAAGCATTAGATAATCACCAGGGCTAGCTGGCTGAATTGGCCCTACTTGGGCCAGCAAGGAGGCCAGGGGAGAATTAGCTATGGGGTCTCAGAGTGGGTAATCTTCATAAAGGGGAGGGGGAGGGGAAATAAGGGAAATAAAAGATCAGGCTGAATTCAAATTAAAGGCCAGGAGGTATAGCTCTGTCTTACAGGACCGGCGGAAGGAGGTTAAATCCTGAAGGGCCCTAGACTCAAGGGACACAGCATTCCACCAGGTAGGAGCCATCACTGAGAAGGCCCTGGCCCTGGTGGAGGATGGTCTGACTTAGGGCCCAGGACCACTAAACTATGGTTATTCATGGACCTTAAGGTCCTCTGTGGGGCATACCAGGAGAGGCGGTCCCATAAATATGAGGGCCCTAAGCCCTTGTATCATAGAGTTGAAAGGGACACCAAGGGCCATGTAGTCCAACCCTCTGCAATGCAGGAATCACAACTAAGAATCCCTGGCAGATGGCCATCCAAACTAAGAACATCCATGGAAGTAGAAACCACCACCTTCCAAGGTGAGAAAGACTGAAATTCTTCATCTGTTATCACAGTGACTGAATAAATCTAAATTAAAAGCTTTCTTGTTTACTCCCGGCCCCTTGAAACCATTGGGAGGGGAGGGAGAGAATTCCTCAGGCCTGACAGAAGCTATCTTCCCACCAGGTCTCTGCTTCTTCCTACCATGAACCGTATCTCTCCTCCTCCCAGTTCTTCTTGCCCCTTGAAAAATCTGATCCTGCAGGGTGCTGCTCCTCCGCAAGCAGTTTTCCTTGTGTGCAGGAAAGCCACTCGTGAAGGAGCAGCACCTTAGGGAATTGGATTCTCCCACTCAACAGGAGGGTCCAATCCTGCATGGTGCTGGTGCATTCCAACCTTTAAAAGAACTTTCATTGTTGTATGTATGTTAAAATAGGGTTGAAAACCCTAAGAAAAACTTTAGCCTTACCCCCAAGTTGCTACAGGGATGGATGTGAGGGGGTGGCCCCCAAGCTATCACAGGGTGAATTGGCCTGATCCTGGGACCACAAATTGGAGCCATAGGTCAAATCGGGAGTTCCATGCAGAGTCCTACTGACCACTGCAAGTGCCACATAATATTTGTTCTGCACTTGGAAGGAAAGGATGCCAAGTATGGCAGCAACTATGCGCTGGAACACTCTACCTACTATTTTTGGCCCTGCTAAAAACTTTTGTTTGGGAAAGGCTTACCCAGACATGTAAAACTGACATGTTATTTTATGAAATTTTAACTGGGGATTTTATTTATTCTGTTACACTCCACCCCAATCTCTGAGTGTGGACAATGAGGCACAGTAGAGACTGTTGTGTCTTTTTGATATGTGGTTTATTTACACATATACACAACCTGAGTCTAGATGGAACATCAGTTTCCAATGAGTTTCTGTTCTTCTCATGACCACTGCTTTGCAGCCCAGCAGCAAAAGGTCATGTCTCTCTCTGACACCCAACTTCCTCCTAAGCTTTTATTTCTCTGCCCTTTCTATAACAACAACAACAACAACTTATCTATTATTTATACCCCGCCCATCTGGCTGGGTTTCCCCAGCCACTCTGGGCAGCTCCCAACAGAATATTAAAAATATGATAAAACATCAAACATTAAAAACAGGGTTGCCTTCAGATGTCTTCTAAAAGTCAGATAGTTGTTTATTTCCTTGACATCAGATGGGAGGGCGTTTCACAGGACGGGCGCCACTAGCGAGAAGGCCAAAGCATCACTCCTTTGATGTGCTAATAGATTATTATCCCAAGGTCCTCAAAGGAAATTAGGTTGACACCATTACCTTTTTTACTCATGTTGATTTCCTGGGGTTAAGAAGTGTCCAATACACAACTTGGGAAGTTTGCCTAACTTAATTAGTCTTCCACACTGGGTAATTAAAGGAATAGATGCCTCTGGCACACAGGTCAAATACACAGATGGATCTATCTTAAACACACATGAGCCTAGTGATTTTCCATTTCTAACACACACACGCACACACACACTAAATTCTTATGTTTACTGAACCCAGGCCTTTGGCACCCACAAACCTATAACAATATCCCCCCCCCCCAAGAGACCAATTTGCTTTTAACTTCCAACTTTCATCCAAAACTTTAATGGATATTCCATATTTGATGGGTTCAATCCAGTGCTAGCCCTACTCAGAGCAGATCCTTGAAAACAATGGCCATCACTAAATTAGATCCATTGATTTCAATGAGACTACTCGTGTAGAACTTGGTTGGATACAACCCTATGTAAACTACTTTTTTTGAGAGCCAGTTTGGCATAGTGGCTAGTGAGTTGGATTAGGTCCTAGGAGACCAGGGTTCAAATCTCTACTAGGCCATGAAGTTCACTGGGTGACCCTGGGCCAGTCACTGTGTTTTCTCAGCCTAACCTACCTCACAGGGTTGTTGTGGAGATTAAATCAGGAGGAGGAGGACCAGGTGCATCACCTTTGAGTACTTTGGAGTGAAAGGTAAGATATAAATGTAGTAACTAAAATAATAAACATTTTTAAGATGAAGCAGTATATAAATTCGATTTCATAAAATAAAATAAAGTTCACCCAGGGAAGGGGTGGGGAAAACAGGGACTCTTCAGGAGACGGAAGAGAGAAGAAGGAGGGTTGAGTAGAAGTCACTTCATGGTAACTTTACAATGTCAAAAATAACTGTGTGATTTGCACCTGAAAGCTGCTTTAAATCTTGGGAGCGTATTCTGAAATGCAGCTTCCCTGACAGCCTCCTGGTTAGAATGCAAATATATGAGCTTTGCTGAAGTGACCTGTGCTAAGTGGTTTAATGCGAGAGGCAGTGAACGACTCATGAATTCTGTATTAGACACCATAGTTCCATGATGTTGCAAGTGGCTTCCCAATAATGAAACCTTAACGTATTTATCACCATCGCTCAGGCAAAGAGCATCAATATTTTCAAACTGCCAAGAGAGAGAGAGAGAGAAGGAGGAGGAGGAGGAGGAGGAGGAGGAAAGAAAATTAACTGGTTACTTTAAAGGCATCTATCTGATTTGTCTCCTTGTACATTTCAGGCAGCCTAGGTCATCTTTACACACATATGAGTTGTATCTTTAAATATATACATTACCGGAGGGTAGTAAGCGGCCATAATTTACATGGCGTATGTATTTTTCTTCATTTGCAAGGGAAAGAACTCCCAGTACTTACAGATCTGTCCTGGCTCTGCAGGTTTTTATATGCCGCAAAATCATCTTGTCAGCTACTCAATAGCTGTTCACTCAGGGCCAAACTATAGGCTGTGTTGAAGCTCTATAGGTGGAATCTCAATACTCCAACATCTAAGGACCTAAGCCAGAGGTGGTTACTAGGGAATGGGGGTGGGGATACACATCACATTTAAATTGAACTAACCCAATTCCCACTTTCCGAAAAAAACAGCCATCCTTCAAAATTTGAACTTCTCTGAAATTTGTAGTGCGGGTCTCCAACCAAGTAATGTGTTCAAAAATGCCCACACTGTGGTAAAGTGTGTGCATAAATGGCTGTATAGTGAAAATAAAATGCAGACATTCAAGGTTGTATTTAGCGAGCTTCTACTTGGAGAAGACCCATAGAAAATAATGGGTCTAAGTGAGGACTTATCCACAACTTAAAGGTCCATGCCCAAGTGCTTTTTTTTCATCTTTTGCCCCCGAGCTCTCCCTGTGCAAACTTGCTCTTTAGCGCTCAGTTGGAGCAAATGGCAAATTGGGTTTTCTGCAGATTGCTGTTTGCTCCAATTCAGCTTTAAAGAGTGGGTTTTCATGGGGAAAGCTCTGGGGCAAAGTGTAAGTGTGGATAAGCTCTTAATCATGGTAATTAATTTCTATAGGTCTAAGTAAAACCTAGATGAAGATGAAAGCTTTGGGGGGCCTTTTAATCACAATCTATCTGGTGTTTCAATTTTCTTTCCCCAAATTCCCTATTCCTGGGTGCTTTGTTGGGTTTAAATTGTTTTAGATGCTGTGCTGTGTGCTGATTTTACCTATTTTGTTGTTGTTTGTTGTTGCTGGGCTTTTGCGGTTATGTTTTGTTCTATCTTGGCTTTCATTTCTGTTGTGATTTTGCACTTTGCACTTTATTATTTATGAAAAGGGAATGTGGTTGTGTTGTAGAAATATGAACCAGTGGGCTTTGGAGGGTCCTTGCCCACTACTAGAGCTTCAAGACCCCTCAGGAAAGATCACTAGGTGATAAGAGAAAAGACAGAGGCAATGCAACCCAGTGTATCAGAGCAAAGCAGCTTTAAGCATGGGTGAAACTAGGATTTATTTCACCTGGGTCAAAGACCCCATTTGGCACCACCCCCATGCGCATTTGAATCCATGCGCATTTTCACACACACACACACACACACACACAGGCTGAGAGCTTCAATGGCACTCCACTGGAGGCTTCACCTGGGACAAAAAACCAAGCTAGCGTCCCCTCCCCAGCCCTGTAGCTAAGGCTGTGCTTTCAGCTTTGATCCTGTTTATTCAGTTGTAACTGAGTTCCTACAGATGGGCAGCAGAAGAACCCAGAACAAAGACATGTTTGAACTTTTATACCTTAGGTTTTTGGGTGGTACCAGAGGTCCCCATGAGGCCTGGCAGCTGAAGCATTTATCTACAGTCAGGGGTCAGCAAACTTTTCCAGCAGGGGGCCGGTCCACTGTCCCTCAGACTTTGTAGGGGGGTGGACTATATTTTGGAAAAAAAAATATATGAATGAATTCCTATGCCCCACAAATATCCCAGAGATGCATTTTAAATAAAAGCACACATTTTATTAATGTAAAAACACCAGGCAGACCCCACAAATAACCCAGAGATGTGTTTGAAATAAAAGGACACATTCTACTCATCTAAAAACACGCTGATTCCCAGACTGTCTGCTGGTCGGATTTAGAAGGGGATTGGACCGGATCCGGCCCCCGGGCCTTAGTTTGCCTACCCATGATCTACATGCACCTCCTGTGTGTGTGCATTCTCTGTGTGCATTCTCTTGCTTTCTTTTTTTTACAACAGCTGGATGCACAGCGTGCAAATATTGATAAGATCAACACCATATTTTTCCTTTTGTAAAAGCATTGAAAGGGGGTAACATGGGGGTGTAAGGTGGGTCTCCAACTATTTCCCCTTGTGCCAGGGCCTAAATCCAGCAGCCCCAGCCCCACTGAAAAAACCCAAAAGTCTGTAATCCTGTAACAGACAATAATCATTATGGTCTTGCAATAAATGGACATGGTTGTTCATTCACAGAGGTTGTCAATCAGACATGACATTATAAATTGCTTTGTATATGTTTTTATTGTTAGAATAATAGAACTGCAGAGTTGTAGAGGATTATCCCAAGGGTGGCGCTGTGGGTAAAACCTCAGCGCCTAGGATTTGCCGGTCGCATGGTCGGTGGTTCGAATCCCCGCGGCGGGGTGCGCTCCCGTTGCTCGGTCCCAGCGCCTGCCAACCTAGCAGTTCGAAAGCACCCCCGGGTGCAAGTAGATAAATAGGGACTGCTTACCAGCGGGAAGGTAAACGGCGTTTCCGTGTGCGGCTCTGGCTCGCCAGAGCAGTGATGTCACGCTGGCCACGTGACCCGGAAGTGTCTGTGGACAGCGCTGGCTCCCGGCCTCTAGAGTGAAATGAGCGCATAACCCTAGAGTCTGTCAAGACTGGCCCGTATGGGCAGGGGTACCTTTACCTTTACCTTAATCTAGTTGCAACCTCTGTAGCACTGGAATCATACCTAAAGGATCCATGACAGATGGCCATCCAACATCTACTTAAAATCATGCAATGTAAGAGAACCCACTAACTTCTGAGGTAGTTTGTTCTACTGTCAAACAGCTCTTACAGTCAGAAAGTTATTTCTAATGTTTAGTTGGAATTTTTATTTTGGGGTTTTTTTTCTTGGCAATTTGAATCCATCTGTTCATGTTCTCCCCTCCGGAGCAGCAGAAAACTAGCTTGCTCCATCTTCCAAGAGACAGCCCTTCGGATATTTGACGATGGCTATCATATTGTAAAGATGTGTACAGAAACTAGGAGAGGATATATTAGTTAGATGTTATCCTTCCTTACTCACATCTCTGAGTTTAGCAGAGTACACCCCTTGCAGCAAAAATAAGGAAGCTGTTGATAAGCTAGTTTTAGTCTTTTGTTTAAGTAATCCAGGATGCTTTAACACAGACTGGATTTATTTCTCCCTTTTAAAACAATAAATCACGCAAAACAGTCTTCTTATGAGTAAAGAAAAAATTACTCAGTTTCACAGTAGCAGTCTTGAGGCAGGCTTAAAATGTAGTTACAGACATATAGTTTAGATTAGAATTGGAGTCTGAGCTGTGACTCAGACTCAGTACGTGGGCCAACATCGCTAGCCACGGATGAGGCACTGAAGAGATGAGAGAATCAGGAATTTTATAAGAGTATCAGTATTTTATAAGGAATAGTTTATAAACTAAATACTAATGAAATGTAGATTATTTTGAAGTGAACTAACTTAAATCCACTGGTCACAGACTCAAATGTGGACTGGAACACAAACACATATCAATTGGATGATGCACATGCAAATTTTGTGATGCAATTTCAGTTCAGAAAAACATGCATAGAGAAATGTATTAATAAACTTACAAAAATGCATACTTTGGGGCAAGTGTTCACAGGATATAAAAATGTATTTGTGTGATTTGTGTGTGGGGTGAGTGGGTGCATTTAAAAAAGGGACCAAATGGTTCTTCAACGGAGCACATTTGGAACTCATATGGAACAGAAATAAGCCGATCCAGCTAGGGATGTGGTTTAATGTTCCATTTTTTAATCTGTAAATTCGCTTTACCCTGTGTTGCACAGCTCACAAGTTACAGTTTAACTAGGAATTTTTCTAAGATTTGATTCCAGAATTGGAGAGCTGCCACCAGTCATTGTCAACAATGCTTAGCTAGATAGGCCAACAGTTTCACTTCTTATAAAGCAGCTTATTATGTTTTCCTGTTTGAAAGCGCTGGTTCTGGATGTAATAGAATACTTGGAAGTAAGAAATGAAAAACAGGCAGCATTGATGTTTATAGATGCTGAAAAGGCCTTTGATAATGTCTCTTGGGAATTTATGAAAAAAAGTGCTGGAAGAAATGGGCTTTGGAGAAAACTTTAGGAAAGAGATTCAGGCAATATATTCGGATCAAAAAGCAAAATTAATTGCAAATCAGGTGGTAACAGATGAATGTAAGATACAGAAAGGAACAAGACGGGGATGTCCTTTATCACCTTTATTATTCATTTTGGTTCTAGAAGTCCTGGCGAGAAATATTAGGGCAGATGAAAGTATCAGAGAAATTATGATAGGGAAAAAGACATAAATTAAAAGCATATGCTGATGACCTTGTAATTACAGTGGAAGATCCTAAGAATTTTTCTGAAAGTCTTAGAAAAAATACAGGATTTGGGGCAAGTGACAGGCTTCAAATTAAATAAAAAGAAGACAAAGCTGTTAGTAAATTTTTTATCAGAAATGAATAAAAAAGAAATACAGCAGGGTATAGAAATAGAGATTCATAAAAAAAAGTTAAATACTTAGGAATCTGGCTTACAACCAAGAATATCAATATCTTTAATGACAATTATGAAAAAAATTGGGGAGAAAAAAAAGGAATTTAGAAAGATGGGGAAGAATGAACTTATCATTATTAGGGAGAATTGCAGCAATTAAGATGAACGCATTGCCAAAAATGTTATTTTTGTTTCAGTGAGTGCCAGTAATAAGTGACCTAGCATGTTTCAAAAAATGGCAAAAAGATATTTCAAAATTTATATGGAAAGGGAAGAAGCCAAGAATAAAATACAAATTAGTTACAGATATCAGAGACAGAGGAGGCTTCGCCTTTCTGGATCTTAAACTATACTATGAAGCTGCATGTGTCACTTGGATCTGGGACTGAATCAAATTAGACAATATGGATATGTTAGAGTTGAAGGACATTATAACAGATTTGGATGGCATGTGTATTTGTGGTATGATAAAGGAAAAGTACATAAAGGATTTTATAACCATATAATTAGGAGATCACTTTTAAAAGTTTGGGAAAGATATAAAGATTTATTGGAACAAAAAACTCCATGGTGGTTGTCACCACTGGAAGCAATATCAATAAAATCAATAAATAGGAAAGAAAAATGGTTTACATATAGAGGCATTTTAATAGAAACAGAAGAAGGGAAATTAAAATTGAAAGCGCTCGAAGAGATTTGAGAACATGTAAATGATTGGCTGCAGGATTATCAATTAAATGAGAGATTTAAAGAAGATAATAAGAAAGGATTCAGTTATGCTTTATCCAGATTTCAAAGAGAAATTATAGATGATAACACTAAAACATTGAAGAAGATGTACAGTTTACTGTTAAGAGTGGGAAACCAAAGATGAAGAGGTTAAATGTGTAATGATTAAATGAGCACAAGATTTAGGACATAATATAAAAATGGAAGATTGGGGAAAATTATAGAATGGGAATTTAAAATTTACTGATTGTATATGGTAATTTTGAAAGGAAATTATATGAAAATGATATATCGAGGGTATATTACTTCAGTTAAATTGGCAAAAATGTATAGAAAAAGTTCCAATAAGTGTTGGAAGTATAAAGAGAAAGAAGGCACATTTTATCACATGTGGTGGAACTGTAAAGTAACCAAAAGCTATTGGGAAATGATTTATAATGAAATGAAAAAAATGTTTAGGATAACCTTTGTTAAAAGACCAGAAGCCTTTTTGCTAGGTATTATAGGCCAAGACCTGCCAAAAGAGTGGAGGAAACTATTTATGTGCGCTACAACATAGACTCTATAAAGTCTATGATTGCAAATTATAGTTTGCCAGATCCAGACTAAGTTGCAAACTAGGTTTGATTAGGAGACGCTTCTTATCCCATCCCTTTATACACAAAAGATTTATCCTCAAGCATAAATCATGTTTCAGAGCAGCCTTTGGGGAAGTGCCAACCTCAGTGATAGAGCATCTGCTTTTCATGCAGATGACCTCTGGTTCAGACCTGCCATCTCTAGGTAGGCTTGAGAGAGACCCCTACCTGAACGGAGAGCCAAGTGCAGGTAATGCTGGTCCAAATGGACTGGCTCAAAATAAGGCAACTTCCCATACTCTTACCTGACTTGAGCTTTTACGGGAGCCCTCAATAATATTTCCAGAAGCAAATTTCTCCCGCTTTAATGGTCCTTGCTTTTGAAACATGCAGCATGCTGCTGCATGCAGAAGGTCAAGGTGTCAGAAGCTAAGACAGGTGGGGGGGGGGGAGAGAAGAAATGTCAGGGCTGATTTTATTGTTTTTATGATGCTACTTAGACCCAATAAAAAAAGTGTCATTTTTAGTTATAAACAATTGGATGGCTGTCCAGTAGATTGCAATGGCCTTATTGAAATGTGAAGCTCCCGGTCGGGTTGTGTTTCTAGCTGGTATTTTAACTTGCTGATGGGTCTAAAGACCTCCTTGGGAATCCTCTGGCAGAATTCTCAGGGAGCACCTTATGCGAGGAGGTAGCAAATACACTCCAAGAGGCTTGCAAGAAAAACTACATGAAAGGGAAATGGATAGGGATGGAGGAGGGAATAAGCAGGCAGTTCTTAGAAACAAGTTTATTTAGTGAATTTAGTGAACTCATCCTATTCCCCTTTTCTGGCATGCAAGTGGAGTAGGAGACCAGCTCCTGTTCCCACTTCTAGTGTGCCTTCTCTGCCCATTCAGGGAAAAAGAGTTCTCTGATAACACTCCTTGAAGTGCACAAAGACCTTCAGCTCCATTTAAGAGCCTGGGGTAGCGCCTCCATTCTACAAATTTATGGCAAGGCTGCCCTTGGAATACTGCACATTGTTCTGGTCACCTTATCTCAAAATGGATATTGTAAAGCTCCCCCACTCCTCAAACTTTCCTGAATTTTCCAGTAAAATAATATGTACAAAAATGCATATACTGGGTTAAAGTCTGCCTATAAATGTATATATTAGGGAAAATGACATAAAAATGCATCGTATTATGAATAATGCTTTGCATAAATGTGATTTGCCTATCCATAGTAGTGCTGACCACCAGCTTGGATGGCTTTAAAAGGGGGTTAGACAAATTAATAAAGGGTAAAGCTATCAGTCACTGTAAGAGGCCTTTGAATATCATTTGCTAGGAATTATATGTGCAGAGAGCGCAGTTGCACTCATGCCCTGCTTCCAGGATTCCCATTGGGGCATCTGGTTGGCCATGGAGGGAACAGAATGTTGGTCTAGATGTGCCTTTGGCCAGATCCAGGAACATACTCTGCTTTTGTTCCTCTCTTCTTACAAAGGAAGATTCTCTGTGTGGGGAGGCAGGTCCCCACCCCTACCCCGTGATCCTTCTGTGTGCGGCTGCTGCAGCCAGAAGTAAACTGAACTTAACCCAAACTTTTTTGTTTTGTTTTTTCCCCGTTAAAGCATTCTGGTCTCTTCTGTTTCTCCAGGGACTTTGGGGGCTGCGTGACGATATTCCTCCCCATTGAGGAAGATTGATTTCTTGTCACATAAGTTCAGCAGTTAAGAAAAAAGGTGCTTGTCCTGTTTCCCACACCTGTCACATTGACTTCTATAATGAACCCGTTACACAGACCTCGGAAACGGATGGAAACCTCTTCTGACAGCACTTGTCAAATGAATAGGCAGGAAGGTGAGGACAATGTATTCAATGCGGTGAACTTTCAGCGCTTTTGTGGACACTGACAGGGGACTCAGGCTCAGTCGTCAGATTGGGGCAATGGATTGGGGTGGCATGGGGTGGAGAGGAAGGAAGGGAGATGTGGAATATATTTGTTATTTATTTCTGTCAGTCCCATTCAGAAATCTGTCTTCCCAACTTCTTAAAAGTTTTTCCTCCCTTCTATGAAAGAGGCCTTCCATTTTCCTGCATCAGACACCAGCAAGGTCTAGGATATGATTTGGGTGGTTGCCGGATGGCCAAGGTGGCAGAAAGTGTGTGTGTGTTGTTCTAACTAAGCATTTATCCCACCCCCTATGTCTTTGTCAGTTGCACCCACTTTCTGATCCGAAGAAGGACCATGAGAGGAGTTACCTCTTAAACAATATATATATAACATCTTCCTCTCCCCCTGCCCCCTGCTGCTGTTGGTGGGGTGCCACTCTAGACTGGAGGTGAATTTCCATGCACATACTGTTTTGGAAAAAGAAGCCTCGTTTGGTTTATCCCTGCAAAGGACGTACTGGACTCACACGTACAATAGGGGTTGGCAGGTCGCCAGGCTTTTTAACCTAGTTTCACCTTCCTCTTTCTTCTGCCTTAGGTTTGGCACGTACACTTTCATGAATGCTGTACAGCGGGGCCAGGGTGCACCCTTCAGGTTCACATACCCAAAGTTATGTGGATTCACATACCCAAAGTTAGCAGGGAGGGAGAATCTACTTCTAATTCTTTGCTGCATGGCCACAGACCGCGGCTGAACCTAGGAGAGAAGAGGGAAAGGATTTAAGCTTTCCTCATCACTTAACCTCACCTGACCAGAATCCTGCAATTCGGTTAATTTTTTAATAGGTTGCAGATCTTCTAAATTGTTATATTTACTAAATATAGTAAATAAGTTGGTGCACGTCCGTTGGCAATGCTTGTTTTACCTGTGCTTGTTTTATTGGCGGATTTGCTTTGAACGTTGTTGTTCGTTTTATTTCTATCCCGCTTTATATTCCAGGGGGGTGGGGGGGGTGGGGCTGGAATCTCGAAGCAGTTTACAACTTACATTAAAACATCAAGTGAAGCAATCTGTAATAAAACATTACTAAAGTACACATTCAAAGCAAAGTAATTAACAGGGAAGTATTTTATTTTAAAGATTTTGAAACGAAACATTACAAAGAAGGTCAGCTACAGAATGCACATTTAATGCAGCAAGGTTAACAAAAAATATCTCAAACTTTTCAAAAGAAATAATTACTACGGGAAGTCAAATATAAAATATAAAATGCACATTTGAAACAAGATAATTAGCAAGAGAATAAAATAGTATCATATGCATATATTAACTTTGTTATGATGTCTATCTGTAGCTATATCTATGTATTTAATAGTTATTCTCATTGAAAGACAGGATATAAATGTGCAAGTAAACAAAGGTAAAGCATATAAAGTTTCATTTAGTTGCCATGGTACTGTGTCACACAGGTTACATGCGCCATAAGCTCATGATTTGTACAGGAACATAACAATAACCCTTCTGAATCAGGCAACAGGCCCATCTAGTCTAGTATCCCAGTGGCCAATCGGATAACTCTGGGAAACTCACAAGCAGAGAATGAGCTCAATGGCCCTTCCACAACACTATGTCTTCCTTACAGCTGGTAAGACAGAGATGGGCTGTCTCTTAACATGACAGTCCCACCTAGCAATCGTTCCTACCCTTTCTGAAGTTGGGGCTCTGAGTGCCATTTTCTCTTTCCCTGGCCAGGAGATGGAAGGAGAAATGAATGAAAAGGTGGAGAAAGATTTGAGTTTTGTTGAGGTTGCAGTTGGGAATTTGGGACTCTACATGACAAAGTGAGAAGCTGTGATGGCTTAAGCGTTTTGGTGAAGGTCCTGGCAGTTTCATGGCAACTGGAGAATATGTGAGTGACTTTAACAATTTTGGATTCTCCCAGTTTCTCATTTTTCCGGTCTTAAGTTCAGCTCTCCATATTTCTGCATCAGTTTGTGAAAATTTATATATGAAAATGTATCAGCATTTCAGTGCAATTTCCCCCGCTCTGCACATTTGTACGTGTGCAATCTTTGTCCAGCTCCTCCCCTTTGACCTTACCGCCTTGGGTGTCTCTGCTGGGAGTACGAGACTCCTGGCAGCTTCGCTCACAAGGGTCATAGGAATGTGCAAGCCCACTCACCGCGACAAGGTGATGATCCAGCGAGTGAGAAACCACGAGTAGCTGAGTGTCATATGTAGTTTGTCCCTGAAAGGAGACCATAACTTTGGTATAGAGCTAACACATAAAGGCCAAAGTGGATTTTGGTTCTATTTTAAAGAGTCTTGAATATTATTTTTTTTCTTTCCCTCCGTAGAAAACCTCCAAAAGTTCTTAAGAGTGAGGGCTTGGTTGGGTAAATTATGAATATCTTTCTGCAGAACATTTGGGAGCATAATTATTATTATTAAAAAAAACCCAGCTACTTTGTATTGTTTTCCTTTTGCTTTCTTGGTTAGCTCTGCCAAGATTTACATTGTATAATTTAAAGAGCTCTGGAACAGCAGTAAAGAGGTGTTACTCTCCCCTACCCCAGTGTGCTGCTGTTTTTAAATTAAGGGCAGTGAAGAGGGGAGTCTGAAAGGGCTGACCTTGAAAGTGATATTAAGAAGACAAGGAAAAGGACAGGTGATTGGTAAATTTGGTTGGACTTGCTGTGTGGCAATTTAAAGAGACCTAATCAGGCTCAAAAGAACAAAATCTATATAGAGTCTGGTCTGAGCTTTCAACTCTGCAAGGTTGAAATCATGCAAGTTAATTGCATGGAATATACGATTGTACTGTACAGTGGAAAATTTGAGGGCCAGCCAAGGAAGCTGAATCCTGACAAGACATAGGTGTTGTGTCCAAGAGGTGGAGAAATAGCCTGTTCTGGATGAAGTTGCACTCTCCTGGAAGAAGCAGGTTTGTAGCTTGAGATACTACATTGTCACTGGAGGCTCAGGTGACCTCAGTGGTTGGGAGTGTCCATTTCCATATATGGCTGGTTCATCAGCTATGACCCATTTTGAATAGTGATAACTTGGTGATGGTACTCCATGCTCTGCTAACTGGATTACCGCGATACAACTCTACATGGGGATGCCATAATAATAATAATAATAATAATAATAATAATAATAATAATAATTTATTATTTATGCCCCGCCCATCTGGCTGGGTTTCCCCAGCCACTCTGGGCGGCTTCCAAAAGAATATTAAAATACTGTGATACATCAAACATTAAAAGCTTCCCTAAACAGGGCTGCCTTCAGATGTCTTCTAAAAGTCTGGTAGTTGTTGTTCTCTTTGACATCTGGTGGGAGGGTGTTCCGCAGGGCGGGTGCCACTACCGAGAAGGCCCTCTGCATGGTTCCCTGTAACTTGGCTTCTCGCAGTGAGGGAACCGCCAGAAGGCCCTCGGTGCTGGACCTCAGTGTCCGGGTAGAATGATGGGGGTGGAGACGCTCCTTCAGGTATACTGGACCGAGGCCGTTTAGGCCTCAGAATTTTCAGCTGCTCCAAAATGCAGCGGCCGGATTACTTGCTGGGGTTCCATTTAGAATCCATTTTGAAACATCTGTACTGATCACCAGCTCATTTCCACACCCAATTCAAAGCGCTCTCAAGACAACTTAGGGACCAAAGATGCCTCCTTCAATACAGACCCTCTCAAGTTAAGATCAGTAGAGGGAACCCTCTTGTGAGTTCTTCCACTCGCAGAATTTGGGAGGGTGGTGGTCCAGGAAAGGGTATTCTGGAAACTGTACGTGCTGCGAACTGTAGCTCTGAAAGGTCAGCCCCTTCAACAAATTGCAGTTCCTGGGTTTCTCCATGACTGCTAAAGTGGTATAATAGTGGTTCAAATGTATGGTGTGGATTGGACATATGTCACAAAATTTGGAGAAAGATCTGAAGGTTAATTACCATCTGATTTGCACATTAATCTAATTAATCATAGTGGGATGCTTTTCCAGAGGAGAGAGCCAACTGTGATTCTACTTTATGATGAATGCTTTTTAAAATTTATTTGCTTGGCCCTTGTACCTGCAAACTGGCTATAGGTTTTATCTGTTCCTCTGAATTTTATGGTTTGTTTTCCAACAGCTGATTTTGGCTGTTTTTTCTTTATTTGATCGAGTCAGATAATTGGTTCATCTCGCCTGGTATTGTCTACATTGGCTGATGATGACTCTGCAGGATTTTAGACAGGGGACATTACCAGCCGTACAGGAAGATGTCAAGGATTGAACCTGGACCTTTTTGCATGCAAAGAAAATGCTCTACCACAGAGTTATGGCTTTTCTACCTCTGTATCAGCTGTTCCTGCATAAGGGCGCAGGTAGAATGCATTTTATATGGATTTATGCATGTAATCTGGCAGTTCTGAGCCTGTACTGGACTGCATCTTGCACTGAGCACCTGCTCATGACTGAACTGCTTGCCCATTCTCACTGTTTTTTAATAAAAAAAAAAGCTTAATAATTATATGCAAAATTATATGCCAGGAATACATATCATGCTTATAATATGTATGAAATGAATAAAGCCCCATATTTCTGCAACATGATTTTATAAGAATTAACCTAAGTGTTTTTATACAGCTTTATGCATTGTTTTATGAACCTGTTTATGTCCTGGTTATTTGAGGAAACCTGGAGTGCACCATACATAAAATAATACATATAATATTATATGTACAGAAATGTGTATGGCATTACACATAATACATTGGAACCATTAGCATTTTTAGAGACACTTGGTAAAAAGCAACAAAAAATAAATAAGAAATAATGTCCTTTATGCTTCCCATGAAGCACCCAAAAGTGATTTATAATGAATATATAAAAGTTAACTATATAAAAACTGTTAAAACATTTGCATATATAAAAAGTTTAAAACAAAAACAGCGTATCAATCAATTAATAAATCATCCTAGATGCATCCCTACTTTTCCCTGTTGCTGCTTGATATTACATATTTATCTCTAATTCACCTTTCATTCCTTATATTCAATTTACAAATTAATTTTTTCCTTACTCCTTATCCACCAGCTGTTGATTTATCAATTCCCACTCGTATATTTACATAACAATATCATATTCCCTTAGAAGACAAGAGATTATACATACCCCTTCCTATCTACTTTAAATCATGACTTATTATTTCTATATTAATTTTTTCTTTCTTTTCATCTTACATGTGCTGCCATCTGTATCTATCATCTCCACCATCTTTAACTTTTCAGTAGTTGCCCACCTTCACTTTTCCAGTCCACACTCCTCACAGCCAGTGTCCATCTCCTGTCTAGCGCCATATTATCTTGCAATTCATGTTGTCTCCACAACATTTGCACTCTATTATCTGTTGTGAGGTTCTTTCTCAAGGACAGCCATCTGGCATTAACTCTAAACAAGAAGGGCTCTCTTCGTGTATTCTAACAAACATTGTCGCAGAGACCAGGCCACAAAGTCCATTGGTGATGAAGACCATCATTCCTCAAAGACTTTTAAATACTAATAAGATCCCTGGCCTCTGCCATGGCTCTGCCAGTTTTGCATCCACCGTGTTTCCAGACAGAATTACAAGTCTCTCTTGTTTCTTTTTTTAAAAATATGCTATCATCTCCAACAACTCAACCTTTGGTCTTTATTTCTGTTTTCCCCCTCAATCAGTCCGGGAGAGGGTAGGGAATATCTCTTGATAAAAATAATAATTATATGTATAAACAGTGTCCCTTTTCCTCTCCCCTTGCTTCAGCAGTTTCACACACACCTTTCCAACACAGTTCCAAATTTATTCTGTCTCCGGGAGTGCAGAATTCTAGCATTCCAAACTAAATTGTAACTCGAAGAGAAAAACAAAGTCTTTCCCCTTTCTCCTTCACTTCACAAGCTTCTCTTTTATTTAAATACAGCCAGTTATATCAAGCTAAGGTTTGTTTAAACTCTAGGGTCCTCTTTTGTAAGCATTTGTTCCATTAAGGGTAACCACAAAAACAAGGAACCTTAAAAACATAGAGAGCTACCCATCTCCTCTTCCAGTTCTCTATGGCAGGAATCAACTTCATCACCAACCTTGGTTCCAGCATCCAGATTTTTGTCAGCAGCTTGTCCCCCACACCTTCCCCACATCTTTAACTTAGTTCCAATTAGCCAAATTGAGAAGGGAATCTGCACCTGCCATGGCAGATACGGAGGCTGGCTCACTGGCAGAGAGCTTGAAAACCCAGTGCCATTCTCTTCCAGCCCGTTTCAGAGCCTTCTTGCTTCAGCAGCGGCAGGATCTGGATCCACGGTGACCACAGGTTCTCAAGTCCCCCTGAACTGTCTCAGGGAGTTTCAGGGGACATCTCAGTCCCAGTTGCCCCCCTCCTGTCTGTCGGAGCCTATCCTGATCACAGGAAAGCAGGCGCCATGGCTGCAGCAGAAGCAGAAGCCCTGCTGACCATCATTGTTGACAATGCTGAGCTAGATGGACCAATGGACTGACTTGAAGCAGGGTAAGTTTCTGTTTTCTATATTCCCAAGAAGGACAATAGGCTTCAGATGAGCTCCAAGTCTCATAAGATCTAATGAGGTTCTGTTATGCCATGTTTGGCTCCAGCTCATAACCAGGATAGAACAATACATTTATGGGCACGGTGAAGAGTGTAGAGAAACATTTGGGTGGGTGGGGGAATTGTATCATGAGGTATGAAAAATCATCAGATTCAGAGATGTTGCTCTATTGTCAGAGAGAGAGAGAGAGAGAGAGGGAGGGAGGGAGGGAGAGAGATGTATGTAAATGCATTTGATAATACTTCAGGGTCCTCTCTCCTTTCAAGACTATTTCCAGCACAAGAGATTTGACAGGACTTTCCCCCTTGGAAACAGATGCTTGCATAATTTTTCTTTCCCTCTCTCAGATTCAAAGCCCACAAGGTAAACCAGGAAATGTGACTAAGTACCCAGTTTGGCAATCACTTTGTTTTCTTTGGATTCCAAAGCCTTTAATTCCCTTCCATCCATATTAAACATCTGGAAGTGAACAGTTTCTGTTTGGTCAGAGAAAAATTGCCGACACAACCTGGTTGGCCTTCTCAGAAAATAATATGGAGTTGGGATTACGCAATGTCAGGGTGGGGTAGAAAGCAGGAAATCGGGCTGTGATTCGGATGCAAAACAGCACACAGACACTACACACACAGAGGAATTGGGAACTGTTTCAAGACATTCAACAGAGCATCCTTCTCTAACCTGGTGCCCTAACTTACCGAGATGAACTGCAACTCCCACATGTCATAGTTAAGCAATGGTATTTGCTACAAGGTGTAGGGATGGCCGCTAGCTTGAGGGGCTTCAAAGGGGGATTAAAAACATTGCCAGAGGAGGATAAGGTTATCAATGGATGACTGTATGCTGCCTCCTGTATTAGTATGCCTCTGAATACCAGGAGCTAGGGATCTTGAGTGGGAGAGTGCTACTGCACTCGTGGCCTGCTTGTGAGTTTCCCAGAGGCATCTGGTTGGCTGCTGTGGGAACAGAATGCTAACTACGTAGGCATTCATGTTTAAGCCCCAGCCAGCATGGTTAATGGTCAGAAACAATGGGAGTTGTAATGCAAAATATCTGGAGGACACGAGGTTGGGGAAGGTTGCTAGGGAGTGTCATGGCACTTAAGAGCTGCTAGGAAGCATCATGGCACCTTCCTCAAACTAGTAAGTGATGAACAGCACCCCAGATTTAGATTTACTCTGAATTCAATTTAGTATACTTCCAAGCTGTTTTGTGTGGAATCACTGTCTGAGATGAAAAGGATAGTCTTGCATCAGAGGCTCCTTATCTCTCTCCTCAGTAGCCTTAGGAGATGAGAAGGGAAGAGAGGAAGGGAAATGGGTCTCTAAGGAGAGCCACAAAGATGGGCAAAGGCTTCTCTCTTTTTTGTCTATGATCCTCTTAAGCTGTCACTCCCTGATTCTAGGGAAGCTTATGTGTATTGAATTAGTTTCTGAGTTAACAGAGGGCATTAAAAGTCTGAAATTTGGAAGGGAAATGGCCCCCCTCAGCACCCACACAATTGCTTTGCCCACAAATGGTTTTAACAGGTCACGTGTACATAGCAGTACCTCACATATAATTTTTTCAGTTTGGGTCAAGCATGGCTCTCTCTTTCCATTCCTTAATTCAGGGATGGAGACTCATAGGCCGATGGGCCAGTGCAGTCCTCTGGGCCTCTCTAGTCTCTGTGTCTCTTCCCAGGCCGGTCCTGCTCTTCCCAAGCAGCACCAGTCAATACTAGATGCTTTTTACATGTACTGCTGTCAAGCCACGTGTCCTCCACCCTATAGTTGTGCATCCTACTGGTATAGCAATATTTGCAAGCAATGACAAACCTAGACAGCATCTTAAAAAGCAGAGACATCACCTTGCCAACAAAGGTCCATATAATTCAAGCTATGGTTTTCCCAGTAGTGATGTATGGAAGTGAGAGCTGGACCATAAAGAAGGCTGATCGCCAAAGAATTGATGCTTTTGAATTATGGTGCTGCAGGAGACTCTTGTCCCATGGACTGCAAGAAGATCAAATGCATCCATTCTTAAGTAAATCAGCCCTGAGTGCTCACTGGAAGGACAGATCCTGAAGCTGAGGCTCCAATACTTTGGCCACCTCATGAGAAGAGAAGACTCCTTGGGAAAGATGTTGGGAAAGATTGAGGGCACAAGGAGAAGGGGACGACAGAGGTCGAGATGGTTGGACAGTGTTCTCGAAGCTACCAACATGAGTTTAACCAAACTGCAGGAGACAGTGGAAGAAAGGAGTGCCTGGCGTGCTCTGGTCCATGGAGTCGCGAAGAGTCGGACACAACTAAACGACTAAACAACAACAACAGCACATTTGCAAAGCTAAGCAGGGTCCAATATGGTTTCAAATTGAATGGGAAACTGCTGGACTAGATGCCTCTCAGTGTCACTCTTAATTCTACAATTCTATCTGGTTATTCCTGCCTATGTGTAGAACCTTACATTTGTTCCTATTGAAATTCATTTCATTTCAACACAGTGTTTGCAGATGTAGATTTAGGGGAGTGTGACTGGTTCAGTCGCACTGGGTATCGAGCCTTGGGGTGCCGTGGGGGATGCCACAACTATGAGTTAGAATGGAGAGTGAGAAGTGGGTGTTGGGGTACCAAATTTTGGCACTGCACAGGGTGCCCCTGAAATTTGAGACCCTGCAATATGTCAGCGGTTCTTGTGTGTATGAGGGAAAGAAATATATTAAGGAACTTATAGCTGATTCTGATTATTGAGTGACATATGAATGTGTGAAAAAAAAATATTTTTTCTCAAAAAATTAAATGCCACACTTTCTTGTGCTTATTCAGTCATATTACATATTATCCTTTTCTAATTCCAGTCTTGCTCCTTGATCTGGTCAAGTCAAGAAGTGAGTGGTTTGTTGTTGTTTTTTACTTGTTCTGCTAAAACTATGAAAAACACAGATTAAAGATTAAACACAGAATATGTGCATGTATACTTCAGATTTCCTAAAGTAATCAGCACTTAAACATAATACAACAATGCATATAATGGTATAAAATACTTAAGTGTTAATATGTATAAAATTATTCTTCAGAAATATAGTATCACATGGGACTTTATTATACACATTATATGTATAATATATGTATAGGTAAAGGGACCCCTGAACGTTAGGTCCAGTCGCGGACGACTCCTGGGTTGCGGTGCTCATCTCGCTTTATTGGGCAAGGGAGCCGGCGTACAGCTTCCGGGTCATGTGGCCAGCATGACTAAGCCACTTCTGGCGAACCAGAGCAGCATACGGAAATGCCATTTACCTTCCTGCCGGAGCGGTACCTAGTTATCTACTTGCACTTTGATGTGCTTTCAAACTGCTAGGTTGGCAGGAGCAGGGACCGAACAACGGGAGCTTACCCCATCGCGGGGATTCGAACCGCCGACCTTCTGATCGGCAAGCCCTTGGCTCTGTGGTTTAGACCATAGCACCACCCACATCCCTATAATATATGTACCTTTATGCATGAAATTAGTTGAGCTTTTTATTATAAGACCTAGTAATATATGAGTATATCAGTCAGCACTAGCTGTAAAAGGTTGTCTGATGCATGCATGACCAGGTTGGCGCTGCCAAATTCCATGTATACATTTATTCAAGATGGATTCTTCTGTGACCCCTGGGAGCACTGCGCTTGCATAGTATGTGCCCACAAAGGCAAGACTGGATCTAAGCTAGTCATATCCATTATTTTCAATGAGTCTGTTCTGAGGAAGGCTAGCATTAGATACAACCTAAGATCTGGAAATAAGGAACAAAATGGGCTGTTTCCAATGCTTATCAAAGTAGACCTGCTGAAAATAATGAGCGTGACTAACTTAAATCTATTAATTTCAGTGGGTCCTACTCTGAATAGAATTTAGCTGGATACAACCCGGTGGAGTATTCCCAATATTTTCCAATAACCTGGACAGAAGCTTGATCAGGTAATCTAGAATTCTGGGGTGCAGGTCATAAGTGAATCTTTAAGTCAGACATTCAGCTGCAAGATGCTGAATGCTGAGAGAAATCAAATGCTGTACAAGGTTGTGTGATTCAGCCCTTAATGATGGGCCTGTAGAAGCACCTTAGGGATCAAAAAGATCTCTCTACAGCCATCCTCTTTGCCTTTTGATTTCCTCCTTTCTCTGTTCTTATAATCTTACTGTATTTTGTGTGTGTTTTTTTAAGACGGAAAGTATGTTTTCTTTTAGCAAGTGAACAGCCTTAGGCTATGAGCAAAGGAGCTGAGATTTCACAGAGATAAAAAGTCAAACAGATGAAACTGTGTGTATGTGTATGTGTGTCAACACCAGTTGACAAGATTTCTGGCTGGTAGCGCAGGATGTTGAGAAACCAAATCCCAGGTCAATGTGTGTCTGGCTCCAAAGACCGTACTCACAGGGAATGTTTGAGTGACAGCCACAAGCTATGCAATGCAACTGGCTTGCTATTTCTAAAATAGAGCAGAAAGACCATAGCTCGGCAGAAGAGCACACACTTTGCTTGCAACTGGTTTATCTAGCTCAGTATTGTCAACCACCTCCTTCCCTTTAAACCCTCTTGAGTGTTGAGATCAGTAAAGGGGCCTGTGCCACCTCTGGACGTTCAGAGGGTGGTGGCCTAGAAAGGGCCTTCGCAGTGGCAGCCCCCAAGTTGTGGAATTCCCTTTCCACAAAGGTGTGCCTGGAACCTTCATTGTATAGATTTCATCATATCCTAAAGACCCACCTCTTTATCCTTCCCTTTGACCATTGAGACATAATATATTTTCGAACCCACCCAATTATTTTGCTTGTAAAATATTTTAACTGATGTTAATATTGTGTTTGTACTACATGGCTTTTACCTGCCCTGAGACCTTTTGGTGAAGGCAGGTAATAAATCTAAATCAGCATCAGCCTCAGTGGCGTAGCGTGGGGGGTGCACGGGGGGCCGGCCGCACCGGGTGCAACATTTGGGGGTTATGGTTAGGGGGCGCAAATCCACGGGTTAGGGGGCGCAAATTACTTGCCTTGCCCCGGGTGCTGACAACCCACGCTATGCCACTGATCAGCCTTGAGTCATAATCCTTTGCACACAGCAGTTATTATTATATTTATTTATATCCTGCCTTTCCCCCTGACCGGAAAGCAAGGCAGCTAACACAAATTAAGACAACTTGGATAAAATGCAACAAGCTCAAAACATTAAAAAAAAAATAATCATTAGAGAGTAATGAACATGTAATAGAATTAAAAACAAATCTATCAAAATACATATAATAAAGTTTTCCTTAAAAAAAGAGTTTCCAAAGGCCTGTCAGAGGAAGGACAAGGAGGGAGCCACTCCAGCTTCTCTGGGGAAGGAGTTCCAAAGTATGGGAGCTGCTGCCACTGAGAAGACTATACAGTGGTGCCTCACAAGATGAAAAGAATCCGTTCCGTGAGTCTCTTCGTCTAGCGGTTTTTTCGTCTTGCGAAGCAAGCCCATTAGCGGATTAGCGCTATTAGCTATTAAAGGCTTAAGGGATTAGCGGATTAGCTGCTAAAAGGCTATTAGCAGCTTAGTGCCTTAGAAAAAGGGGGTGGGGAGTGAAAAAAATTTGCAAGAATCGCAAGACATTTTCGTCTTGCGAAGCAAGCGCATAGAGAAATTCGTCCTGTGAAGCGCATTGAAAAACGGAAAACCCTTTCGTCTAGTGGGTTTTCCGTCTTGCGAGGCATTCGTCTTGCGGGGCACCACTGTATTGTTGTTTCTAGCAAGGTTTGAGGTGTTATATTGATGTTGTGGTTGTTGTTGCATTTATACAGAATTGACAAATAATTAAATGCTGCCTTTCCTATTGTGATGAAAATGTTTGTTATTATGTTTGACCTTTATTTGAATGTGTTGATTTTATATTTTTATAGATTTATGAGACCCTAGGGCCTTATCTGTAAAGTGTTGTATACAATTGTTGTCGTTATTATTAATTAATTAATTAATTAAGTTTATATATCACCCTTCATCCAAAGATCACAGGATGGTTCAAATATAACAATACAAAATGAGAACACAAAATACACAACACAATAACAAAACAAGCAAACGATAACCTCCAATAATCCCGCTCTCACAAACACATTGAAAAGGATTGTTTAATCAGTCAAAGGCATGGGTAAAGAAGACTGTTTTTGCCTGGCACCCAAAGGTATATAATGATGGTGCCAGCCTTCCTGGATACAACACCCCACAAGTAGGAAGCCACTGCAGAAAAGGCCTGTTCTCCTGTTGCCTTCGGAGGGGGGCACACAAAGATGATGGTCGCAGGGTCTGGGTCAGTTCATATGGGGACAGGCAGTCCTTGAAGTATGCAGTCCTGAGCTGTTTATGTCAGATGAATAAGAAGATAATTCCTTCCCTCGCAAATTTCAGCGGTTCAGGAGTATAGTCTCTGCACAGCCCTCCAAATTGTTGGAGCCCTCCTCTGGTGGGATGGGGCAGAGCAGGTTTCTGGGGTCTGTGGCCATAGCAGAGGTACAGCAAGCAATGTGTTGACACAGTAAATGGCTCACTCTGCCTCTTACAAATGGGCTGCTATGTCGCTGAATTATTTAAGTCCCAGCAGCGGCCAATTATGCAGATCCAATTATCTGTTTAGGGAAGCTTAGCTGGAACAGCTTGTAGTTGTAATGCTTTATATTTCCACCATCACCACTGCAAGCCCCACTACCAGCAAATGCTGGTTGAAAGGGGCTTTCAGATCATGAATGCATCGATGTCACTTAGCATATGGGTTTAAAAGAAGCCTCAGTATCATTTAACAATGCCATTTTTATCCTCATTGCATCAACACATACAATGGAGGAAGTGGTGGGGTGTCAGGAGCTGTGAAGGGAGAGAGAGAGGGAGCAAGTACAGGGAAAGAGATGAGTGTAGATGAGGTGGGGAACCTCAGGCCCTGGGGAACCAAATGTGGCCCTCCAGTCTTCTCTGTCTGACTATCTGGGTTCTCCACAGGCCACACACCATCCCTGGCCACCTTCCCTCTCCCCAGGAAGCACCACTAGTCAGCCCTGCTTTGTACCTTCATTCAGCATTTTTGCCTGGTTGCAACGTGTCCATGAACTCTTTTAAGACCTCTTAAGGTAAAGGTAAAGGGACCCCTGACCATTAGGTCCAGTCGTGGCCAACTCTGGGGTTGCGACGCTCATCTTGTTTTGTTGGCTGAGGGAGCTGGTGTACAGCTTCTGGGTCATGTGGCCAGCATGACTAAGCTGCTTCTGGCAAACCTGCTTCTGGCACACGGAAATGCTGTTTACCTTCCTGCAGGAGCGATACCTATTTATCTACTTGCACTTTGACATGCTTTTGAACTGCTAGGATGGCAGGAGCAGGGACTGAGCAACGGGAGCTGACCCCGTTATGCGGATTCAAACCGCCGACCTTCTGATCGGCAAGTCCTAGGCTCTGTGGTTTAACCCACAGCGCCACCTGCGTCCCAAGCTAAAGACCTCTTGCTTGTGTGTAAAAACACACCTAATGTGCAAAAGGGAAACTTACATTTGTTGCTCTGCCCACTTTTGCCTCTGAGCCCACCCACCATTTTGATGCAGCCTTCAGGCTAAAAAAGAGAGACCATCTGGAAATAGAGCTCTGAGGAGTGAAGTCAGACGGGCTGTAAGCATTTTATATCCTTTAGCTGCATGGTGCTGGGGACTCCAACTCTCGCCAGCCACCCAGCAAGCCTGGCCAGTGGGCAGGCATAATGGGCAGAGGCACCAGGTTGCCCCCATGATTGAGGGAGCCCAGCGTGTGGCTCGCTTGTGTGACAACACACGCATGTCACATGGCATCACACGTGCATCTTCCCACACTGCACAGACTAGGGCAGCTTTCCGCTAGGCCATGCTGGTCGGAGAAGAAGAAGAAGAAGAAGAAGAAGAAGAAGAAGAAGAAGAAGAAGAAGAAGAGTTTGGATTTGATATCCCGCCTTTCACTCCCCTTCAGGAGTCTCAAAGCGGCTAACATTCTCCTTTCCCTTCCTCCCCCACAACAAACACTCTGTGAGGTGAGTGGGGCTGAGAGACTTCAGAGAAGTGTGTCTGGCCCAAGGTCACCCAGCAGCTGCATGTGGAGGAGTGGAGACGCGAACCCGGTTCCCCAGATTACGTGACTACCGCTCTTAACCACTACACCACACTGTGTCTCCCAACTAGAGCTGCGCGGTAAATTGATAAATTGTCAGAAACCAGTATGGCGTTCAGATCACGATACTGGTTTCAGACAATTTCAAACCCTTTAAGTGCCTCTATTTTAGTGGGACATCACGCATTTCAGAAGCCCATCCCGGTTTCTGGTTGGAGCCATGAATGTCTCACTTTCCCTTCCTGAGCCGACTGCGGCAGCTATCGGCACAAACCTTTTCTTTTGCAAACAGAGCAAGGAAGTGTGTGTGTGAGTATTATACTTTACTTTTCCTATCTCTACGGTGTGCCTGCATGTTGGATGTTGGGACTGGGCTCATGATCAAGCAGCCAATCCAAGCCTGCTACCTAGACTTACCCAAGCTTATCCACATAACACCGGTCTTGAAAGATCTACATTGGCTCCCAGTACGTTTCCGAGCAGAATTCAAAGTGTTGCTGCTGACCTTTAAAACCCTAAACGGCCTCGGCCCAGTATATCTGAAGGAGCATCTCCACCCCCATTCTTCTGCCTGGACACTGAGGTCCAGCGCCGAGGGCCTTCTGGCGGTTCCCTCACTGCGAGAAGCAAAGCTACAGGGAACCAGGCAGAGGGCCTTCTCGGTGGTGGCACCCACCCTGTGGAACACCCTCCCACCAGATGTCATAGAGAAGAACTACTACCAGACTTTTAGAAGACATCTGCAGGCAGCCCTCTTTAGGGAAGTTTTTAATGTTCAACAGACCACTGTATTTTAATATTTTGTTGGAAGCTGCCCAGAGTGGCTGGGGAAACCCAGCCAGATGGGCAGGATATAAACAGGGTATAAACAGGGTATTACAAGAAAGAAGATTCCACCTAAACATTAGGAAGAACTTCCTGACAGTAAGAGCTGTTCGACAGTGGAATTTGCTGCCAAGGAGTGTGGTGGAGTCTCCTTCTTTGGAGGTCTTTAAGCAGAGGCTTGACAACCATATGTCAGGAGTGCTCTGATGGTGTTTCCTGCTTGGCAGGGGGTTGGACTCGATGGCCCTTGTGGTCTCTTCCAACTCTATGATTCTATGAAATAATAAATTATTATGATTATTATTATTATTAGCTCTTGGCCATGCTGGTGCCCAGTAAGCTGCCCATGAGCAGGGGGAAAGACTTCCTGAGCGGGGGGGGGGGGGGATCTCTGCTGGCACCTTCTTTTGTGGCCCTCTCTGTCTCTCCTTCCCTCTCTCTTTGTCTCTCTCTCCTTCCCCACTTTCCCCCTTTAGGGTCTCCCATTTACGCTGCATGCCTCATTGTCAGGATCCCCACTCCACCCTAGTGCATTATCCATTGATTGCAATTAAGCTGACTCTATTTTACAATATTAGAAAGATCTAAGGAAAGAAAGAGAGAGCTTGCTAGCAAAAAGGATCCCCCAAGCTCTCTCAGTCCTAATTAAAAGTTATTCATCTAAGGCCAATGGGCATTTGGATAGCTAGTGTGGAGATTAACCAATTCACCTTGGGTACCTCTAAACACAACTTTAGAATGTAAGTTAAAATACACAGCTCTCATGTAAGGTCAGGGGAAGCTTCCCTCCCGCCCCACTTTGTGGGGTGTCTGTGTCCTGATTTATACATCTTGAAATCTTAGCAGACTGAAAAGCCTAGCAAATAAAGTGCTGGGGGGGGGGGCGAGTGTGGTGGGAATGGCTGAAGCACTTGGCACCCCAATTTACCACTAAAAGTTTGCTTCTTTCCTTTAATCACCATACTGCTTGGACCTTCATATTGTATTTATTTATTATCTGATCCCCAAACCAAGGAGATAAGTGACTATACAATCTTTAGAAGACATCTGAAGGCAGCCCTATGTGTTATTATGTTTTTATATATGTTGGAAGCTGCCCAGAGTGGCTGGAGCAACCCAGTCGGATGAGCGGGGTATCATTGGAGAAAGGTTGGAGGGTATGCAATTTGAGCTGGCAATGTCATACCAGCTGAAATTGCCCGCAGACAGCAAAGGCTCTGTCTACCTGCCTGCCTGCACCTTTGAGAAAGCCCCCTGCCCTTCTGGCTCATGCGAGCCAGAGGGGTATGGGGGTGGGGCTGAGCAGTTTAAGAAAGCCCCAGTGCCCCTCTGGCTTGCATGAGTCTGAGTGGTATAGGGGCTTACTCACCCCCCCCCCCCGAGAAGTTCAACAAAGCCCCGATGCCTCTTCAGCTCATGCAAACTGGAGCTGTATGGTGCTTGCTCAGTAGGGCTGGGCAAATTGAGGTATTTAGCTGCTGATATATCACGATGTCGAAAACCAAGTATCACCCAGTTCTTCCACCAATGCTGCACAAACTGGTACAACCTCATGTGATGCTGCATCCTCTGGAGGAGGTCAAGCACTCTGGTGAAGCTAGGCACTGAAGCAGTGACACATGACATCGCAAACGCACCAAGTGTGTTGGGGCTGCTTGACATTGAGGGGGCCAGGCTGATGACTTGATCTCCTTGAGTTGGTGCGCTTGACGATGGGAGTTGCAGTGCAACAACATCTGAAGGATCACAGGTTCCCTACCCTTGCACTAAACTAAGAGGTCTGGCACAACTAAGAGTGTTGTGGACTGCCCTGGGTTCTGGGTTTCATCACCTCTTGTGTAGCTGAACTGAGTTGGTGGGCAAGTCAGATGCTACCAGTCCATTTTCCATTGTGCTTTGACAAGAATGCCAAACAGCACAATGCAAGCTCACTTTTCCCACCTATCCTTCATCTCTCAGAACCTTCTTAGTAATGGTGGCAACAGCTGCCAGAGCCTTCCTCCAACCACCAGAGCCCCCTCCTCTCTGGGCCCACAGTGAGTGGGAGAGAAGAAGGTAGCATGATTGGATCAGATCTCAGTGATACTGTGGTGCTTGCAAGCTCACATAATTCCAGAGCCTGTCCTGGGCAATGACTTTCTTTCATGGGGAACATAAACGTCCAGACATCTTGTCAGAACTTGGTAGACTTCTCCAGCTGAGCAACCGAGGAAGTGGCAACGAACTACTTGGCTAATCCTCCAGTGGTGCCACTGAGAGCATAAATGCATTCTTCTCAGTGTGCTTTGAAACTACATGCCGTTACTCCCTAACGAATGAGGAGGATCCCGTTGAGAACAGGAAGATGACAAATGCATGAGCATCAATGGAGCTTCTAATTGCTCTCCTTTTTTCAGCTTTGGGTTTCAGTCTCTGTGAAACATGCCAAGTTACTTAAGAGCTCCTGCTTCATGGGTCTGCTGTTATCTCTTCCCCCTTGTTACATGTTTAATTGATCATTCTTTTCCCTGGCTCAAATGACTGCTTTTAGAAACTAGTCAGCAAGGAGTTGCTTATGTTCCTTCATCTGCCATCCCTTCTGGGGCTGTAAAAAACACTGATGAAGCACTCATCACAGCAAATTAATGGACAAATCTGTCCTAGCTTGACATTGCTGTAGTCGAGTCTGAAGGTATGTTAACAACATATATATGAGTAGATTTCTTTCTCAACCTGGTACCCTCTAAATGTTATTGGACTACAACTTCCAGAAACCCATATCCTTCAAGTGTCTTGATTTTCCTGGGATATCCTGGAATTACAGAAGCCACCACAGCTTCTGATTTTATCCCAGAATGTCCCATTTTCCCCATCCAGCGCCGCCACCATCGAGTTTGCAGAGGAGCATGATCCAGCACTTGCAGTGGTGCTGCACGCTTGCACAAGTCAGCTGGCTTCTATGAGAGCGCAGCACCAAAAGATGTGCATCACGATTTTCAACAGCAGAATATTGGAGGCAGTAGTGCCAACTTGAGTAAAATATTGCAAGGGCCCAGGTAAATCCTGCCCTATATGCTTTATCTCTGCCACATATTCTTTGAATGCCCAAATATGGGTTAGACCAGGCTTCCTCAACCTCAGCCCCCCAGATATTTTTGGCCTACAACTCCCATGATCTCTAGCTAGCAGGACCAGTGGTCAGGGATGATGGGAATTGTCTCAAAACATCTGGAGGGCCGAGGTTGAGGAAGCCTGGGTTAGATGATCCGGTTTGCAACCGGAGCGTCCACTGTACAGTGTGGTACCTCAGGTTACATATGCTTCAGGTTACAGACTCCGCTAACCCAGAAATAGTACCTCGGGTTAAGAACTTTGCTTCAGGATGAGAACAGAAATCGTGCTTTGGCGGCACGGCAGCAGCAGGAGGCCTCATTATCTAAAGTGGTGCTTCAGGTTAAGAACAGTTTCAGGTTAAGAACGGACCTCCGGAACGAATTAAGTACTTAACCCGAGGTTCCACTGTACTTGTGATTGAACCATGGAGATGAACAATTGAAGACCCATGTGGTCTAATTATGTGGTTTAATTTAACAAAAGCTAACAAAAACATTTCCCTAACAAAGGCTGTTGATGCTTTTAAAAGTTTTCTCATCTGTCTATCTCCCTAGATAGAGTGAATTATGGAAACAAAGTTCTCTTAGGAACAGGGGAAGGAGCTGGATATGTTTAGCCTGGAAAAGAGGATATTGAGGGAAGAAATTATTGTGGTCTTCAAATATATGAAGAGCTCATTTGAGATAGAGAGGTATTGTTCTCTGTTTCTCTCTCAGCCCCACTCACCTCACAGAGTGTTTGTTGTGGGGGAAGAAGGGAAAGGAGAATGTTAGCCGCTTTGAGACTCCTTAAAGGGAGTGAAAGGCGGGATATCAAATCCAAACTCTTCTTCTTCTTCTTCTTCTTCCTAGGCAGGACTAGAACCAATCAATGGGAATGGCCAGGAAGTAGATTTCAGTTAAACTTCAGGAGAAATGTCCCAATGGTATTAGCTGCTTGACCACAATGACTGCTAGACTGTAATGGGAGGTGGTGGACCTTCTTATGCTGGAGCTACTTAAAGAGAGGCTGGGAAGCCATTTGTTGGAGATGCTGTAGTTGCATCCTGAGTCCTGCATGGAGCATGGGGTTTAAATTAGAGCAGTTGTGGGAAAGCTTTGTATTCAGATGTTGCTAAACTACTACTCACATCTTCCCCGGCGATTGAACATGCTTGATGAGGACGGATGGGAGTTGTACTTCAGCAACATCTAGAAGCCCATAGGGTCCCCACACCTGGATTAAACCATCCTTCCCCAAATTGGAGCCTTTCATCCACCTTATGTTTTTGGATTCCAAGCCCTGACCATTGGTTGTGCTGACTGGTGTTGGTGAGAGTTGGAGTAAAGCTTGGGGAAGAATGGATTAGAGAGAACTCCCAGGCCCCTTCCAAGTCTATGATGTTTGTTGCCTTTATCCCTTGGACTTCTTTGTGAAGTGGAATCCTCTCTTTTTATATTTCTAAAGGTTGTACAGAATTTCATATAGCTCACAGTCCTTTCAGTCCATTAGCATATTCTCCCCCCACTTCTTAAATGGTGTGAATTCATAAACCCGATGCAAGTTTTAATTGTTTTGTGTTGTTTTAATGTTAAAAGAGATATCCTTTAGATCCTTAAGATTTCATAGCTGGAACGTGCCAGGTCTTCGATTCTTTGTAGAAATACTTTGTGTTCATTTCCATATTGCTGTATAGCTGTACCAAATGTTCCCTGCTGCGCTGGGAGTAGTGGTGGAGGATATCCCCTGGAAACAATTCCTTAAAACTCATTTATCTCACTTTTCATGGCTGGCAATCATAAGCAGTACTTCTCTCCACGCCTCCCCAATGTGCTGCTGATGCTCGAGGAGATATTTTAACCCCCTTTTGTTCATTTCACAGCCAGCTAGGGATTGTGTAGTGTGTTTTGTCTATGTCTGTTTCATGGGCTTTCTTACCATCCTGCACCCTAACATCCAGGGCAGGTTACAACACAGAATAATGCAATATTACAATCAAGCAAAGCAATTTACATCACAGTATAAAAATATCCCAATCAGTAAAGACAACTTACATTAGAAAAAAATGTGTGTCAGGGAGTCAAAGGTCAGGATAAAGAAGTGTATATTCCATGAACTACGAAAGCTGTACAATGAAGATGCCAACCTGTGAGGTATGATGTGATGATCCCTGATACTATAAAATAGCATGATGAGCTGCATCGCAGTATGTGTCCAATGAGATTTGGCTATTTCTTGATGTCATTAAGGGTTAAAGAAGCCCTTTCAGAATAAAGGCAGAGCTTCCTTTACAAAAAGAATCACCTAGTCAACTAGGGATGGCAAAATGAACACATTTGCAGCCTCTTTGCCCTGATCTAAAAAATGTTTGAAACAGGCGTGCCTGTTAACAAAACAGGCCCTTTTCCCTTTCTTCACATCTTGCCCAGGGTCTGACAGCAGAGCTGATCTGCACCAATAACACTTCCTTGTTCTATATTTGCCACATCAAATCATGTTTCCCTAACTGTAATCTCTTGCTTAGCTGTGCCTGTCCGCTGCCATAAAAACTGATACACAAACAATGGGTTTGAATTCAACATCATAAATACTAATTGCATTACGGCAAGCAATTTAGGGGTACTCTCATTTTTACTCCAGAAAATCACCATTTTATAGTTCAAATCGGGGAAAATAAATACAGTAAATGGGGGGAAAAGCACTGCCTTTAGCTCAGCATCCCCCCCCCCAAAAGAGGGTGGGAGACCGTGGTCCCTCAGTGGCTCAGCGTTAAGAAGAAGCTACCTTCATCCAACAGCAGCAGCTGTAGCTTTATTAGTGCCAAGCTGTGCGGGGGGGGGGGGGGCTTTGTGTCCATGGGGGCGGGGAGAGAGAGAGGAGAGACAGCACATCGCCCTCTTAAGTCAAGTGCGCACAGGCACCGCCACGCATCCCTCACGCCCTCTCAGAACCTCTGCTCAACATCTCCTGAGAGGCCGCCAAGCCTCCAGGCTGCTTCCATTCAGCCTTAGGCACGCTCCCAGCTAGGGAAAAGCTGTGGGGGTGTGGGGTGTGGAGAGCACACCGCTGGCAGTGTCCCATCAGTCACTCCACTCGGAGCTACTGAGGAGAGGGAGGTGGGGATGGTGCGCCTGTTCCTCTCGGTTCAAGTGCGCCCCTGCGCCCCTCTCCCAAAGCCCAGCTAGAATCCTCAACTAAATACAGTATACCTGGGGGGGGGGGGAGGAACCCACCCACAAAGAGGATACTTCACGCTCTTTCTGCAGGGCACCTAAACTATCCAAAACCTCGCTGCTGCTGCTGCTGCTCCAAATGTTTAGGGGTACGCGTACCCCTGTGTCTCCCCAGAAAAAAGTACTGACAGCAAGGATAGAAAACCTGGGAACTCCAAATGTTGTTGGACTCCAGTTCCCACCAGCCCCAGTCAGTGTAGCCAATAGTCAGAGATGATGAGTGTTGGAATCCAGAAACATCTGAAGGGAACTCCTGCATTACATGAACATTTCCAAATAACTGATTAGAGACAGAGAAGGTTTCCCCATGGAAATCTAGTGTACATGATGAAACCTATTTTTTTTACTGTATTGCAGATCAGCTCTGCCAGGGATGAAAAAACCTGTCTAAAGGATTCCTAGCACACTGGCAGTGGTGGAGCTTCATGCTCCGGCATGGGGGGGGGGGGAGAGCAGACAGGGGCGGGGCTGGCACGCATCCCAGGGACATGGCGCACTATCCGCAGGGGCGTGGCATGTGTCCTTGGGGCATGACACACATCCTGGGGGCATGGCACACCGCCTGCAAGGGCGTGATGCATGTCCTGGGGGCGTGGCACCCAGCGCGGGCCAGCCACGATGGTACCCCACTGAGATCGTGCTGCTGGGGGCAGTGCACTTCCCTCACACTCCTCTTCCTCTGCCACTGCACACTGGTCTGTTTTTCAAAACAGACCCAGGAAATTTGGCTCTCCAGTATTAAGGGACAATTTCAGGAGTATCCTCATTGGAAGCCCTGGGATATTTTGGTTCAGCAAGAACCTCCAAATCCAGCTACACGTTTCTCTTAAATCACGGCCAACTTTAAGATGTGCATATTTGCTGCCCCAAGTGTATTTCTTTCTGTATTCCTGAAGCATTTCAGTTCAACAGGAGCCTTCACATCCACCTTAAAATTTTGCATGACTGCTGTAATGCAATCTATGTGGGGCTGCCTTCAAAGTTAAAAAATGTGGCTGGTTCAAAATATGGCCACCAAAGTTCTGATGGGGAATTGACACAATTATTGTAGCAGCTGCAGTGGTTGTTAGTGCGTTTTGAAACCCAATTTAAAGTACCAGCTTTATCTTTAACCTTTTTTTTTTGGTTTGTATAATTATTTGTTCTCATTCCAACCTATGTTAGATTAGTTGGTCACTTAATTGGGGAGAAGAAGGATTTTTGTTTGTTTGTTGTTGAAAGCATGATTGGCTTGGTGCATAGCTGTCAACTTTCAGATTTGAAAATAAGGGATCAGCAGCCTCACCTGTCCCAGGGACAGTCTACAGAATATCTAACAATCCAGGATAGCAGCAGAAGCAGCGGGAAACGGCGCTGGAATAAGGGAATTTCCCGCAAAAAAAAGGAAGATTGACAGCTATGGCTTGGTGGCTGTTTTCTTTTCTGCTTGCTTAAAACTGTTGAATCAAGAGGCTTCCGGTCCTACCTACCTTAATGGAGGCAGCCCCCACAAAAGCGGGGGATCACCGACAAACGAAAAACAAGGATGACAGAGGGGAATGGGCTTCATTCGCAGTTCGTCTTGGTACCTGGCTCTCACTCTGGCATGGAATGTGGGAGGCAGGGAGGCACTGAGTACAAAAGCACTTCACCTGGCACCTCCTGCGCTGCCATTAAGAAGCACAGGTTCTCTGTTTAATTGGATCTTTAATTGGCTTTAAAGTACTGGTGCATGATGGAAAAGGGCTGCAACAACATACTACTGAATATATCAGCTACATGGATCAAAGGTTAGAATTGAGATAATATTTTTTTCAGCGTGAGAGTCAGTTGGGGAGACAGAAGCTCATGGTTTGTTTATTCTAAGCTTTCATATATTTATGATTTGGCAACTCTCTCCAGAATATAATAAAAAGATTTTTGCAAGTGAGGAAGGGACGTTGGAGCAATATTGATATTAACAAGCAAAAATGAAAACTCTGTGTGATCTGAAATTAAGAAAGGAGGGAGAGGGGAAGCTTTAGTATGACTGTGTTGGAAAGACAGAGTAATTCCCCTCACCTCTGTTTAAAAACAACAGACAAGGAAAAAGAGATTGAGATTTGTGTGTGCTACTGACAGAATGTAATTTAAGATAAAGTTTAATTGGGCCATAAATCTCTCACTGGAAGGAAAAGAATTTGGGGCTGTGATAAGAACACTGCAAGGATTATGGGAGTTGTAAAGGAGTATTAAATCTTCTGAGTGTTTGAAAACTACCCACCTTTTCCTAGGCTGAGGGGAAAATGGAGAAAACCTGCAACATGTTTTACTAGTGAGACAGAATGTTTTCTAGCCTGTTCCAAGACATTGAAGCAAGGGACGGAAAGATAAGACCTTGAGAAACTTTGAGATTCAGTTGTGCCCCAAGCCACGATGGGAGAAAACAACAGCTAGGAAGCAAAAGAGACAACACCATATATGGACAGAAGGAATCTCCAAGGACTTAACAGTTTTCAGCTGCAGGGCAGAATAAAGATAATAGTTCCTCACTTGAAGCTTTATAAATTTATATATTGTAACATTTATATATTGGAAATCATTAATTATGCAGCTGTTGACTAAGGGATTATTATTATAACTGAAATGTAGTTGACATTAATTAAGATTATGGAATGCAGTGATATAAGATCGGAAATGCATCCAGTCCACCATATGGGGAGCCACTTTAACTAAAATGTATTAATTGGAAGTTAATTGGCATTTTGATAATTGTATAATTTGGGAATTAATTGTTATTGTTATAATTTGGCTATTATCGGGGGTATATTAGAAAACACACACACACACACACACACACACCACACACACTGTTGAAACAAGAGGGCCTGTGGGCAATATGATTTCACTGATTGACAGGCTTGTGCCATTGGCAGGAAGTGTGAGCAGGGACGAGGAATTCAGAAGAACCTGGTGAGAACCCTGAGGCACCTGCTTGGCAAAGAGATAGTTTCCTAACCTATTGGTGGCTGGCTCAAGGGGAATTGATGACTTAATGGCTCCAGTACAAGGAACCAGGGTAGTCTGGCACAATAAGAAGGTGATGGGATTCATTCCCTATAGTCCTCTTCAGCAAGGCTGCATGCACTTAGTGTTACTTGAAAGCACTCATTGCTTGTTGCAAAGCCTTGCAATTAATAACCCCTGCCATATGCCTCATATCTGAATTCCAATGTCAAGGCAAAGGGGTTGACAAACTCATACGGTAAGTTTTATTAGTACACTGAATGTGTATTGATTATTGCTAGTTTTATTAATGTTCTTGGTTTATTGGTTTTTGTATTCTATTTTATTATTGTTGAGAAATATATAAAATTTATGCTTGTGTAAGCCACTTTGAGGGAGTTTGACTCATAATGGTGGGTCGTAAATATTTTTAGACTATACTGATCAAGGCCATTTATCAGTAATAGAAACACCACTGTTTATTTTCAGAAAACACCCAGCATGGCAATGTTGGCTTGATAAGGTACTTAAGATTTCTTTTAAGAATATGAAGATGTAAAAGGAGCCTATCTGGATCAGGCCAATGAACCAACTAGTCCAGCATTCTGGTCCCATGATAGCCAGCCAGATGCCTTTGGGAAGCCCACAAACAGGGCATGAGCATAACGGCAGTGTTTCCATTTCTGATTCTTAGCAACGCTGCCCCCAACAGTGTAGGGAGAACATTGCTGTGGTGACTAGTAGTCACTGATACCCTGATCCTCCATGATTTTTAAAATCCTCTCTTAAAGCCTTCCAAGTTGGTGGCCATAACTACTTCTCAAGGGAGCGAATGCCATAGTTTAGCTATATGTGGTGTGATGAAATCTTTTCTTTCATCTGTCCCAAATCTCCCAGTGTTCAGCTTCGGATGGTGCTTCTGTGATTCTGACCACATCAGCATGATGTGATGTATTTTGACAGGAGGAAACAAAAAGAATAATGGGCCAAGCCATGTAATTAATCTTGACTTTAATAAAATATTTTGATACTACATCTCTCAGGAGACAGCCTAGCAGTATAATTTATATTGATGGGGATGGATGCAAAGCTGCCAGAAAGGGCCTAAATTACAGTATGAAAAAGGATAACTGACAGGGGATTGACATGGAGGAAGTATTCAGCATTTTGCTATAGGCCTTTGATTCTACATAACTGTGGCAGTAGACTTTTGTGAGGGATATACCATGACAGATGAGATTCATGTGACGGATCATGTCTAGAAACTAGACACTGGCACAGAGGTTGTCCGTGTGGCACCCACAGGAGTCAGAGTACCTATAAGCTTCTCCTATGGAAGCCAGGAAAGGTTTCAGTAAATATCCTCCCAAATATCCACAGTTCATGAGAGACTCTTTGCTCTTTCTGCTCAGTCACCTGTTTTGCACTGGCTTAGCATCTACAATGAACATGCCCCCTAAAAGATGCTCACATTTAATTGGATGCTAGGAACAGATGCTTGCCCACTTCTGTTCTGGAAGGAGCAGAGGTGCAAAGAGCTTCTCAGGGAACAAGCATGGTGGTGCCTGATGCTGGTGTCTCCTCCCTTATTTTCTTATTTTCTTTTTTAACTTAGAGTTTTTTAAAATTACAGATCAATAAACAAGACTCATAAGCACAACTAAGAATTAAGTTCCAGTCCTCCTTTAAATGCACAGGGGGGGGGAGAAAACCTATACAATAATTAAGAAATATACAGACAGCAATACAGAAAGCCAACAAAGATAATATATAGAATTTAAGCTAAGGACCAAAGCTGTTTAGGTATAATACCTGTCCATAATGGGTGGTGAAGCTCTGAGGGAGGAGTACTCCCTTTTATCACAAAACAAATTCAGCAACAGAGACCAAGTAACTGAGAATGATGTTTTAGATTTAATCCCTAGCTGTCTGTTACACTCTGTAACTTTTCCTACAACTGCTAACTGCCATACCCTTTTTCACCAGCCTTTTAAGGTGCAGTGGGAATAGTATGTCTAATGCTGGGTGTATTCCAACTTAGCTGCTGTTACTAGGTGGGTAATTAGGTCTCTATATAATGACAGAGGACAAGATGGTTGGACAGTGTTCTCGAAGCTACCAGCATGAGTTTGACCAAGCTGTGGGAGGCAGTGGAAGACAGGAGTGCCTGGCATGCTCTGGTTCATGGGGTCATGAAGAGTCGGACACGACTAAATGACTAAACAACAACAACAACACATTTTGCAGGATTTCTGGAAAGAGTGTTAGCAATGCTAAACCTGGGTCTGAAGGGATAATTTGTTGCTCCTGCCATTTTGTGGTTCTGTCTCTTCTTCTGATGTCTTGGATGTGACAGCTATTTTATGCCCCATGGCAGATGTTTTGTGATTGGCGCCCACTTCACTTTCTCAAAATCCTAGTATATCTGGGTGAATGCTAGGTTAGAATCCTTACTGACATCTAGTTTTCTATGTTGGAGTATGAAGGAATTTTTTTTGGGGGGGGGGTATACAAGCTCCCACCTATTGTCTAAAGCAATATATTGCAGACACAGGTATACTATCTCACTGAGGCTGTGGTATTAGACAGCTGAGGCTTGCTGAGGCTGTGGTATTAGACAGCAGTCAGTCACGAACCAGAAGCCTGGAATTGAGCCTGGGAACCAGAACACAGGAAAAAATGTTAAGGACCACCTGATTCCATATTCTCCACCATTTTAATGATGCGGCACTTTTGATACCATTAGCAATCGGGAGAAAAAACCCCTCTTGCAACTCAGAGCTTTGTCAAAATTTGAAAGCAGCAAATCTCAATTGTGGGATGCAGGTTGGGCCCTCACATGTGCAAAATCACTGGTTGTCAAGAATCTGATCCAGCCCATAGCTGAAATCATTTCCTATCAATGATGGTTAGATAAATATGGAGTTATAGTAAAACCACCTGGGTTTTATTGTGTATTTCTCTTTAAAATTTATCCAAGTCTGTATTTCACTGGTGTCAATGTAATGGTGCTAATAGCAATATAAACTAAATGAATAGACAAGGAATTGGCTAATAGCAATGCAAACAAAAGAGGAAAGAACGAACTGACATAATAAAATGTCAGCCAAACTACCAGTAAAATAAAAGCATTGATGTCTGGCAAATTCTTGAGAGATGATTTCTTGTTCCACCGGGCTGTTTTAAAGTGATGTGTGAATGAATTAATTGATCTAAATGTTACAGGGGATGAAAATGGAATCTTTTCTTTTAAAAGAAGCATATAATGTTTAAAAGAGAGATGGGGATCTTGTGACCCTCCAGACGCTGTTGGAATCCATCAGAAATTTCTTCCCAATGTTTAGTTGGAATCTCCTTTCTTGTCATTTGAATCCATTAGTTCAGGTCATAGCAGCAAAAGTAGCAAAAGACAAGCTTGCTCTCTCTTCTATGTCAGATCCCTTCAGATGTTTAAAGATGACTACCGTGCCACCTCTCATTCTCTTCTTCTCAAGACTAAACATGCTCAGCTCCCTCAGCCAATTCTAGCTAGCCTCATACTGGACGCCTTAAAAGAGGACACAGACAAGAATTGGGAAAGCTGAATGATGCTGTAATGTTTTAAAAAATGTACATGGAAAAATACACCGCACTCTTGGGTTGCCATACATCTGGATTTTCCCAGACATGACCTCTTTTTCAGGGATGAAATCACTGTGGGCGGATTTTTAAAATTTTGTAAAATGTCCAGGTTTGGAGGGGGGCGTTGCGTGTGAGGGAACTGGCTGAATGGCAGCACGGTTACAAAAGGAAGTGGTGGCTGCAGCGCTGTTGTTTCTGGCAGCCAAAAATCATAGAATCATAGAGTTGGAAGAGACCACAAGGGCCATCGAGTCCAACCCCCTGCCAAGCAGGAAACACCATCAGAGCACTACTGACATATGGCTGTCAAGCCTCTGCTTAAAGACCTCCAAAGAAGGAGACTCCACCACACTCCTTGGCAGCAAATTCCACTGTCGAACAGCTCTTACTGTCAGGAAGTTCTTCCTAATGTTTAGGTGGAATCTTCTTTCTTGTAGTTTGGATCCATTGCTCCGTGTCCGCTTCTCTGGAGCCGCAGAAAACAACCTTTCTCCCTCCTCTATGTGACATCCTTTTATATATTTGAACATGGCTATCATATCACCCCTTAACCTCCTCTTCTCCAGGCTAAACATGCCCAGCTCCCTTAGCCGTTCCTCATAAGGCATCGTTTCCAAGCCTTTGACCATTTTGGTTGCCCTCCTCTGGACACGTTCCAGTTTGTCAATTTGTCAGTGTGCTTATACACACACATCTGTCCGTTTGTCTGTCACCAAGGGAGGCAGGTGAGGCCAAGGCCTGAGAGAGCCGGTGCATCCCTGAAACATATGTTTATACTAAATTTAGGAAGAAAGTGCTGGATTGTATAAATATGACTGTTCAGGAAAGAAAACCCTAATATTTTCAACAGAGAATATTCTTCCGAGCTAAATACTTACTATATGGAAGTTACCAACTGTACAACAAAAATGGTCTTTACGTGCTCTAATTGTAGCCAAGAGGCTGATATTGATGAACTGGAAGAATAAAGACATCTCCTTTAATCAGTGGATTGATATGATAACACCTGCAACCTATGAATGGACTGCTTAAAGATATAGACTCTGCTTGGATAAATACGACAATATTTGGAATGAATTTATGCAGAATGTAGTAGGCTATTAATATTTACATTAGTATTAGGATAATAATATCAAATTTATAAAAGGATGTATGGGATAGGGTATTTTTGTATATATTCGTATAATGTTTCCTTCCCCCTTTACAAAATTGTGTGGAAGAGGGACAGGGATTTGTGCAAATTTCCTAGTTAAAATCCACAGGGTGGAATTCAACAGTGCATTACCCTGTGTAGACCAACCATTAACTACTTACCTTCTCCAGACCACAAAGTGCTTTTAAAAGGACTTTCCTTTAGAAAAAGAGTTATTGTCCCTTGCCTTATTTGGCTATGATTCTGCACTGGTCCCCCAAAATTGGGACATTTCTAGGAACAAATCCTTCTCAAATTTTCCCTGAATGAAATTCTTGGCACCAAAATTTTGAATCCATTTTGGCTGCTCTTATTAAACAGAGAACTCATAGCAGCACGGAGGGCATGCTTCTTTAACACACTAAATCCACTTGTCACCCTTCTGCTATGGTCTGAGGAAGCAAATCTGAAAGCTCAGACATCTATTGTTGGCAAGAAAAGTCTCTTGACATTTTCACTGTAGAACAAGTCCCTTGCTCTTCAGGCACCACTTAAAATCAGCACATTTCTAAGTACCGTAGCTCTTCATTGGTCTTTTTACTGTTTCCAACAGAGAATGCATGAATTCAAGAATCGTATTCAATTATGGATAAGGATACTTAAGTGTTTGGGCTTGACATCTGAATTGACAGACCATGATTTGTGTGATCAGCCAGTGATCCAGAACCAGAAACCATGATTTGCACTAATTATGGTTTGGGGTATGAATTGTCTGAACGTCTGAATTGACAAACCAGTGCCTAACATGGTGATAACAGAATAATCAATGCAAGGAAAGAGTTGAAGCCCAATAAAGTAAAAGAATTGGTAAGGGAACATCTAGCTACTTTAAATGAATTCAATCTCCAGGGCCTGATGAACTGCACCTGAAGGTACTAAAAGAGCTTGCAGATTCAATCTCAGAGCCTCTGTCTATAATCGAGAACTCTTGGAGAACAAGTGAGGCCCCTGAAGACTGAAAGTGGGCAAATGTTGTCCACATCTTCAGAAGGATGGGGGTTGGAGTGGGGAGAAGACCCAGATAACTACAGACCATTGAGCTTGACATCAGTACCAGGAAAGGACCTATAATAGATAATTTAGTTGGTCTGTGGGCACTTAGAAAAGGATGCTTTGATTACGAAGACTCAGCATGGGTTTCTCAAAAGCAAGTAATGCCAGACAAATAAAATTTTTTTTTGATAGAGTTACAAGCATGGTGGATCCAGGGGATGCTGTGGACATAGCGCATATTGATTTTAGCAAGACTTTTGACAAAGTCCCCTGTGATATTCTTGCAGAGAAGCTGGTAAAATGTGGACTAGACAAGGTAACTGTTAGGTGGATTTGTAGCTGGTCAATTGACCAAACCCAAAGAATATTCAGTAATGGTTCCTCATCATCTGGGAGGAAAGTGACAAGTAGGGTGTTGTAGGGTTCTTTTCTGAGCCTCATTCAATTTTTAGATGACACCAGACTGGTAGGGGCTGCTAATGCTGTTGAAGACAGAATTGGGATTCAAGATGACCAAACTGATTTGAGAACTGTGTCAAAACAAAGAAAATGAATTTCAACAGGGACAAATGTAAGGTTCTACACTTAAGCAGGAATAGCCAGCTGTACAAATATAGAAGCAAAAAAAAAAAAGAAGAAGAAAAAGCTAATGGTATTCTAGGCTACATCAACAGAAGTATAGTGTCCTGATCAAGGAAAGTAATATTTCCATCCCATTCTGCTTTGGTCAGACCACACCAGGTATACTATGTCCAGTTCTGGAGGCCACAATTTAAGAAGGATATTGACAAGCTGGAACATGTGCAGAAGAGGGTGACCATGATGATAAAGGGTCTGAAAACCAAGCCTTATGAGATATGGTTAAGGGAGGTGAGTATGTTTAGCCTGCTAAACAGGAAATTCTGAGTAAACATTCTGATGGCAACAGCTATTCTCCAGAAGCCCCAGGATGCTTTTGTAAGATCTGGGGATGTTTGAGTTCCCACAAGACCTTTTGGGAGCACCCCAGACCTGGCAAGAAGAGAGAGCCTTGCTTGGAAAGCAATGCAGGGAGCTTAAAAGCGCCCTTTGTGCTGGGAAAATCCAGTGCAAAAAGAGCTTTTAAGCTTTCTGCCTTGCTTCCTGAGCAAGGACTCTCATTGTGCCAGCTCCGTATTTAACTTGCGGGATTTCAGCCAGCTGGCCTTCAAGCACATGTAGTTGAAACTGTGCAAGTTAAAGGCACAAAAGGCCTGATCATACTACTGTATACCAGACCCTCCAAGTGTCTCTATTTTCCAGGATAGTCCCTGATTTAGAGAAGCTGTCCCGGTTTCTGATTTGATCCTGGAATGTCCCACTTTTCCTTCAGATGTCCCTATTTTCATCAAAGAAATGTTGGAGGGTATGGAGTTATACAACTCCCAAGCTCCCAGGCAATCCTGTATGGGGAAGGTTTTTTTTTTAATGTTTAATTCTTTGTTATGTTTTTATATATATTAGAAGCTGCCCAGAGTGTCTGGGGCAACCCAGTAAGATGTGTGGAGTATAAATAGTAAAATTATCATTATGGAATGGGACATCCCTATTTTCATCAGAGAATGTTGGGGGGTATGCTGTGTATACTATAAAGTGTGTGGTGATGGATACTGTCTGTTTTGATGGGGAAGGGTGCCAGTCCACTCTCTAAAAAGAGAAAGATGTCTCTGAGTGGAAGCCTAGCATCTTTCTCAGAGACGCACCAACCAGTGGCATCTGCCCTGTCACTCAGCAAATGGAGCTGCTGTACCATGTGGAAGGAAAAGCTGGAATGTGTACAAAGGGCTCTGGGTGCGAGCAGGAGAAAATCCAATATTGTAGAATTCATATCAGAAAAAATTCATCTTGTTTTCTCTCTGCCTTGCATTGCCGGTAGATCTGAGAGCAGCTGTATTGATAGAACCTGGTGATGGTTTGTTGTCGAGCCTTGTAGCATGATATTAAATTTTCAGCTTTATTGCTAAAGTCAGCAGTTCCTCAAGCCGGTAAGGAGGGAGACAGAATGAAGCAGGAGAGAGACAGAGAAGCGGGCGTTTCATGGTTGGGATGGACATTGCTCAATGTGTCAGATGTTCATTGAGGACGAAAGACCAGAAATAGACTAGCAACATTAAACAAGAGCTGAATAACAAACAAACAAAGAAACAAAGCCTCCTATTCTTCTGCCTCTCTCCTCCCACCCTCAATATACTGCATTGCACACCTGGGGGCAGGGATGAGCACGAGTCGATTGCTACAGAGCATAGGAACCTGCCTTAAATTGCCAGAGCATTGGTCCGTCTGGCTCGATTCTGTCTACACAGATTAGTAGGAGCTCTCCAGGATTTCAGGCAGGAGAGTTTGCCCAACTTACCTTTGAAAAAGTAAGTGGTATCTCAAATTGAATGAATGAATGAAACTATTTGGAGGTGCCAAGGATTGAACTTGGGGCGTTCTGTATACAAGCTTCTTTTTAAAATACCTGTAGCAAAATCGAGTTTGCAACCTCCCAAGACACTTTTCTTCTTTCTGCATTTCTCTCCCAAAAGCCACCTGGCCAGTCTTTTGTGTGGATCAGGTCAAGTTGCCCTTGAACTGTCCTTCTGAGGCAGCACTAGGAAACCGACATGGTTATCTTGTGAGCCCAGTATATTGCATTCTTACATCTGCTAAGAATATTGGATCTCTCCCCCCCTTGAGTGTTCCACGCTGATGACAGTGTAATCATGTAAAGCATTTCCTTGGAGGTCACAGCGAGCGCTCTGATTGGTCGAAATGGAATACAATCCTTATTGCAATTTAGCACTGATATTAAGCAGGTTGATAAAACCACAGCTTTCGCTGGATTGTTTTAAAAAATATTTTTTTTTCCTTCAAGAAAGCATTCAATCCCTCTAAAATAAATAAATAAATGCAATTTTCCTAGATTGAATCGCAATAATATTTCATTCCTGCTGCCTGCCCTAAAAAAGAAAAAAAAAAGAAATAAATGGATTTTCCTTCCCTCGCTCAGTTGGTGATTTGTTTTGCATTAATGCCTTTCATAACTCATACATTGCACCATTAAAAATTAATGCTCAACGCTGACATAAACAAATGAAATTTGTATTATTAATGTTTTACATAGGTAAGACTTTGTAATAACAGATTCATCACAACAGACTGTTTTAATTAAAAGACTCACTTCTTCCCTAAACTGATTCCAGAGGTAAACTGTGGGTGATAGTGAAAATGACAGATGACTGAAAGGCGATTAGTACATCTGTCACCATTAAAAAATCAACCAAGAAGCTAAAGAGATTCCATTCTATCAAAAGGGTTTGGATTGGTGAAATGTGCAGCACTGGTGACCCTTTCCAGAGCCTCCCCCCCCCCCCACTCCCACTTTCATTAAAAGCAAGGTTTTCTTGATTAGGATGCGTTCAAAAATCCCATTGAAGCAAAAGGGGAGACTGAAAGGGGCGGAGCAAATGGAGATCAGTTATGGTGGAGGGAGGGAAGATCTAAAGAACCCTTTTCCATCTGCATGAATGGGACTGGAGAATGGAGCCTTCTCCAAGGTTTATGATCCGAGTCCATCAGCTTGAGAAAGGACAGAGAGGCCAGATGTTTTGAATTGCTTTGTTTATCTTATTGGCTTTTCTTAGCTATTGTGGGATGAATGAAAATGAAATGAAATGAATGAATGTCAAGCGTAAGCATCTATAAAGCTAGACATTATGCACAGATTTCACCACATTTGGAAGTCAGGTTGGGGAAAACATAAAACATTTATCTTCATGTATCAATAATAATTATTGCTTCTCCCAGGGATTGTGAATGCGACAACCCAGAATTGTATCCTCTTTTTGTTTGTTTTTGTGTGTGTCCATTTAATTTTAATGCGATTGTATTGTTTCTGCTTTATTTCAATGTTACTGATCATCTTTTCGATTAAATACATAAAAAGATATATAAAAAGTATCCTCTGAAGAAATAAGAACCCTACTGCATTTATTTATTTGGACAATTTATTTCTGTACCTCTATTAATGCTGGCCAGCCAGATGCCTCTGGGAAGCCCAGGGGAGGGGCACTAAGGGCTCATCCACACTTTCACTTGATCTGTAGTTTGGTCGTATTGTGTACTGATTAATTCCCCTGGGTCTGAGAGCTTTTCTCATTGTTCCATTGCTGTGCTTTATGAAAACCCATTCTACCCGCTGAACTTAAGCTTGGTTAAGAAAAATCTCTTTTTGAATTTTCTGTACATCTGATAGGATCCAATTCAGCAGGTAAGATCGGATTTTTGCAAGGCATAGCCTCAGAATGACAAGAAAAGATCTCAGCCTTGGACTGGGTTGGGATTAATTGGTACACAATACAGTGAGAATACAGGTTGAGTGGAAGTGTGGGTGAAGAAGAAGAGTTTGGATTTGATATCCTGCTTTATCACTACCCGAAGGAGTCTCAAAGCAGCTAACATTCTCCTTTCCCATCCTCCCCCACAACAAACACTCTGTGAGGTGAAAGAGGCTGAGAGACTTCAGAGAAGTGTGACTGGCCCAAGGTCACCCAGCAGCTGCATGTGGAGGAGCGGAGACGCGAACCTGGTTCACCAGATTACGTGTCTACCGCTCTTAACACCACACTGGCTCTCTGGTGAGCCTGAGTGCCCCTTCCCCGGGTTTCCCAGGGGCATCTGGCTGGCCACTATGAATAAAGATACAGAAATAAGTTGTCCAAATAAATCCAGCAGAGCTCTCAGATAAGCTCTATGGTACAGAGCAAAGTGATATTAAATTTCAGCCTACATCCAATTCATATAAGGCAGAGGCAGGAAACCTCAGGCTCAAAGGCCGGGCAAGATCTTCCAAGTCTATCTGGCCCTTATTACTCCAAACCCCACCCTCATCCACACTCCCTACTGATCCTCATTTGCACCCTCCTTGAATTTTTCCACCTGCCTGGAATGCGTCATTGAACTCTGATAATTGTTTCTTGCTTGCCCTGATGGAGGATGGAGAGGGGTATGTGAGTGTTTGTAGAAATCAGCCTGCTGCATAAAGGGAGGAAATTTGCATTCATTGCTCTACCTACTTTTACGTCTGGTCCCACCAGACATGTGGCCCTCAGAAGGTTGCCCAGAAGTGTTGGAAAATTCCATTCCACCTTTAGTTGCAGACATGGAACTGTTGCATGTCACATGTCTGTTTACATACCAGCACAGCTTGCTGGGAACTTCTGTTGTGTGTATAGCTTTTGCTTTACTCTGTCTCTCTGAGGAGAAGAAAGGGAGACGACATGTTTTCTCTGTCCTGATTTATGCTTAATAAATCTTTAGCTGCTAGTATGTTTCCACAAGCCTCACGCCTGTTCTGTTTGCGCAGTATGCTCTGCTAATATAGCGTGCTCAGGTATTTGAAGTTGAGTCACTGATTTACATCGCATCAGAGTTTGGGGGATCGTCATGGCTGGAAGGGCATGATCCAGCTGGGGGCTAGCCAGCTGGCATCTCGACCCCCAAAGGATACGGACAATTCGGCCCTCAAGCTGGAAGAGGCTTCCCACCCTTCATATAAAGGAGATAAAATGAACAGCTCTGAAATGGGGAAGGCTGGCCAATTTAGACATCATCTCCATCATTGTGGGAAGCCTTTTTCGTCCAGATCCCAAACAAATAGAAAGCTTTATGGGGAAATAGGCCAAACGCAGATTCTAAGCCCTCAGCTGTACTTTTGCGCAGAGCTGTTGAGGGCAAGAGTCTGGATGCTGCTGAGGGTGATGGACACACCAAAGGCAGTTGGCTATGGCACATAGGAGGTCATTGGCAAGTCAGACGCTTCGTGCTTGAGGCAAGAGATAGAGATTGAAAAACCCAGAGCAAAGTGGATATCATCCAGAGCTGTTGGTATGCCAAGTTTCCCGCTAACCCTCCTTTGACTTTTGTATATCATGGCTTCCATTCAAGCTCCAGATAGGATTGTCAGAAATGATGCCTTCAGAAGCTGTCAATTGTGCAGTGCTGATGCTGTCAAGAGAGCAGCTGACAGGAAGGAAATGAGATGTAGGAACTGAAGAAACGAGACGCCAACTCCCCACATCATCATCCATTATTTGCAGAGCCTGACCAATGCGGCTTTACACATTTGTAAATTTCATTGCACCAGAGTCTGTGAATTGGCTGCAAAGCCCTTCTGATGCCAGAAAGGCAACCAGGGTGGGGGGAGAGAACCACGTCCCCAGACAAATGGGATCAATAATTTAAGAACTACTCAGCCAAGCAAGATACATTATTGCTGCATAGCCCAAATGCTGATTCCATTGGCATTTACTTTCACAACGGATAAAGCTTGCTGTGATCACTCACTGAATCACCTTTCCAATGCTTATTGCTGTTGTTATTTAGATTTCTAACCTGCCCTCCTGCGTAGAACCAAGCAGTGCAAATGTCCTGGAAGGCCTTCTTAGTAGTGCAAACTACCCAAGGACTAGCGTATTTTTCGCTCCATAAGGCGCACCTGACCACAGGGCGCACCTAGTTTTTAGAGGGGGAATTCAAGAAAAAAAATATTATTTCAAGGGAGCGCTGAGCAGAGTCTGTATGCATCCCAGGCTCTGCTCAACGCTCCCTTTCATGAGCCACGTGGAGTGTGTGTGTGGCTCTTGGGGGCTTTTTGCGCCACTAAATCAATCAATCAAATGTTTATTCGGCTTTACGCCCATATTGGAACACAACACACAGAACAAAACAAATCAAATAAAACAGCGGACTCGTACAGATCACACATAGTATAACACCGTTCACAACACACAAGGACATATATTAGCCATTATAAGAAAAGTTTAAAATAAAAGTTAAAATTTTTAAGCACTACACTAAAATCAATATCTAATGTCATTATAAAAGTTCATATAGCTATCAATAATCAGCTAACATTCCATTCCGTCTCTTATACGAGAGGACGGCTGTTAGGAATTTAGCTACCTGTAGGGTAATATAAGGATCCACATCTTGAAGTACCCAGGCAAGCTGTAGGTCTACTAGTTTGCCAGCCATAGGCTGGATTATGGAGTTTAGTATACTAGCACGGGCTGAGCTGTATAAAGGGCAGATAAACATAACATGATGAAGAGATTCAGGTGTTTTTATTTCACAAGCACACATTGAAGGGACTTGGCCCTTGGAAAATCTGTCTCTCAGCACGTTTGTTGGAAAGACATTGAACCTAGCTCTAATGAAGGCATAACAGTGATATTGCGCGACTAAAGCAGAAGCTAAAACAGCTAGAGGGAGCGCTGCGCAGTGCTCTCTCTAGCTGTTCTGGCTTTTGGGGTAGCCCGCGAAGCCTCTGCAGGGCAACAGGGAGCCTTCATTCCGCTGCCCAGTGGAGGCTTTGTGGGCTACCCCAGAGCTGCTCAGGAGCTTGTCGGGGCTGGTGGGGAAAGCCCAGGTCCCCCCCCCCCAGCCCCAAAGAGCAGCTCAGGGAGCAGCGGACAGGCTGCTTCATGGGGCTGGACATTAAGCGGGAAGAAGGAGAAGCTGGGAGACAAAGCCCATGCCATGCATCCAAAGGAATCCAACCCCATCACACTTCTCCCTTATCCCAGGAAAATGCAGCCAGGAGGTCCCTCAAAGTCAGAGTTTCTTCTTGTCCACACTCAATGCCTCTCTCTCCTTTCTGTCTACCACTCTTCTCCTAAACAGCCCTGGATCTCTTTGGACTATCTGACCCACAGTGATCTGGGGCTGTCTAAATTTGAGTGATGCCTGGATTCACACCCACAGCCCCACAAAATGGCCTGGTTTTGTTCAGGACTTGAGTGCATAGCCCTAGAAGGCATAAAAGCACACACACACACACACACACACACAGCTTCAGAGAAATGGTTAGTACAGTGGCACCTCGGGTTAAGAACTTAATTCGTTCTTAACCTGAAACTGTTCTTAACCTGAAGCATCACTTTAGCTAATGGGGCCTCCCATTGCCACTTCATCCTAAAGCAAAGTTCTTAACCCGAGGTGCTATTTCTGGGTTAGCGGAGTCTGTAACCTGAAGCGTCTGTAACCCGAGGTACCACTGTACAACAGTCTCCCCTCTGCCCCCACAAGTACAATGGAAAATCAAAATGGTATTATCCACAGTCTGTCACAGGTGTGAAATTTCCCTTTAGTATTTTGGGACTGCCTAAGCATAAAAAGAATTTAGGGACAGGTTATATGAAGGCCAATCTGTAGATAATATGAGGCTGTTGCAAGACTTTAAATTCTCTCAGTCGTATTGTCTTTTTCAAAAGGGACATCAAAGGTGTAGATAGCGTTAAAAAAATGACATTCTTCCTCTTGCCTAGAACTTTTCTCCAATTAGCCTTACATATTATTCCTTCTGCCTTGTTGGATGGCAAGTGCAAACAAGTTGTCTCCCAAAGGAGTTGTAGCTGTAACCTGAATCAGGTGGAGAACATAATTATGTATTGAGGGAGGAAACTCTTGAGAAACACTATGTCTAGATTAACAATTTTTCTGCTCAAAGAATCATCTGATCTTTACTGGACCTCCCCCATTTTGGGCCCTCTAGAACAGCACTATACACTTAGAGGTGGGGCAGAAATTCTATCTTGCTTTTGTTTCAATGAATATGTGCTGATTGGCACCAACTAATACATGAACCTGAACACAATTATCCTTATATTCACACCACCAAATTTTTACCTTGTAGTTCTCTGTGTAGAGGCGAAACGGCATATTAGGGGGAAGTCTGCATAAAATGCATATATTCATGAAAATAACATACAAAAACGCATTATGTTAGGGAAAATGCCTTGCAAAAGTACTATGACAGTCAATATTGATTACAAACACATTTATTAGGAGAAATTCATACTGAAATGTTCACAGATTTTCATTAGGTACATCACAAATTGCTGCAGAAATGTGAACTTAAGACTGGGAAGATGAGAAACTGACAGATTCATCAATGTATGTTTTTGCTCCAAATAAACCCAAAGCAAAATAAATTGAAAAGATCAAGACAGTCAGTGTGAGAGACTATTAAGCAAATCATTTGTTTGAAATAATAATAATTTTAATTGCAATTTGTAATTTAAAATTTCTCTGGAATTTACCTGGATGTTGTCAAGGCTAGTAGCTAGCAACTTAGCACAATGAATTTGTTCTTGATGCTAGTGATGATATTGACCACTTTTCACTGAAAGGTCCCAAAGTGTTTCAGAACAAAACAAAGCAATACAAACATTAATCTAACGAATAAAATAAAGCACTAGACTAATTAGATCTCCCAAGGCCTTGGAAATCATCAGTGACACTGCCATCCCCTTATGATCGCCAACTTTATTGGTCACTTTTGGAAACCAGAGACAATGTCAGTTGACACCACATATTTAGCACAACTCTCCCAGATGTAGCACCTGCCACAATTGCCCTATGCCACAATTACATCAATTTCACAACGATCTTAGAAACATTTACATCCACCCATTGTTAAGATCACAGAAGGAAAGGTCATCTCTTTCAAATAACTGTTTTTTATTGTAGAGAAGTGTATATCCTTTAGAACGTCCAAATTTCTTAATAAGGCTCTACAAATTCATGTAACAAAACTTAAAGGGGTGTGGGAAATGATTTATCCTCTAAAGGTCATGAAGTAGAAATGTAAACCACTATTGGTAGCAGTATTCTTATTATTATCATGTTTATGTGTTAATGGCTTTCTATTGACTAAGTCCAGTGCTTTTTTCTGGGGGGTACGCAGGGGTACGCATATCCCTAAACATTTTGTGTTGCCCTGACTGACTGACATGGCGGCTGTCTCCGCAGTAGCAGCGTGGACTGGAGCTCCGTCATTCTCCCTGCCGGCGCTCAGGGAGGGGAGTCTGGGGGCAGCCGCGGTGGAGGTGACGGCGCTCCTCCTCTTGCCAGGCTAGAGCCAACCAGTGAGCCCTTGCCCCTCCTCGCTCAAGCTGACCCCACTGTCGCCATTGCCTGGGGCCTTCCCAAGGGCATGTTCAGTGATGTGTAAACAAGTCCATGGAGAGAGATGCTCTATCAAATATCCAGGTCTTAAGTCACTTATGACTTTATATTCTAACAGTAGCTCCTTAAATCTGGCTCTCCAGATGTTGGTGGATGATGACTCCTGTCATCACTGCCTTAAACAGAACCCAATAATGTGTAGCCAGCCAGTGCAGATCACCAAAAATAAGTGTAATATGGCTCCCTATTGAAGCATTTTCTACAACTCTAGCAAAAAAGGGACGCGGGTGGCGCTGTGGTTTAAACCACAGAGCCTAGGACTTGCCAATCAGAAGGTTGGCGGTTCGAATCCCCGCAATGGGGTGAGCTCCCGTTGCTCAGTCCCTGCTCCTGCCAACCTAGCAGTTCGAAAGCACGTCAAAGTGCAAATAGATAAATAGGTACTGCTCCGGCGGGAAGGTAAACAGTGTTTCTGTGTGGTGCTCTGGTTCGCCAGAAGCGGCTTAGTCATGCTGGCCACATGACCTGGAAGCTGTACGCCGACTCCCTCGGCCAATAAAGCTAGATGAGTGCCGCAACCCCAAAGTCAGCCACGACTGGACCTAATGGTCAGGGGTCCCTTTACCTTTGCAACTCTAGCAACACCACCCAACACTAAACACAGTTATTAGACTGTCTCCAAGTGAAGCCCCACATGAAGGGCATTACGGTAGTACAGATGGGAGTTTACTAGAGCATGCAAAGCTACAGCCAGGCAATCTCAGTCTAGAACTGGCTGTAGTTATCAGCCAGACCTGAAATAGGAAGTCAATTCCACAGGCATCTCCTAGGTCTCCAGTGACAATGATGCATCTAATAACTCACACAGCCTACGTAGCTGCTCTTTCAGGGAATATATCTCTTTCCAGAATAGGACAGCCACATCATTCCTGGACATAAGAAACACCCACTGACAGCTCATCTATGCTTTCAGGAGCATAGCTGTCAACCTTTCCCTTTTTCAAAGGGAAATTCTCTTATTCTGAATAGGATTCCTCGCAAGAAAAGGGAAAAGTTGACAGCTATGGTCAAGGAGTCACCTTCAATGTATTAGCCCATTACCACCATCAGATTTCAGTTCAGTTCAGACATGACTACCAAGCCCCAAATATTCTGATGGTTGTGCCCAGTGGGTTCATAAAAATGTTATAAGACATTGGGGACAGACCTGGACCTTGCAGGATCCCACAACTGATGTTGAAACTCACACCCCTAGGGGGAGAGAGTTTAAGCTGGGCACAGACATAAAATAGTCTGACCCATACATTAAGTGTTCTTATTTGGGACAAAACACGTGTGGAAAGTATACAGGCAGATTTATGCAGGACATGCAAACTCACTGTTCACTTGCACAAATGTTTCATTACTGAGTTAGCAATTTGGCAAAAAAATGGCATCAGTGCATCCAGTTTGAAAAACAACAACAAATGATTTCCTTTAGGACTGAAGTTGAGCTGCTTTAAGCTGTTTTCCTCTCTGCCCCACTCTGAAGTTATCAGCACTGCTACCTTTCAGTTAGGACTTGAGGGGGAAGCGGTTTGCAGCATGATGGGAGTTATTCGCAGTGAGCAGCACTGCTATCTTTCAGCGAAGAAAGGCTGGAGAAATGTGGAGTTTAGCTTGATGGGAGTTGCAGTGTTTGTAAAGGGCAGCACTGAAGCAAACAGAAACTGTCTCAATGATTTGGCAAGCCCCCCGTTGAGTGTTCATTTTCCTAATGTCACATCAATAATTGATCCAGCTCAAAACAAAGAATTATTAGCTGCAGAAGCAGCTTCCACCAGCGACGACCAGATCTCTGCCAAGCGACTCCCAAATGGATGGCGTCTTAAGAAGAGAGGAGTGCAGACAGATTCTCCCTTCGTTTCTTTCTGGGGTAGCTCTGTCAATCACCTCTCATTTCTCCTTCACTCTCCCTTTGCCCCTGGCAACAAGATGTCTATTTGACAGCAGGAAGTGAGGATATGGTACACTGAATAAAAAGAAATATAGACTCCATCTTACAACTAAAATGGCTGAACAGAGTCCCCTCCCTGTTCTAAGGGGGGGGGGGGAGAGACACTCACTGTAGAAAATGCTCTGCATTACACAGTCAGCTGCAATAAAATGTTGCAGTTTGGAGTGCTTCTGTTGCATAAACTAGCGACTGCATTCCATTCACACACGCACACACCAATTAAAACAGAAAACAGAAACGGAACAGACTCAAGTCTGCACAGCAATCAGGATCAGAGTTCAAAACAAAAGGCGTGAGGAAAGAAATGAGAGGAGCACTACAGCTAAGGTAGACTGGTTGCTTGAGCAAGGCTCAGCTGGAAAGGGAATCCTTTACACTCCTGCCTGCCCAGGGGGCGCCAAGTCACAGCTGGACTTGGCGCCCCCTGGGCAGGCAGGAGTGTAAAGGAAGGGAAGGCTGCAGAGTGTAAAGGAAGGGAAGGGAAGGCTGCAGTTTTATAGCTCACCACTAAGGGCAGCATTTCTTGACTCTGGATCACCTTCAAAAAAACAATGCTTTTTAAAGGAATGTGGCGCTGTGGGTTAAAGCCTCAGCACCTAGGACTTGCCGATCGAAAGGTCGGCGGTTCGAATCCCCGTGGCAGGGTGCGCTCCCGTTGTTCGGTCCCAGCGCCTGCCAACCTAGCAGTTCGAAAGCACCTTCGGGTGCAAGTAGATAAATAGGGACCTCTTACCAGCGGGAAGGTAAACGGCATTCCGTGTGCTGCGCTGGCTCGCCAGATGCAGCTTGTCACGCTGGCCATGTGACCCGGAAGTGTCTTCGGACAGCGCTGGCCCCCGGCCTCTTAAGTGAGATGGGCGCACAACCCTAGAGTCTGACAAGACTGGCCCGAACGGTCAGGGGTACCTTTACCTTTACCTAGGCAGCAGCCTTATCAGACCATTGGTCCATCTAGTTCGCTATGGAAGATATCTGGAGTCCAACAACATTTGGGGGCGGGGCACAAAGTTAGTTACACTTAGTCTAGAAGTGTAACTAATTTGGTGCTCCCCCCTATGTTATTGGACTGCAATTCTTCCTGAACATTGTCCATACTGGCTGGAGCTGATGAGAACTGGAGTCCACAGCATCTGGTGGGCACCCATTTGCTACCCCTGTTCTAGAATGACTGGCAGAGGTTCTTCAGGACTTCACACAGGTGCATTCCCAGCCCTACCTGCAGATGCTAATGGTTGAACCCGGGACATTCTGCATGCAGAACAGATGTTTTTTTGCCACTGTGCTAAAGTCCTACAGTGAAGGCATCTCCCATGTTCGGCTGTGAGTGCAAAATCATGAGGTAGCCTGATACTCAAGGATGTATGAGTGAAACTCACAGCAAAAATAAGAAGAACGAAGGCAAAATATTAACGATGTATTGAAACATTGTCATTTAGCTCTGTGCTGGTAAAAAGCAGAGCAGCTGTTTTGGAAGATTAATTCTGAATGCTCACAAGAGCTTTTCTTCAGATGAATGGGAGAATGAGGCATTCTTACCAGGGTTTGTTTCCTTTGGTGGCTTTCTGTTCCATTTTCAAAGAAACAACCAGCTGGTATAAAAGGACTCTCCTACTCCCTTGTTCCACAACAAAAATCTTTCTTTCTGATAAACTCTCTAGCTGACTGTTGGGAATCTCCATTTTCAAAAAGTGCACACTTTTGCAACACCAAATATCCCATGAAGAGCCAAACCCCAATGAAAGCGATGCATTCACAGTCTCTGGATAGGTACTTATACCTTTCTGAGGCAAAATTTCTTCTGCTTTATTTAAAGGTCTCAGGATTCATCGTGCAGGGGAAAATTTCCCACACTGTCTATGCCTGGAGGTATGGGCAAGAGGTATTTGGAAAGGCAGCAATTAGAGAGCAAAAGGATGTTTTCACAACCCCTCAGGCAGTGCTATTGTACAGGAAACAGGATGGTGGCTGGTGATTTCAAAATAAAACATGTCACACTGAAAAAAACCCCAGTGATTGATACAAGCAGTGGGAATACCAACAGGCTTTCAAAAAAACAAAATTGCTTTAAGTACTAACATGATTCTGCATGGCACATTTTTTACACAGTTATCATGTGCATTGTGTGCGTTTCTGCGGGGGGCGGGCTTGCAAAGCATCAGAGAAACCAATAAATACAAATATGTTTCCTTCTAGTACCAATGTAATTTTCAGTTTGTATATTTATATGTGTTCCTTTATGTTTCTGCATTCACCTGCATAAAAAACAACACACCTATTGTGTATTTAATATGTGTGTGCACCAGATTTCTGTGTACACTGAATTACAAGGTAAAGGGGGAGGGGTCTGTGGAAGATTCTTGTGTTTATGAATTGGATCAAGCCACTAAGAAGGTATTGAAGAGCAAGAGTTCCCTAAACCTTTAAAGCCCTAAATGGCCTCGTCCCAGTATACCTGCAGGAGCGTCTCCAGCCCCATGGTTCTGCCCGGATGCTGAGGTCCAGCGCCGAGGGCCTTCTGACGGTTCCCTCATTGCGAGAAGCTTTGCTACAGGGAACCAGGCAGAGGGCCTTCTCGGTAGTGGCACCTGCCCTGTGGAATGCCCTCTCATCAGATGTCAAAGAGATAAACAACTAGCTGACATTCAGAAGACATCTGAAGGCAGCCCTGTTCAGGGAAGTTTCTAATGTGTGATAACTTAGTGTATTTTTGGTCTTTGTTGGAAGCGGCCCAGAGTTGCTGGGGAAACCCAGCCAGATGGGTGGGGTACAAATAATAAATTATTATTATTGTTATTATTAAACTTACCTCTGTAACATTGGCTGCCTAAAAACTCGAAGCATAGCTACCCATCCTGACCCTACCCCACCCTAAGAAAGCTGACTGGGGAAACACCCAGTGTTCAGGAAAGAAAGAGATGCAGAAAACTTTCATTTTGACAGACAGCTCTAGATTTAATCACAGGGTGTTCCAATCACAGTGATTGTGGGGAGGGGTTCCTAACTGGATCTTGTTTCCACATATCTCATACCCTCCAACATTTCTCTGATGAAAATAAGGATGTCCCATTCCAAAATGATAATCTTAATATTTATATCCCACACATCTTATTGGGTTGCCCCAGCACTCTAGGCAGCTGCCAACATACAGTGGTACCTTGGTTCTCAAACTTAATCCATTCTGGAAGTCTGTTCCAAAACCAAGGTGCGCTTTCCCACAGAAAGTAATACAAAATGGATTAATCCATTCCAGACTTTTTAAAACAACTCCTAAAACAGCAGTTTAACATGAATTTTACTATCTAACGAGACCATTGATCCATAAAATGAAAGCAATAAACAATGTACTGCAGTCACACAATCAATCAATAGCTGAAATGTGTTCCACACAGTCACAAAAACAAAAAAGGAGCCACAAAAACGCAAAATAAACAGCAAAACCAGATAGATCTCAGTGTAACACTCAAAACGGAGCACGTTTGGCTTCCAAAAAAAGTTTGCGGGAATACTTACTTCCATGTTTGCAGTGTTTGGGTTTCAAGTTGTTTGAGTAACAAGGCATTTGAGAACCAAGGTAACACTGTATATAAAAACATAATAAAACATTAAACATATTTTTTACAAAACTTCCCCATACAGGATTGCTTTGGCTCGGGGGTCGGATAACTCCACACCCTCCAACATTTCTCCAATGAAAATAGGGACATCCTAAGGAAAAGCGGGACATTCCAGGATCACATGAGAAACTGGGATGGCTTTTCTAACTTAGGGATGTCACTGGAAAACAGGAACACTTGGAGGGTCTGATACCTGCCTTCCTAATGCAATAGTATGCAGAGTTCTCTGTTTTGTACCCCAAAATTGGAGTGGTAGAGGGTCACTCCTCACTAACAATAGTTGAGGATTACCCCAGTGATCGTTAGTAAGGAGTGATCTTCTGCCCTTCCAGTCTTGGGGTCTTTGCTGGTGTGTGTGTGTGTGACGTTTTATGCACCCCATTTTTTTCTGGGGATTTATGGTACTTTCCCGCCACCTAGTCAGTGATTTCAATTAGGAAATGGTATGGGGAAAGGGTTACATTAGGGCTGGGAACCTGTGGCCCTCCAGATGTTGTTGGGTTATAGCTCCCATCATCCTTGACCATTTGCCATGCTAGTTGTGACTGATGGCAGTCATAGTCCAACAAATCCCCAAATTGCTTCCTCCTATGCCAGTCCATGAGGGACGCGGGTGGCGCTGTGGGTAAAAGCCTCAGCGCCTAGGGCTTGCTGATCGAAAGGTCGGCGGTTCGAATCCCCGCAGCGGGGTGCGCTCCCGTTCGGTCCCAGCGCCTGCCAACCTAGCAGTTCGAAAGCACCTCCGGGTGCAAGTAGATAAATAGGGACCGCTTACTAGCGGGAAGGTAAACGGCGTTTCCGTGTGCGGCTCTGGCTCGCCAGAGCAGCGATGTCACGCTGGCCACGTGACCCGGAAGTGTCTCCGGACAGCGCTGGCCCCCGGCCTCTTGAGTGAGATGGGCGCACAACCCTAGAGTCTGTCAAGACTGGCCCGTACGGGCAGGGGTACCTTTACCTTTTTATGCCAGTCCATAGCCCTGATCCAATCTTCAACTGAGCACTTTTTTAAAAAAGACATTGAAAAAGATGCCAGGATATCCAACAACATATGGTTTTGCCCTACTAAAAATATTTGGAGCAGACCCAAAGAAATCAACAAACAAATTAGTCTATTAATTTCAATGGATCGATTCTAAGTATTATTTAGTTGGCTACAACACACATCTCTTAAGCTTCCTTTAATCCAGACCTTGGGCGTATGAGTTCAGAAATCATATATATTATATTATATTATATATATATAGTTAGGATATAGTTCCGTTCCACCTTAAAAGGGTATAGGCATGGCTGTTGTGTGTCACATGCCTGTTTACTTCCAGCGCTTGCTGGGAACTTCCGTTTGTATATAGCTTTTGTATCGCTGCTGTTTTGCTGGACACAAAGGGAAGCAGACATGTTTTTTTCCTTCGTTTCTGCTGCTGAATAAAATGCTGTAATATACTGTTTACACATTGCTCTGTCCACCTCTTCTGTAATATACTGTTTACACATTGCTCTGTCTGCCTCTTCTGCTGTGAGAAGATTTACACACTCTACTGATAGAGTGGGCACGGGTCTCTAAACCTATTTGAGGCTCATGTCGCTGATTGATGCTGTTCCAAGGGAGACCAGTGATCGTCCGGCTGCTGGCCAGTGCCTGCCTGATGCCCCCGTCTCCCCGGCAGTATCCCAATATATATATATATGTTATATATATAATATTATATATATAATATTATATTAACTTTTCCCTCCTGCATCTTTTAAAATAATCCAAATCTTTTAATTCTTGCATCTTTTATATTAATCCAAATCTCCATTATATCCATAATTATGAGTTCAGAAATCTTAACCCTGAACATAACGAGAGAGACAAACGTCCTTGGATCAAGGACTGGCAAAGTGAAGTTGTGTGGTGTATGCCTGGCAAACAGGGAAGCAATAAAAAGCAAGTTGAGGTATTTAGTCTTAGGATATGTTCTGACTGGTACCATTATTTGAAAATTATTTGGCTTTGAATTATTGATGTGGTTAAATTATTTACACTATCTTGGAGCCACAGGCCAAACCAGCCACTGGCTTTTTAGAAAATGAGAATGATTACATCGTCCACAGCTGGAGATGGCCACAGGTATCCAGCCATTAGAACAACACAGCAAGAAAAGTTTGGGGCTAGGGAAAGGGGATCTAGTGTCAGCAATCAGCAGAAGGAAAGTACATTTGGGGAGAGAGTGGAGTCTACTGCTCAAAGATGGAAAAGGTTTGCATCAGGGCTGAGCAGAAACAGCCTTAAAATTATCCACAACATTTGTGTTTTGTTTTTAAATATGTTTTTATTAAAACATTTCCCATAAGTAACAAGAGTACATTCAGTGTCTCTATTTTCAAACCTTAGATTCTTTCATACTGGTCAGTTATAGTCAATTTGATACATTTTTGTTGTCAGCGCTGTGGGGTTGAGGGGAAAAGAAGTGGGGAGATAAAGGGGATGAAATAAAGGAGAAGGGGTGGGTGAGAGAATAAACTTCTATTCTTTACATAGTATATATGGGTGGTGTTTTGTTTTTTGTCAGCTTTGCGTTTGACACTGCTTGTGAGGGTATTACTGGGTTAAGTTAGTCATATTGATTCATATGTAGGGAGAAGGGGAACGGTCATTTTCTTGTTGGCCGGTGTATTTGATAAAGGAGAGCCACACAGCAACTAGTCCAACATGACTAGTCATTCCGAGGGAGGTCTCCACCCCTGCTGAATATTGCCTTCTGATAAACTTTAGTGCCCTTAATGTTGGACGCTGTGCTAAAGTTAATTCATACTGATGGACAAAGGAAGCTGTGTGGCTAAGGGAGGAGAGTTAGAAAAAGTTGCTATTTTCAGAAAGAATCAAATATTTTAAACTATATGAAAGCTGGATAGCTTGACAACAACAACAACAACAACAACAACAACAACAACAACATATTATTTATACCCTGCCCATCTGGCTGGGTTTCCCCAGACCACAGTTTGAGTTGAGCTTTGAGTTGTTCATACATTGGTAGCTTCAGTTGGATCACTGCAATGTGCCCTATGTTGGGCTATATTTGGGTTGATCTGCAGGTTGCATCTAGGTTGCTTATGGGAGCAAACTACTGTCAGTATCTAAAAACCCTGCTTGCACAATTTGCAGTGGCTGCCAATCTGCTACTGGCTTAAATTCAAGGTGTTGATACGAACATATAAGGCCCCATACACCTCAGGACCAGGTGAACCTATCTGCTATATGATCTACTGAACTCAACCCTCACCAGTTGGTGAGTAGAAGGTTCAATCCTGTTCTCTGCAATGCGGTGGTGGAAGTGGAGGAGAAGACACAGTGTCTTCTTCCCCACCCCACCCCCAACTGCATGCTTAATTAGGATTTAAAACTCTAATTAAAGATTAGAGCTGGCCCCCAAATCAATCCAGGGCCTGGATATGAAGTACCTCCCCCCCCCAACCTTCTGCCACCTGAGGCTACTGCAGAACCCCTGGTGTGGTGACGGTGGGGAGGAAGAAAGGAGTCAAGAGTCAAGCAGGTCATAGAATCATAGAGTTGGAAGAGACCACAAGGACCATCGAGTCCAACCCCACGTGGGGGTGTGGAGGAGGCAACGCTGGTGGGCAACAAGAGCAGGAAATGGCAAGTGGCGCCTTCCTGGGCCTCCCCAGATCTGCTGCTCCTCCCAGCTGTCCCCAGCCTACTTCTTGAAGTAGCTTTTTCACCAAACCTCATGGGCCTGCTGGCCCTGATTGTTAGAGAAAGGGCAATAGTTTAGTGGTAGATCATCTAATTCATGGGTAGGCAAACAAAGCCCGGGGGCTGGATCCGGCCCAACAGCCTTCTCAGTCTGGCCAGTGGACGGTCCAGGAATCAGCGTGTTTTTACATGAGTAGAATGTGTCCTTTTATTTAAAATGCATCTCTGGTATATTTGTAGGGCATAGGAATTCTTCCATCCCCCCCAAAAAATAATATAGTCCGGCCCCCCACAAGGTCTGCTGACCCCTGGTCTAGTTCAATCTCTGGCATCTCCAGGCCTGGAAAGGCACTGCTAGTGTAGACAACACTGAGCTTGATGGACCAACTGTGTGAAGCTTTTTATGTCCCAGTTCCATAACTTGGTGTGTCATTCGCTAATTCAGATATAGATTTCTTCTTTTTCCCTTTTGAAGCACCTAATTCAAAAATTCTGATGCCACTCTTATTTTGAACCACACATCGTCCCAGGGTGAAAAAGAATAGTAAAGGACATTAAAGGTCTGGACAAGAGAAAAGTGTTGAATGCAATCTCTCCACCTGGAACAACAAAGAAAAAGAAAGAGAACAATAATAAAGAAGAAGTTTGCCCCATTTTCCTGTTGATTGGAGATTTCACCGTTTACGGAGCCTACACATCCTTTACCGCCTCCTTCCCTTTCTTGCCTTTATTCCTTCTAAATGTAATATCTTTTTTTTACTCTTGACATAGAATAAGGTAAACCTACTGACAGTGTTTCCATATAAATGAATCTCCTGTCCAACTGTCCCTATGAGAGGGGAGGAGAGATTGGAGCTGTTAAAAGGAAGTCATTTATTTCAAGGCACTTCTGTACTGGAAAGGAATTCTTGCATTTCAGCTGGAAAGGGATACACTCATAAAAAAAGGATGTCTGGTGGGAGGAGAGGCTGAATCACCTGAGCAATTTGCAACCTCTGGTTATTCACCAGTGTCAGCCTGCCCTCAGCCTTCCTTCTAACAACATCCAGTCCTGGGGGCACTGGAGGAGGAAGGGGGGTGCGGTAGGGGCGGAACGCCCCGGGTGTCATCCCTGAGGAGGGGTGACATCACCGCGCCACCGCCCTGGGACGCTTTCCACGGGCAGCGCCCCCTGGCATTCTCGCTATGGGTGGGATGCTTGCCCAACCCCCTGGGAAGCTTGCCCCGCCCCGGGTGCACAGCATGTGTGCCGCTCTGGGTGCCAGAGCAGCTAGCTCTGCCTCTGCCTGGTGGTGGCTCAGCCTGCCAGCTTCCTTCCTTTTAGTCTCAGTGTTGCCCCTTGCAGAGAGGAGGGTGGGGGTAAAAGTGTGATTAGTTGGCTCTGCCTGTTATTGACTCTGTTGCCACTTACTGTTGGTTGCCCGCTCTCCTGCCCCACCAATCCTAAAGTACGCCAGCCACCACTGCAGTTAGTGATGCTAACAACATCCACAAAGGATGGAGCTCTTTATATAGGGATGGGGATCACATTCATCCAAGTTCACGCTTACTGAGCTAATGAGCAAACCAAAATGCAGCTAGCCTTTGAGATTCACATGTCTCTAAATTTTCTTTCCAACAAATTAATGTGTAAAAAATGCATATTTTAGGGGCAAAACCACCCTAAATGCATGTATCAGTGGAACTATTTTTCACAAAGCAGACTTAGTCACCCCTGACTTTTTTAAAGGAGAAATCAGGGCGAAGTTTGGTTCTCCTTGATTTCTCACTGCCTTCCAACACCGTTGATCATAGTGTCCTTCTGAGATGACTCAGGAGGTTGGAGGACTGGCATTTCTTGTCATTATCAGAAAGCAGCACCAGGGCCCATCCAATGAAGCTGAACACAATGTTGCAACAATGCCCACCCTGCAGGAAGCATATTGACTACGTATGCAGATCTGGAAGCATTTTCAGTGCCGGGTGCATGAAGGAGACATATCACTTACTTACAACCTCTCATCCACCCCCCCCCCCTTTATTTGCAACTAATATTTCATATTCTGCAAATGCATCTGAAAAAAAGGGGTATGCAGAAGAAGAAAAAGAAATCAATGTAATTTGCAAATGGGAGGTGTTTTTACCGTGAGCAAAAACACACATGGGCCACTTGATGTCTATTAATTACACCACTATGGACTACAGGAGAGATTTTGGTAATTGTAAAACATTTCTTCACTTTTTTTTACTTTTTTCACTTTTAAGTGGATTCAATAAAATACGCAGGGCCACTGTTCAGTTTCCCCCTGCCTTAACATCCGCAGCTATGTACCACCGCTGCACGATTTCTGTTCTCATCCTGAAGCAAAGTTCTTAACCCAAGGTACTATTTCTGGGTTAGCAGAGTCTGTAACCTGAAGTGTCTGTAACCTGAAGCGTCTGTAACACGAGGTACCACTGTACATGAAAGCAATGAATTTCCTCCTATTGGGACCCCAGTTGCAGTGCTGCCCACCCCTGGGTCAGTGTCTATGTGCAATGAATGATTAATTTACTCAGGCAGACAACAATCTGGATTAAAAATGGACACAAGTTTATTGATTACTGATGTAGGTGGAATTTTGGCTCAGGCATTGGGTGTATATCCATTCCAGCCTCCTGCTGGACAGCTGGACAACTGCTGGACAACTGCTGCAGGGTCATGCAAGGATTACGCCTCCCCAAGACACTGATATACTGAGTTGGCTGTACTGAGGCTGCTGTTAGAATCCCTGTGGCCCGTCTGCCCCAGGCTGGCTTCTACTGATTCCATACTGGGCAACCCAATGCTCAAAGACTAGGATTCCACCCTATGCCTTAACCACCCAAAATTGAGACATTTTGCTATGGAGAAGGCAAGACCTCCAGACCAGCCAAATTGTCTACAGGAAAATTCCTCCCTGCCACCAAATATGGCAACCATTTGCAACCATAGCAATACGGTGGTACCTTGGGTTACATATGCTTCAGGTTACATATGCTTCAGGTTACAGACGCTGCTAACCCAGAAATATTACCTTGGGTTAAGAACTTTGCTTCAGAATGAGAACAGAAATCGTGCTCTGGCAGCGCAGCAGCAGCAGGAGGCCCCATTAGCTAAGTGGTGCTTCAGGTTAAGAACAGTTTCAGGTTAAGAACGGACCTCCGGAACGAATTAAGTACTTAACCCGAGGTACCACTGTACCTGGGAAGCAAAATAAGGTTAAAAACAGTGAATGAAAGGAATGGAACATTGCTAAAGCAGCAACCTGAAAAAGAGAAAACATTTTTAAAAGACAATGAAATTGACCTGGAGAAATATGAAAGGTTAATGACAAGGGAGGTGGGGAATGGAGGGTTTTGCTTCCCTGAGGACTGTGCTGAGGCAGGAGAGTGCTGCAGGCTTTTATGCCTCACCAGCTGTGAGGGCATGCATGCAGCCAATGCCCTCTCAGCCAGTGAGGCACCCCTCCCGGGGGAAGCCACTGATTGGCCCATTTGAGATGCAGTGGCTGGCATGAACTTGAGCCAGATGTCCAGGAGGCCAGGGGGGATTCCACTAATGGCCGCCTGGCCATGTGCACTCTGTTTTCATTGCCCGGGGATGGGAGCTGAGTTATAGAGGCTGCAACAGCCCCACCCCCTGCTCTCTGACCATCACATCATCAATCATGTACCTTAGTTCCAGGGGATGGTCTGCTGAAGGCACAGGAGGTCATCATGCTGCTTGAATCTAAGCATGTCTGGGTGACTGAAGGGGACGCATATGCATGTTGCTTTGGGTACCATGGTGGAAAAAGGTGGGGCATAAGCACTGTCTGTTTCCTGTCAGCCTGTGCAGTGGATGCAGTTCATTATGAGAAAGTTCATCTGGGGCACAGGGGATAACAAACTTTGAGGGCACAAAAAGTGCATATAGAAAAAAAGGTCATTTAAAATTCCCTCCCATCCATCACCACTGCCCTCTGGAGTGCCAAAAGACTCCCAGCCATCTCCCACCCCAGCTCCCCAGCTCCTCATCACAGAAAACAGTGGCTGTAAGTAAGCACAGTTGGTAGAGCATGAGAATATCTAAAGTCGTGATTTCGAGCCCCACATTGGGCAAAATATTTCTGCATCAAAGGGTGTTAGACTGTATGACCCTTGTGATCCCTTCCAATTCTTCAATTCTATGATTCTAAGTCCAACCATTTGTCCATCTAGTTTGGTATTGTTTACAATGACAGCCACTGGCTCTCCAGGGTGTCAGGCTGGATTTCTCCTGTTCCTACCTGGAGAGGCCAGGGACAGAACCTGGGACCTTCTGCATGCAAAGCATAGGAGCCATTCCCTAGGGGCTGAGGTCCCTTCATGCCTCCCCTCCCAGTTGATGGGCCTTGCCATTCAAATGGTGTGCATGTGCCATATCATGTGATTGATTATGTAGGGTGGGTCTTACCCGTCCCCCCCCAATGTTTTATTTAAGTTGGCACCCCTCCTGCCAGGCATGCAGAACTCTAGTCACAGGGATTTAATGTGGCCCTGTATGGGTGCTCAGACACATAACATTATGCCCTCCCCCTGCAAAGGACATCTGCCCCAGATGTGCAGAAAGAAAAAGATTATAGCATTCTTGTAAAAGAAGTAACGAAAGGGTTAGCAAAGAGATTTAGAGCAGATCAGCCAAAGTGGATCACAACACACTGACACTGACAGTTTTAACCCATTCTTTTCTAGCAATCCCCAACCCATCTACAATTATCCTGCTTTCTTCTTGCTGCAAACTCCTGCCAGTTCTGCATTTCAAAAGCAGCTTTCAAGCATACCAACAGTTATCAGAGTTATTTTAAAACCATCAAACAGTGCACTTATCAAATCATTCACTAGTCCCCACCACTAGAAACATGTACAAAGCATAAATTAACAGCATTTTAAGACCATTGCTGACTTGCAATTAATTCTAACTTTTACTAATTTCAGGAGTTATGAGCGACCAAACACACACACAAACAAACAAACACAGATCCAAGGCAACTGTTGGAGAGTTCACTCATCTCCAGTGGATACACTGCATTTCAGTGTCCAGAATGAACCTCAATTCATTAAAATGTCATTACACTAAATGACTAACAATTGCTGTTGTTTTAAAGATGAAAACGCTTTGAAGTTTGAAAGGCATCTGTGTTATGTTTTTGCCAATGTGCAAGGGAACGTGCCCTACAGAAAGCAATATTGCTGCAGTGGTACATACAAGTTCATATAGTGGCTGCCAATTAGATACCAGGCTAGGTTCATCATGCTACTACTGGTGTCCAAAGCCCCATACAGCATGGGGCCAGGATGGCTCAAAGAGAATCTCACTGATTATGTATTCATCCAGTCAGTGCTCTCTGCAGGAGAGGGCCTCCTACAGATATCATCTCATCAGGAGCTTCATTCTGTATGATGCACGAATTGGGCCTTTAGGGTGACAGCACCTATCCATTGGAATTCCTTCTCTCTCTCTCTCTCTCTCTCCATTATGTTCCCATTATACATCAGACAGGCACCATCTCTATTGTCTTTTTGGTGCTTATGGAAGAACCTGCATTGCCAACAAGCCTTTTAATTGAAGGGTTTTTAAATCTCAGCACAGGATTTGAGTTTTAATATATAACATTTTTTAATGCCGATGTGATTATTGCTGATCACTTAGAAAAGTTTCATAAGAAGCCATTCATAAATAGAATTAAACAAATAACATCAGTTTATCATCAATGGACAGATGCATTGGTAGAGGAATTTTGTGGGTAGAAAATGTCATTTCTACATATTGATACCTCCATTCCCACACCAGGGATCACTGTTAAAGGGCCCGGCTACATGTTTCGAAGAAAACCAGATGTTTGTCATTCAATGCCAGTCCTACTCAGAGTATATCCATTGGAAATAATGGACTTAGACACTTTAATTTCAATGGGTCTACTTTGAGTCGAATTTAGTTAGAGACAACGCTATGGAGAGGCATAATAGCAGACTTCAAAGACTCATACAGATGATGAAGCAGAATTGTTAACCATTGCTCCAGAAGACAGGACCAGAGCCAACAGGTAGAAATCACAGAGAAACAGCATGGACAGACCTCCTAATGGCAAAACCTGTTCAGAAGCAGACTTTCTGCTGGAGACCTGGAGCCATTGCCAGTCAGAATAAACAATGTTCACTGATGGACAAAGAGTCAGAAACTGACATAAATAATGTTCTATGTTCCACAATTCTTTTTCTTTCACTTCCATAATATTTGTGCTTCAAGATCGATGCAAAGTAGGAATGTAGGAAACTGCCTTATACTGAATCAGACCATTGGTCCACCTTCCTCAGTATTGACTGCTCTGGCTGCCAGCAACTCCCCAGAGCTTCAGGTATGGAGCCTGTGTCCCTTAGGTGAGGATCAACCTGGAACTGTCTGCATGCCAAGCGCATTCTCTAATACTGAACTACCACCCTTTCCCAATTGAAACAGCTATCAAACCCCAACTTAGAGGCAATAAATTCAAGGTTTAAATTATACAACTCATTCCACCACGCATCAGAGATTAAGAGTGAGGCTACCAGTTGTGATGCCGTGACTTTATCTGGCTTGAATCAAAGACTCATCAATTTAGAAGGGTGGTGAAGGGTCATTTGGTCCCTGAAAATGCAGGTAATCTGCTGGTACAGAATCCTTGATAGGTGTGGCTATCCAGCAGCTGCTTAAAAACCTCTAACCAAGCAGAGCTCACTACCTAGTGAAACCATCTGTTCAACTGTTGAACAATTTATTTGTTTGTGTTTTATTACATTTCTTATGCAGCCTTTCATCTGAGGATCTCACGACAATTTATAATATAGAAACACATAGTAACAGATAAAAACCCACCCCCAGTTTAAAAGGCCATAGGTAAAGGTAAAGGATAAAGGGACTCCTGACAGTTAAGTCCAGCCACGAATGACTCTGGGGTTGCGGTGCTCATCTCACCTTACAGGCCGAGGGAGGTGGCATTTGTCCGCTTCCACCGACAGTTTTTCCAGGTCATGTGGCCAGCATGACTAATCCGCTTCTGGCGAAACCAGAGCAGCGCACAGAAATACCGTTTATCTTCCCGCCGGAGCGGTACCTATTTATCTACTGTACTTTTTTTGGTATGCTTTCGAACTGCTAGGTTGGCAGGAACTGGGACTGAACAATGGAAGCTCACCCCGTCACAGGGACTCGAACCACCGACCTTCCGATCGGCAAACTTAAGCCGCACAGTGGTTTAAACCACAGCACCACCCGCGTCCCCTTAAAAGGCCATAGAATGTTTAATTAGCCAAAGGCTTGGAAGAAGAGGAATGTTTTTGCCTAGAGCCTAAAGATATATGAAAAATGTGCCAGGTGAGCCTCCCTGGGCCACCAGGAAGTTTTTTCATAATGTTTAGCCTAATCTCCTTTTTTACAATTTGAAACTATTGTTCTACCTTCTAGAGCAACAGGAAACAAATGTACTTCATCATCTATGTGACAGTTGCCATTCAAATATTTGAAGATGATTATCATATTGTCTCTTAATTACACACCTAAGTCACCTTCAGTCTTCTCTCATAAGACTTGAACAGTGGCAGACTTTGGGCTTTAAGGTTTCAGCAGCATTTTGTGTGACTCCAAAATTTGGCCCCCTTGCCTCTCACCTCGTCACTGCGGCCCCCTCTTGACTCGGCACCCAGTGTGGGAAAGCTGGTCATGCACACCTAAATCTACTTCTGACTTGAGTTCTAGCTCAAATATTAATCTACTGTGGGCGTGTGGACACACACACACTGATGCCCTGAAAATGTACCGTAAATCAATCTTCCCTCAACATGGTCTCTCCTAATGTGTTGAACTACTACTCTCACTAGTTCCAGCCAGCATGGCAAACGGTTAGGGATGCTGAGAGTTATGAATGGCAAGAAAGCCAGAACCACCTGGCCCAGCCCATGTGACATCCTTCATCCCACTCATGTGGCCTTATAGGCCCTACCTACAGGACCTCCTGTCAGGCTGCCAAAAAAGCCCTTCCGTCTGTTGTCTGATGCTGTGAGCAGAACCAGGCACAGTGCTTGCAGTAATTAACCTTATTGCTCAGCAACCAAGGAGTCAGCACATGGCACATCCATCAGATAAGCACATCAGTTGCAGAAGCTAAAGTTCCTGTCCCTTTCTTCCTTTTATTTATACCTCCCTCCTCACTGTGACTCCACTATTCTTAATTGTTTCAGCCTTTTCCCGACTCCTGGTTCCTGTGCTGAGAGGGAGGGAGGGGAAGGAGCCAAATCAGGACTGTATTGCAGAGCAGGAGACACAGCTCCTGCTCTGTCAGCATCTGTGGCTACCTTAACCCTCTCCCCTTCACCCTCACTCTCTGCTGATGATTCCTCCCTGTCCCACCAAAGTCCCCACAGGTTCCTCCCGGACCACTGGTTGCCACCACTCGTCCTCATCCAGCCAGTCCCTGACACCTCCTTGACCACAGATCATCCTATTAGGTCTACAAGCTGCCAGTCACCACCATTCATAATGAAAGCCTGGAATTCACTCCCATGAGAATTACAGATGACCACCAACTTGGATGGCTTTGAAAGAGGGATCAACAGACTCATAAGGCCAGGAATGACTATTAGCCTTTATGGGAATGTCCTGTCCCCAGTGCCTAAGGCAGTATGCAAGTGGTAATCATAAGTGGGGCTGTTGCATTTATATCCTGCTTCTGGGCTTTCCATAATGATATCCTGTTGGCTAGTGTGAGAACAGGATTCTGGAGTACATGGACCACATGTAGGGCTTTTACATTCTTAATGATGCACATTCAAAAATGTCATTTGCAGATTTCCTCCCCCATTCCCAGAAATGAGTAAGTGATGGATAAGCTTGTGCTCTACCACACTGTCAATCTTATAGACAAAAGGTGTTGTCGGGTCACTCTTATTTAGGAATATTTTAAAATTAAAAGAAGGATTAATAAATCATAAGAGCTGAATGATTTATAGAGAAATCAATTATGTTGCAAATTTTCAACCGACACAGTCTTTGACGTCTTGCAATTTTGCATTTTGGAGGTGTTTCTATGAGGCTAGGTCAGGAGTGAGAAGCAGTTTTCATTCTGAGGGATTTCACTCCAGGAGCCACCAATCCATGGTGGGCCAAAGGCAAAAGCCGGCAGAGCAACAAATATTAATTTTACCTTTGTACAGTAGGCTAGTTTCTACCCCCACTCTCTGTCTTCAATCCAGGTAAGCAAGAAACACTATCAGAGTTCAAGGACACATTCTGGACAGGGAAAGAAAAACATTCAGTGAAGAGTGTGTGGCCTGGAGAGAGAGAGTGTGTAGCTGGGGATGGTCTGTGGCCTAAGGAGAGGCCTACAGGGCTGCATTTGCCCCCTGGCTCTAGGGTTCCCCACCCCTGCAATCAAATGAAAGTGTTGGCGTTGATCCTTGATCCTTACACACATGAGCATGGCAGCAGTTTCTCGCATATGCTACCCCAAAACTGGCAGTCAGAAGCAGAGCACAGAAGCCAAAATGGGACATCTGGGATTGGGATTAGAAACTGGGACAGTTTCTGTCAATCTGGGATGTCCATCTTAAAGTGGGACAGCTGTGCAGTATTTCAGCTAAAGTAAGTACAGTGTATGTAACTTGGGCTCCATACGCTTCCGGTTACATACGCTTCAGGTTACAGACTCCAATAACCCAGAAATAATGCTTCAGGTTAAGAACTTTGCTTCAGGATGAGAACAGAAATCGTGCTCTGGCGGCACGGCGGCAGCGGGAGGCCCCATTAGCTTAAGTGGTGCTTCAGGTTAAGAACAGTTTCAGGTTAAGAACGGACCTCCAGAACGAATTAAGTCCTTAACCCGAGGTACCACTGTATGGTTGCTTTGAATGTCAACAATAGAGTTTCAGAGAAAATTTGCTTAGAATGGGAGAGTTAAAGTGAAGTAGGACCTTATTTCCTCTTCAGCAATCTGGCAGGTGGGACAAAGCTTGCTGTTCAGAATCTGTCCTGGCCTTTCCACCCCTTTCTTGGCATTATGTCAGGTGCCACCACTGGATTTGGTGCTGTTGGAAACAGGAGCCTAAACTAGACAGCAACATAGGAAGGTGCCTTATTCAGAGTCAGTCCGTTGGTCCCTCTAGCTCAGTATTAACACTAACAGGAAGTGACTCTCCAGGGTTTCAGACACGGGTCTCTCCTAGCTCCACATGAAGATGCCAGGGATTGCTACATCCTGATGTCTTAGTAAGCCACAAGTTTAACATGAGTCAACAGTATGATGAAGCAGCAAAAACAAAGCATGCAAACAAACAAGACTAATGCTATTCTAGGCTGCATCAACAGAATCCTAGTGTCCAGATCAAAGGAAGTAATAGTAATAGTACCAATCTATACTATGATCAGAACCCACCTGGTCCAGTTCTGGGCACCACCGTTTAAAAAGGATATTGACAAGCTGGAATGTGTGCAGATGAGGGTGACCAGGATGATAAGCTATTTGGAAAATAAGCCTTATGAGGAATGATTAAGGGAGTTCAGTATGTTTAGCTTGGAGAAGACAAGACCAAAAGACTATCTTCAAAAATCTGAAGGATTGTCACATGGATGGTGGAGCAAGCTTGTCCCATTATATTATTCTATGCATGCAAAACACATGATCTACTGCTGAGCTGGGGCTTTTGTACCTTCAGTGTGACCCAGCAGGGCTTTTAAGTTTCTAGGCACTCAAAGGAGCAGTGTTTCATGATGCAAAGACATCTACTCATGCTCAAAGGCACTTTTTAAAAAAGACACCACCACCACCACCAATTTTCTTAACAAGGAAGGAACTTTACACATTGCTGAGGTTGTTACCTTTAACAAAATTAGCAAGTTCACCTATGTTTGAATAGTCAAGATCACCTGAATATCTCTGTCTTTTGACTCACAACCAGCTGTTTGTATCTCCATAAAATGGCAATTTTAAACACATTAGAACCACCTCAAATGAAGTTGACAGCATTAGCGATGGTGTTAGTAGGAAAACAAAACAAAACAAAACAAAAAGCCAAACCAAACCAAACAAACATTGCCCTGCCAACTGGGCAATCGGCGTTCTTGGGGAAAGAAACATTGGATAAGATGGAGTGCTAATGATTAGGTTTGTCTTTTGTTAAAGAAAAAAAATATCAAACTACTGTTCGGCAAAGAAAAATGGTTGGCAGGTTTCACTGAGTTCTTGTAGCAATTCCCTGCATATTGTTATGCAATTACCTGCAGGAGGTCAGAAAGCAATTAACATGGAACCTGCACTCTTCTGCTTGCAGGCTATAATACATAGTGGATGAAAGCCATATTCTAGCTTGGAAGAGAATTGACTACGTCCTTTGCTTGTAATTGTGCTACATAGTTTCCCCTTAAAGTGGCCAGCTGTGACCATATTAGTAGCCCTCATTCAGTATATGGCTGGCCTCTCACTTCACCTCTGCCATCCAGATGTCCACTTTTGAATACTTTGGGTGTTATTAAGGCCCCATCTGCACTATACATTTAAATCAGTATCATACCACTTTAACCGGTAATAACTTCCCCCAAAGAACTCTAAAACTGTGGTCTGTTAAGGGTGTTGAGAGTTATCAGAAGACCTGCATTCCCCTCACAGAACTACAATTCCCAGAGTTCCCTGGGTGAGGAATGTTGTTGAATTCCAGACAGAAAGAGCCACAGTTCAGTGGCAGAGCATTTACTTTGCATGAAGGAAGTTCCAGGTTTGATCCCCAGACTCTCCAGATAGGGCTGGGGAAAAACTCTTGCCTGAAAATCAAGTGTTGCTGCCAGTCAGACTGAGCTAGGAAGACCAATAGTCTGGCTCAGTGTAAAGGCAACTTCTTGTGCAATTCACATCACACCAGATGATTGGTGATACTGATTAGGGCTGATGAGAACAGAGCCCAGCCTCAGGGCCCCGGGTTTTCCTGATATAAGAAAGCCTTTCCAGCTCTGAATAATGTTAGTCATTGCCCTATGGATCTGGAGAGTAAACTCCATCATGCCTTTTTCCTAAATTCTTCAGTAGTTAGGAGAATGGGGAGGAGTGAGAAGCTTGGTCTAATGATTTGTTGCCGCAAGCTTGGTTCTCAGTCCCTGGTTATATAAGCCTCTTAGTAAAACAAAGAGCAAGGCTGGAGGTGTGACCCTGTCCAAATAGTACAATACAGTGGACGCTCGGGTTGCAAACGTGATCCGTGCAGGAGGCACATTTGCAATACACCTCATTCGCAACCTGCAGTGCCACGTGTGCACACACGTGGGTTGCGATTCGACACTTCTGCGCATTCGCAAAGCACGATTTAGTGCTTCTGTGCATGCGCGAGTGCCAAAACCCGGAAGTAACCCATTCTGGTACTTCCGGGTTTGGCGTGGTGCACAACCTGAAAACGCGCAACCTGAAACATCTGTAACCCGAGGTATGACTGTATTATAATATAAGCACAGAGAATCAGTCCAACACATGACCCAGAGGCAAGGTCAGACAGAAGTCAGATGTCACTATCATAAGGAGCTCAGCAAGGAAAGGAACCTATCAACCTCAACTCTCAAAAGTCCTATGCTGTTTCCAGCAACTGGAAGGGTCAAGGTAGAGACCTTATGCAACGTAGCTTCCTAAATGACTCCCTAACCACAACTACTGGTAGAAAAGGAGTTCCTATATATTTCTTATTTCTGAGTAGGCTCCTTATTCATGAACTACACAATGGCCCTGGGTTTGTAAATGTATGCTATATTGTCAGTCTTTGGCCCAGACCTGGACCTTTTGGTGTTCTTGAAGACTGAGGGATGACTCCTTTGACAGCTGTCCTCCTTTGACAGCTCCGCAGGTTCTCCAGCAGGTCTTTCACCAGAGGACTCCTGGAACTCACCATGGGTTCCAGACAGGACCTCTTAGATGGTTCAGAGAGATCATCCAGGCCACTTCTAGCTTTTGAAACCCTTAGGCATAATATGAATAAAAATGACAAGACTACAAAACAAAGCAAGGCGCTAAAGACAGAGTGAGAGATAACTTTATTTATTTTTTATTTAACAAATGATTTCTACTTTGCTCTGATGGGCATAACAACAAGTTGCAAAAGTTATCAAATGCCAATAAACGAGGGTTGCCATATTTCAAAAAGTAAAATTCCTGACACCTGCAAAGTTGAGATTTGAATTTTCCTGATGTATGGCAAGCCTACAACAAACTGACCAGTATCTAAATTTGAGACCTTCTTTGAGCCTGAGACGCCCATGAAAAAATGGCTCTCACTGATTGGCTTGGTTCCAGGAGACCCTGTCTGTCCTTCAAGGTCTTAAATTTGTGGGGTGTATGGCTGATCCTCCTAGGACTCAGGTTGTGGCACCAGGTGAGGGCTAGCAGGACACAGGATTCTTGGGTGTGTTGACACCACCCACTGCTAATTCTAGGCAACCTTTGAACAATTTTACATATGGTCTCAAGTTAGGCTGCTAGTACTTAGCACACTGTGCTAATAAAAAAAGGTAGGTAGCTCTTTCTGTTCCATTCATTGGCAATAAGATAGTAATCCAGGGCTTTGAGAGCTGAATAGTCTCAATAAAAGGCAATTGTGCCACTGGGAGCTAATGACAGTTTTGCACATAACAGAGACCTTGGAGAGTAATTATAGAGCCTTTTAAAGCCTGCAGATTTGCTACACACACATATCCCATTGCTGAAGAATGCTGAGAAAAGTCACATAGTACTCTTTGCACTACATCAGGTCCAATGTGCACCAAAAGTTGGCGCAGCACTGGCAGATCTGCTAGCTCTCCCACTTCTGAGTGACTTTCAAGGTGATAAGAAATCAGATGAGTAGCTATCACTAGGGGGAATATCATGTTTTCCCAGCACTCTAAACTTCCATGTTCCATTGTTTGGAAGCTGTGGTTTTTCTTTTCTCTCTCTATTTGGGAATCTGCAATTTGGAATTGCAATATTCTGCGAAGTGCTTGGGAAAATATCATGAGACACCTATTGGGTAGCATCTATGCCATCACTTGTTATGAGAGGTGATCTGTTTATTGAGCAATCATCCTGATTTGTTTGTAGAAATTATGCAGGCAAGTTACACAGTGTTGGCCATTATTGAGCATTCTTTCTGATATGTTTTATTTCCCCCCTCTTTACTTTAAAGCATTTAGAAATTGTTCAGTGCTTCAAACACAGTCTAACAAACAATATATCATAAAGACAAAACCAAAACCAATAAAACAGCAATATAAAAAGCACAAAAGCATACAAAAATGAATTTTTAAAATTCATAGGATTCTAACCTATAAAACAAGGTCCAATCTTATGCGTCAGGGAAAGCCTGAACAAAAAGACAAGTCTTCACAAGACAACTGAAGCAACTGATGGTTGTGGCAGAGGGAAAGGCATTTCACATTTCAGGGGCAACAGAAGAAAATGCCCTTTTCCAGCTTACCATACTATTCTGAGGTGTGGTGCCATGGGCTGAATTTCCCCAGATGGTCTAAGTGATATAAAAGGACCAGGTGGACTCCAGCTCCCTTCATCCTTAACCCTTGGTGATGATGGCTAAGGCTGATGGAAGCTGGAGTCCAACAACATCTGGAGGGCACTGTGTTGGCTGCCTCGTACCTGGAAGGTAGGCAGGCTCCTCATCACTGGATGCCTTCAAGCAGAAGGTGGATAATCATCTTGTGGAATCATCTATCTCTTGATTTCCTGCACAAAGCAAGGGCTTCAACTAGCTGAATTCCAAAGTGCCATATGACTGAATGAAATCTATAAAGATAGGTAGATATAATAGATACATGCATTCTCTCTTTCTCTCTCAACTGAAATAATGTAGTCACCAAGTCAATTTATGCATGATCATTTTCAGTAATTAGAAATTAGGGGTTTGGCTTGGGGTTTTTATCAGTTCTCATCCCAGACTTTGTGGGTCCAGAGAACAAAATGAAAATCCCCAGAGAGCGATTTGAAGCTTTACCTTCCCTTAAACGAAAAAGCACGAGGCAAACAACATGTTCTGTAATAAGCATCCTCCAGGCTTGAAAACTTGGCACTTGCTTTGTCAAAGGGAGGGTGGGGTGGGGGTGTTCACTCAGGGCTGTTGCCACGTCCCCTGCATAAGCCCCCTAAAAGCAACTGTGATAAACAACATTTCCTACATTTCGCTCAGTTGCTTAGAAAGGGAGGCAGGAGAAGAGAGATGTCAGACTTATTAATGTGCTTGGATTGTCAACGCAGCTTTTAGCTTCTTATCGCTCCATGTCCCTTAGCAGAGACACAAGCTGAATTTGAAAGAGTCGAAGGAGGTCGGCAATGGAGAAACCCATATTGTAAAGCTACAGGGATGGCCTTCCAGGAAAAAGGCAAATGAGAAATGCCTAGCAATAGTTTTCAGGGTGAGGCAGTAGCCACAACACAGGAGGATAAAGCTGTGGTACATGAGGCTATCTGCTTGTGATTTCCCCATGTGTACATGGTTGACCTCTGTGAGAAAGGAAACTCTTCCTTTGTTCTAACTAGTGACGACTAGCCATGATGGCTCTTTCCTACCTCTGCAGCTGGAGGCAGTATGCAATTATTGGGAACCACAAACAGAGAATTGTAGACTTCCCAGATGCATCTGGGCAGTGAGAATAAGATGCTGGACTGACTAGATGGGAAATGTAGGTAGTTTGTGGTGGTGAAAAGCACAAATATATCATTCTCAGGTGCCCCCTTCATTAGTTCACCCAAACATAGCCTAGCCAGTTCCATTGGGTTGGCTCAATCTGGGATGGTGTGCCACGCCCCCAGGATGCACCAGCCACATCCCCGCCTGCTCACCCCCCCCCCCCCGTGCCAGAGCATAAAGCTCCGCCACTGTGTGGGCCCAGAACATTGTATTTGGGGTAGCTTAACATACCAGTTGGCCATTATAGGGCCATTATAGGGACGTGGGTGGTGCTGTGGGTTAAACCACAGAGCCTAGGACTTGCTGATCAGAAGGTTGGTGGTTCGAATCCCTGTGACGGGGTGAGCTCCCATTGCTCGGTCCCTGCTCCTGCCAACCTAACAGTTCGAAAGCAGGTCAAAGTGCAAGTAGATAAATAGGTTTCGCTCCGGCGGGAAGGTAAACGGCGTTTCCATGCACTGCTTTGGTTCACACCAGAAGCGGCTTAGTCATGCTGGCCACATGACCCGGAAGCTGTACGCTGGCTCCCTCAGCCAATAAAGCGAGATGAGCACTGCAACCCCAGAGTCGGTCACGACTGGACCTAATGGTCAGGGGTCCCTTTACCTTTTTAATATACCAGTTGGCCATTATGGATGGGAGCTGAGCTTTACACTCATTCAAAAGTGGTACTGTCTGTCCACCGCTGTAGCATGACCTGCTGGTGGATGGTGAGTGGCTCCACCACTATCACCAAAGCAGTGGCAGCAGAAGAGAAAGCCTGTGAGGTAAGCTGCCACTAAAATGAGGTCTAGGCATTTCAAAAAGAATGGGAAAAAATTATGTCATATATAGTAAAGATAAGATGAAATAGTGAAACCAGTAGAATTGGATATAAACCTCATATCGGGAAAGATTAAGAAAAGTGATGGATAATGAAAATAATAAGCAAAATGTATAAGGAGATTAATATAACTAACAGTAGTTGTAAATGAATACAGACAGACAACAAGAATTGTATAAGCAGGGAGGATTTATTTGTTTATGGATATACTATGGACAAATATGGAAAATGAATAGCAATATACAAAATGGATGAAAACAATGCAATAAAATTATATGTGATATAAAAAACCAGAAGAAGGAAGGAGGGAAGTCAGCACTTAGGAGCAAGTATAAATGTAAAATGCAACACATTATGTGTATGTGGAGTATGTAATCGGAAAACTAATAAAGATATTTTTTTTGGGGGGGGGAGAAAAGAAACAGGTCTGGGCCCTGCTCCACTTGCAAGTTGGTGTTAGGGCAGTGGGGGCCCACCCCCAGAGCATGCCAAGCTCCTCACTCCAAAGTCTGCGACCAGCTCGCTTGAAACATGGATTGCATGGGTTAATCTGTGATGATCTGGTAGGCAGTTGGAAACTCATCAGACCTTGATTCAGAGGGCATTCTGGTCCGCTTCCTGCTCCTCTTGAGTAGGGACAATGAAGGGGAGACCTTGGACTGCTTACGAGCAGAGGTAAACAAACCAGTACATTTCTGTTCCTTGTCACTTTTTCTTGTTTGTGACAGAATTGCATGAGCTGAAACCTGTCAGTTCTCCTCAGTTTCTTCATTAATATGCTATTTTTCAAATGTGTGAACATCTGCGTTCAAATATGTATTAAACCTGTATTTTTGAATACATTTTATCTCAAAATACAAGTTTCTGAAAACATCTTATTTACAAATATTCATTATTAAATGCATTTTGATCTTTTTTTGTCACCAATGAGTTGTATCCCACTAAATTCTATGCAGAGTAGACCTATTGAAATGAATTGCCCTGATATGAATCGCCCTGTTGATTAACTTTATTGGATCTACTCTGAGTAGGATTGGCATTCTGTACTACCACTGTTATGAACTTTCTGATGATGGACTCTCATTCATTTGAGGTTTTCAAACAGAGGTTGTATTCTTTAGCAGTGATTCCTGTATTGCAGGGGCTTGGACTAGATGACCCTTCCAACTCTACAATTCTATTATTTTGCCAAGAATTGCAGGGCAACATTAGGGGCGTGGAAACCCTAAGGTTTCATTCAGATCCTTGCATTCATTTCAGAGGTGCTGATCCAATAGCTCAAACCGAAATTCACCAACGACTGAATTTTCAAGGGTTTGAAAGTGATTTGCAGTGCTGGGCTTCAGCATGGATCCATTGCTGGTTCTGGGGGGTGACAGTGGAGAGTATGCAGCTGAAGTGGGGGCCCCATCTGGGGGTGTTGAATCCCTAAATTGCTGAGCCTGCTAAGGCTGTTGTTATTTTGGGCCAGCCTCCAGTACTATGGACTTCCACAGTCTTTTTGGGGTGGGAATGGTTCTGATCATCGTCTTGGGAGGATATTGTGTCAGATTTGGGTCCCTGGTACAAGTGAGTCCAGAGGCAACCAGAGAACATTGGTGAGCTAGTGCCATGCACTATATATATATGCCATGTGTGGAACTGCCTGCATGAAAGCTACAGCAATTCCTGGTATGGCAAGCCAGGAGGGTCAACACACTAGAGCATGAACAAAAACAAATGTAATGTTAAATGTTTTCTGGAGGGGAAGAAACATGGAGGAGGTGGGTGCTTGTAATATTCTGAGTAGACCCATTGAAATGAATGGATATAACTAACAGGATCTAAACTGAATATAAGTTAATTGAAGGCAACCTTTGCAGCTGAGCCTGTATATAATAATTGCCATGCATCCTACAGAACTTATTTTAATTTTCCTCAATATTTTGGCAGATGTTTGGCCTGTAGAAGGCCCTTCAAATTTGCCTCTGATTTGGTGTGAACCTTAGTAAAATAGTGAAAAAGGTAGAGAAAACCAATAATGGGAGAACCTACAGGAGGCACTGCAGCCTCCTTAATCTTCCTTTTGGAATCTCATCTGAACTCTCCTTATTTATATTTCCCAAGAGTGGCCCCAACTGTATTTCAATATAAGTGCAACACAGTTAATTGAAATCAGTAATTTCAGTGCTCATTAATAACACATCTCTAGGAAGAAATAACACCGCAGCAGTTAATGATCAGCATAAAAAAGACCTGGGCCTTTACAGCATGAGTGCCATCTCTGGGTTCATTTTATAGTTGATTAGAGCAAGTTAAACTTTGGCCCCTACTCGGTGAAGTTGTATATTTAATGGGCAGGGTTGGCAATGGGGGAAGTTATCAAAATTTCACAGGTGTTCCAGAGGGAGGTCAGCCAACAGGAGCTGATGCCAAACAGCATCTCAACCATGTGAAAATGGTCAGTGGAGCCTGGAATTGCAGAAACGCTCCTGTGTTTCCCTCAAAGTGTGAAAATCAATTGATGTAACATCTAGTGGCCACCTCTGCCCCTCCCATTGATGTTCAACACTGGAAAATTCTTCACCTGTATTCAATTTTGTGTTTCCAACTAAGCTTTAGTCAGAGTAAACTCGTTGGGTTGTAGCCAATATTAGTCATGCTCAGAGCAAACCAACTGAACTCTAAGAGCATGACTAACTTAGATTCATTCAGTTCAACGAGTCTTCTCAAGTAGATTTTCAGGCCTAAGTTAGTCAAGTCCATTAATTTCAGTCTGCTGTAAGTATGACTAACATTGGATGCAATCTATAGTATGTATGAGTTGGGGATGGAGAGTTAGATAGATCAGAGACAGAGATATATTTTGACCAGAATAATTATGCCCTCAAATTCTGACCAAGCACCCTATAAACTCATCAATCTAAAATGTTGGGCATCACCTCTACCAAGTGATGGATGGTTTATGGCAGAAAAAATACCAAGAACGCATTCCCAGATGTTCCTTGTCAATTTATCCAAATCTGCCTTGAATTTCATTCAGTTGGATAAATTTGGGGAGGCCATTTGCCTTTGGCTGAAACATTTTAACAGTGTAGTGTAGTGGTTAAGAGCGGTAGACTCGTAATCTGGTTTCCCCGCTCCTCCACATGCAACTGATGGGTGACCTTGGGCTAGTCACACTTCTCTGAAGTCTCTCAGCCCCACTCACCTCACAGTGTGTTTGTTGTGGGGGAGGAAAGGAAAGGAGAATGTTAGCCACTTTGAGACTCCTTCGGGTAGTGATAAAGCGGGATATCAAATCCAAATTCCTTCCCCTTCCCTCCTCCTCCTCCTCCTCCTTTATCTTTTGTTTCATTTTTTGCAAATGCTGCACACTAGTTTGATGTTTTCATCAAGCTGTCCACCATGACTCCTAAAAAGCTTTCCTTTTCATTGTATCTGTGAAGTTAGGATTTATTTATTTATTTTTGCCGTAATGCACATAACTTTTACAGACACTGGACCACATTTGCTATTTCTTTGCACTATTCTGGAGATATCATTTATGTAGCTTTTCACAATCCCTTTGTTTTTTTACCCCCTGAATAATTGCCCACTTCACTGCTCCAGTTTATTTAACTCCAGTTCATTGATTAACATTGTAACAAGCAATGGTCTTAATTACCACTGGTAATTACCACTGGACCAAAATATTTGATACAGCCACCTAGATTTAGTGCCTGCTTACAGAGTTTCCTGCAGGAACAGAGATTTTCATTCATAAGGACCACACTTTGCCTCTGGTTTCAGCTCAGTGGCTGGGCATGGAAACTTGTGGAAACAACTTCCTGCCTCCTGTGCAATCTTGAGCTACTTGTCACTGATCTTGGACTTGTGAACCTCGGCCCTTGCTCCTAGATGGGCCTCTTCCCCATCAACCCTTGTGAGCGCTCTTTCCTGTTGCTCAATTTGTACCCTAACTCTGATATAATGATAATGATGATGATGATGATGATGATAATAATAATAATAATAATAACAACAACAACAACAACAACAACAACAACAACAACAACAACAACACTTCCTTACATACAAGGAAAAGCATCTGCTGTTGTGTTTGGGAACAGGAGCCAGGGCAGGTGTTACATGTGAAGATTAGATGGTCAAGGCATTTCTCCCCACCCCCCACCCCCAGCTTGACGACAGGCCAAGGGAGGGTGAAGCATCAGAACCAGTTATAAAGCTGCTTAGTTAGAATTCAGCTGATGTGGAAACAACAACTTTTTCTGCTGTGCTGCCTGTAACTCTGTGCTGGACACCTCCACTGCTGTCCTGAATACCCTTGTCTCTGACTCTCCTGGGCTGCTCTGGTGCAATGGAATTTTGAGTGACGTGATGATGGGAGAGCTAGGAGCTGGACAGACAAGCAGAATGCAGTTCTTGGTGGCTCTCGTCTCCCTCCCAGAACACCCCCACACCCCACAGAAGAATGTTGTATTGTGTTGTAGGGTCATTTTATAGGGTCTTCTGGGAGCCCATTCCACCCCCCATGGAATTAGGGAAGCTGAAGGATCACCTTTCAAAATTATCCAACGTTTCAAAATTAATCATCCTTTCAAAATTAGCCAGCCCAATTTGCACTTCCTAGACTAACATGTGGTTTAGAAGCTTTCCTTTGGGTTTATATTCTTCTGAATTTTGTGGGGTTTTCAGCCCAAGCACATACCAAAATTGCATGTAAAATTCAAACTTCAGGACAAAAGTGCATATTTTCATGCCCTTTAAAATAAAAGTCACCAGCTTGGATGGCTTTGATACAAGATTAGACAAAGAAGGGTATCAATGGCTGCTAGGCACGTTGTGGTCTGTTGTTCAGTAATAGAGCATCTGGTTTGCTTGCAAAATGTCTCTGGGTCAATCCCCATCATCTACAAAGCAGTTTTGAGGAAAGACTCCTGCCTGATAGCCACTGCTAGTCAGTGTAGGCAATACTGCATTAGGTGGACCCAATGGAGCACCCTATGCTTCTGCACATCCACTATTGGAGGCAGTATATCATTCTGAATACCAGCTGCTGGGAATCGCAAGTGGGGAGAGTGCTGTTGCGCTCATGACCCACGTGGGCTTTTCATATGCCTTTGCTTGGACCACAGTTTCTAACAGGATGGTTAACTAGATTCAAATATTTCTAGACTGCACTTCCATTAAAAATACAGCAAGGTGGCATACATGTTGGAGTCAGATCAGTTTTAAAAATCTATAAAAACACATGATCCAGCAGGATTCTTCTTAAGTTTTTAATTTGGGGCGGGGGAAATCAAGGATTGTTGCAGAAATAGGAAGGATCAGATTTCATGGAATCATATAATTGTAGAGTTGGAAGAGACCCTGAGGATCATCTAGTCCAACGCCCTGCAATTCAGCTGTCCCTTACAGGGAATGAACCTGCAACCGTGGCATTATCAGTACCATGTTCTAACCAACTGAACTATCCCTGGCATGTGTAACAGAGACTGTTTTGGGGAGACAGGGGATGGGTGGGTATGGAAGACTCCCTGGTCCTGAATGGGGTAACTGTGCCCCTGAAGGACCAGGTTTGCAGCCTAGGAGTCATTTTGGACTCACAGCTGTCCATGGAGGCACAGGTCAATTTTGTGTCCAGGGCAGCTGTCTACCAGCTCCATCTGGTACGCAGGCTGAGACCCTACCTGCCCGTGGAATGTCTTGCCAGAGTGGTGCATGCTCTGGTTATCTCCCGCTTGGACTACTGCAATGCGCTCTATGTGGGCCTGTGTGATGGTGACACAGAAACTACAACTAATCCAGAAAGCAGCAGCTAGACTGGTAACTGGGAGTGGCCGCCGAGACCATATAACACTGGTCCTGAAAGACCTTCATTTGCTCCCAGTGTGTTTCTGAGCACAATTCAAAGTGTTGGTGCTGACCTTTAAAGCCCTAAATGGCCTCGGCCCAGTATACCTGAAGGAGCGTCTCCACCCCCATCATTCAGCCTGGACACTGAGGTCCAGCACTGAGGGCCTTCTGGCAGTTCCGTCACTGTGAGAAGTGAGGTTACAGGGAACCAGACAGAGGGCCTTCTCGGTAGTGGCGCCCGCCCTGTGGAATACCCTCCCATCAAATGTAAAGGAAATAAACAACTACCTGACTTTTAGAAAACATCTGAAGGCAGCTCTGTTTAGGGAAGTTTTTAATGTTTGATGGTTTATCGTGTTTTTAATATTCTGTTGGACGCTGCCCAGAGTGGCTGGGGAGGCCAGCCAGATAAGAGAGGTATAAGTAATTAATAATAATAATAATAATAATAATAATAATAATAATCCCATTTCTGAATGGAAACATGCATAAATAATATGGACAGGGAACTGATTGCTCCATTCATCCCTAAATGGAATCACCTCCCAGCCGCTGAGAGCACTGGAGGACGTATTGGTCTTTGTGCTTTGCCATCTCCATTCTGGCACTTGCCACAAGGGATGCTTTGTTTATGGACAAAATGTGGGAGCATCCAGGATGTCACCAGGAAAAGGGCATTATTTGATGACTGATAGTAGAGAAATGATGGGACGCGGGTGGCGCTGTGGGTAAAACCTCAGTGCCTAGGACTTGTCGATCGCATGGTCGGCGGCTCGAATCCCCGCGGCGGGGTGCGCTCCCGTTGCTCGGTCCCAGCGCCTGCCAACCTAGCAGTTCGAAAGCACCTTCGGGTGCAAGTAGATAAATAGGGACCACTTACCAGCGGGAAGGTAAACTGCATTCCATGTGCTGCGCTGGCTTGCCAGATGCAACTTGTCACGCTGGCCACATGACCCGGAAGTGTCTGTGGACAGCGCTGGCTCCCGGCCTATAGAGTGGGATGAGCGCACAACCCTAGAGTCGGACACGACTGGCCCGTACGGGCAGGGGTACCTTTACCTTTACCTAGTAGAGAAATGGGAATGAATTGTTCATTAGCTGAAATTGAAGTCTCTATCCACCACACAAAAAAATCCATGTAGGAAAGTGGGAAAGGCAGCAAAGATCTGTATGCAAATGCACGCATAAATGGACTGCACAAACTCAATTGGTGTATGGCCAAACTGTTTTTTTAAAAAAGAAAATAAATCATTAGCATGGTCCAGTAAAGCAGATGTCCATTAAAGTCTATTATCAGGTTCCTTTTTCTCAAATGGATTTTTTTGGACAGGATAAAAAGGAGTGGGTCCAGAATCAACAGGATTGCAAAGATTTGCCCTTGTTCTGTCAAAAGGTCGTGATTATTGAAAAAGCTGCTCAAAGTAATTGAAGAAGCCCCATTCAGATAAATTCGGCTGTCCTATTGATGAGCTTTATCTTCATGGCAGGATCCTGATTGTTTTGGGGCTGTGAACTGGATTTGGCTGAGTCCTGAACCAAATTGGGGCTCCCAGAGAGATGTGGGGATATCAGGGGGTGGGGTGTCAGATCAGAAGCAGCTTGGACTGCACTGTTCCCAGCTGGGGGAAACATGTGCACAGTCAAACTAAGCAGGACCAAACCCTTCATCACTACCTGTCTGGTGTGCAGGGGATTCAGGATCTTGTTTTAACGCTATGTTCTTTGCAAGTAACACAAGTAGAGGCTCTTATCTTTAAGTAAAAATATATATCTTTATTCAGGCAAGGAACAGTTCAGGCTGAACAGCACAAACTGCTCAGGAGTCATAATTGAGGATCAGAGGAAGAAATACAGAACTTTTTGGGAGGGGGGAGGAGGCACAGTCCCCTTTTGGGCTACTTAATGCAGAGGATGTGGCAACCAAAGCAATAGCAAAGCTGGAAAATAAATGCTTGCTTACCAGTGATGTCATGGCCCTGGAACGTGGTATGAAGTGGCATGAATTCATGTCCATTGTGACATCCAATGCAGTGCAACACGACCCACCTGATGTATTGGTTGTTCAGCTGGGCAAGAAGGACTTAGTTCTAAGGAACGGGATTGACCTGACCTGCAATATCAAGGAGCTCTTTGATGGGCTTGTGGCCTTAATTTATTCTTAGCTATCGGAGAGGCATTGCTAGAGTGATTGCCCTGACCCAATGGCTGTCAACAGGGCCAGGAAGAAAGCTAATTGTGTGGTTGCAAAAAAAAGGTGCAACAATTGAATGGCCGGCATCCCGCTATCATGTTTGACCAGGAGGACTTGTTCCGTAATGAAGGCGTACATCTTTCCAATGTGGAAAATGATATTTGGCTGGAAAGCATTGTAGAGGGCATTAGAGGTTGGTTGCAGGTGTGAGGGTGTTGGTGGTGAGCCATTTGGGCTCGAGTGGTGGTTAGGCATTGGGTAAGCCTTTGTTTAAGGGAGGGGAGGTTGTAGCCTCCGCCTGCCCCTCCTCGATAAGGGTATCCTGTTAAAGGGATCTGGGGTTGTGGATTCTGTCTGAAGCCTGGGCATGGACCAGGGCCATGCCACTACCACAACAAGGACCCATCGGCGTGCCCCTATTTGATGTAAGTCATAGGGCTTCCCCTTCTCATGGTTTACCCTTAGTTCAACTCCCTGCAGACAGGCGGAATAAAGATATAGCCTGGTTTCACCCAATACCTAAGCCAAACCACTCACATCTGTAACCAATAAAGTTGTGGCCTGTTTTAGCCCAAAATCCAAAACACTTGTGTTGGTGTGTTTATTAATTAGTGGGGAACTACAGGGCATGGGGCCTTGGCACGCAATCAACATATGCACAGGAATCCTACAACAGCCAGAGGAGGTAGTTCCACCGCCTCGTCTGCTGTCCCACAATTTGTCCCCCGCACCTTGAGCTGACACTTCTCCCACTGGACTCCATGGATGACAGACTCCATGGAGGATAATCACAGAGCTAAGGAGCTCCCACTTGCTCCAAAAGAAAACATGTCTTTTCTACTGACCCTGGTTGTTCCAGTGTTTCCTATCGCCTTTCCTTGGTGGCAGATGTTACAATGGATCACAACACCTACTGAAAACCAGCTTTATGTTGCTCTAATGAGCAGCTATTGAAGATGAAACATAATTTTATTTATGACACATGTATTTGGAAATCCCATTTCATTTCAGAAGGAGTGGTTGTTTGTTGTCCCCTCCTGGCATTTGCTTTCGAGTGCCAGAGAGGCTGTAAGTTTTCCAAGCACATATTCTTTAATCCAGTGCATTAGAACCATTTTTCTATTTTGCTTGAGACAAAAAAATTATTCAGCCCAGTGTGGGATCATTTCTCCAGCTGGAGCATGCATACACACACGTCATAATAATACAGGTGTCACACAAACACACACACACACACAGAGAGACAGAGAGAGAGAGAGAGAAGGAAGGAAGGAAGGAAGGAAGGAAGGAAGGAAGGAAGGAAGGAAGGAAGGAATGTTCAAATAATTAAAACAGGAAGCAAGTGCCACGCTTGCTCAGATTTCAATTTTGCAGCTGCCTGAGGGGCAGGGAAGGACAGCCATTTCACACAGATACGCTGTTTGATAAAGTGTGATAAGGACTTAAGGGGGAAAAATTGGCAGATTAAATTGAAATGAAAGCAATGGATGTTTGCATTCCAAAAGCTATTAAGAAGCAGTTCAATTGAACAGCAAGGAATTTTCTGTTGCATGCACGAATGAACCAGAGTGAGAGGCACTTCAAAAACAGTGTCAAGGAAGGTCAGGAGTGGATTTTCTTAAAGCAATAACTTTTGTTTAAGAAACAATAAAATGCTGCACAGCTGAGGGTTGGAAAATCATCTCCACAATACATTATTTCTCCTCTTTGGGGGATATGCTCCATGTCATCTGAAACTATGTCCATGCAGGGAAGAGAATATGCAAACCCAGCTACTTCCTGCCACTGTGGAATGGAACTTCCAGATGTACGGGTAGTATATATCTGAATTCTAGCTATGAGCTGAGACAGCAGGGGATGGTTAGTGCCTTCATGCTTTGTTTTTGGACCTCCTGGGTGCTGGTGTACCTGGGAAAGAGCACCCTGAACTAAGTGGACCTTTGGCCTGATTCAGCGAGGCTATTCTTATATTTTATGACATACCACCTTATGCAGTGGCGGAGATCCAGCTGTAGCTGGGGTTGTGATTCTGCCCAGTGCACTTTTCTGTCAGGGAGGAGAAGACCCACCCACCAGCATAACTTCCCATGGATCTTTGTTTTCTTTAACCCAGCTGGTTCTGACAACCCTACTTTAGAGGGAAAAGCACAATGCAGGCTAAAAGCATTTAGTATAGCAGCTGCGGGACAATTAGACATCTTCATGTGGCCCTTGGGGCATTCTCTAGGCCACACCCCTGCTCTGGATCCTTCTCAAGTAATTTTACCTCCTCGAGCACCTTCTTGAACCATGATAATGTGTCTTGCTTTTAGTAGCCTCTGACATTTGCATGGCTGGAAAGTACTGTACAAAAGTGCCATACCCATTTTTGACTCTGGCCTCAGCTACCACTGGCACAAGGTGCTCAGTGTGGTGTAGTGGTTAAGAGCGGTAGTCTCGTAATCTGGGGAACCGGGTTCGCGTCTCCGCTCCTCCACATGCAGATGCTGGGTGACCTTGGGCCAGTCACACTTCTCTGAAGTCTCTCAGCCCCACTCACCTCACACAGTGTTTGTTGTGGGGGGAGGAAGGGAAAGGAGAATGTTAGCCACTTTGAGACTCCTTGGGGTAGTGATAAAGCAGGATATCAAATCCAAACTCCCTCCTCCTCCTCCTCCTCCTCCTCCTCCTCCTCCTCCTCCTTCTGTTCCCTGTGAGGGAATGCAGCCCTTGAGCTGTAAGATGTCCTCCACCCCTGCTCAAGGGCCACAGCACCAGTAATTCAAAAGGCCAAAGGACAGTCTGAACATCTTCTGAACATCACAGTTCTATATTCATTTACCTACAGTAGATGTCAGTCTTACTGAACTCAGCGATACCTACTTTGGAGCTGGCAAACATAGGATTGCTGTGTAACTGTCCAAATCACCAAGCTTTATGCCGAATGGTTGAAGGTGCTAGGTATGCTTAACCTGGAAAAGAGGAGACTGAGAAAAGATATGATAGCCATCTTCAAATATTTTAAGGGAATGGAAGAGGGAGCATGCTTGTTTTTTCTTGCTCTGGAGGGTAGGGCACGTACCAATGGCTTCAAGTTACAAAAAAAGAGATTCCGACTTAACATCAGTAACAACTTTCTGACAGTAAGAGCTGTAAAACAGTGGAATGGACTCCCCCAGGAGGTTGTGGACTCTCCTTCCTTGGGGGTTTTAATGAAGAGTTTGGATGGCCATCTGCCATGAATGCTTTAGCTGAGATTCCTGCGTTGCAGGGGGTTGGACGATAACCCTTGGAGCCCCAACTCTACAATTCTATGATTCTATAATTCTATGATTCTATATATTAACAAGCAACCCTTGTGTGTGTGCATTGGGTTCTAAATTATTTCCACAACAGGGAAAAATGATTTTGTGCTGTGCCCACCACCAAAGTAAAAGATTTGAAACTTGGAACATGGAATATCAAGGACCTCTTTGAGCTTTCCCCTATATCAGGTATGGCTGTGTTCATAGCTGGATGTGCAGTCCACCTCTGAACAGCCCATTGAGCACTGCGGGGTGGAAGGCTCCTGGATGAAAGCCTCTGCTATAAGTGGCTCCTCATTCCTCAGAGATTTTCAGTCCTTTCTCTTTCTTTCTCCCTTTTAACCTTACCCCCAATCATCTTCTTCCCTGTATCTCTTTCACTCATTCCTTACTGCTGTTACCCCCTGATGGGCTACATCACAGCTATAATGCAAATCCTGGAAGGGGACATGTCTATCGTTCTTCCTATTAACTACACTCCCCACAATCTCTGGAGTATAATCTTTACTTAAAAGCTACTTTGATCAGCTTCAGGCATCTTCTTCTTTTCTTTCCTCTCTCTCTCTGCCTCCTTCTGCCCCTTACTCTTTGTTTGTTCTCACTTCTATTCTCTTCCTTCTCCTCCCGTATCTTTCTTCACTTCCTCCTCCTCGCTAGATATAAGCAGTTCTCCTCTATTCTGCTTGCATCCTGACCTTCCAGTGCATTTTGGGGCTTTGCTTCTTTGAGATTGTGGTGGGATATTGAGGGATGGTAATAATAATAATAAATAATAAAAAATCAGGAATATGGCCTTGCAATTGTTGTACTCCAATCCACATCAGTCCCAGTCAGCATGGGCAATGGCTAGAGATGATGGCAATGTAATCCAATGACATCTCTGTTTACCAATCCACAGGATTACGTGCATGCAACCTCACTCCATAATCACCACCACCACCAATCCTATTTGATAATAGCTATTCAAGGATGGTTTCTGACAGTAAGTGGGACGCGGGTGGCGCTGTGGGTAAAACCTCAGCGCCTAGGACTTGCCGATCGCATGGTCGGTGGTTCAAATCTCCGCGGCGGGGTGCGCTCCCGTCGTTCAGTCCCAGCGCCTGCCAACCTAGCAGTTCGAAAGCACCCCCAGGTGCAAGTAGATAAATAGGGACCGCTTACTAGCGGGAAGGTAAACGGCGTTTCTGTGTGCTGCGCTGGCGCACCAGATGCAGCTTGTCATGCTGGCCACGTGACCTGGAGGTGTCTGCAGACAGCGCTGGCTCCCGGCCTATAGAGTGAGATGAGCGCACAACCCTAGAGTCTGGCAAGACTGGCCCGTATGGGCAGGGGTACCTTTACCTTTACCTTTATTCAAGGATGGTTTCAAATAGAGCCAAGACAAGGCTGGATTCATTTACCTTGTTTTGCTAGCATAAGCCAACACAAGAACTCTTGCTAGTGCAATGGTGTTTTCCCACTCTCCTACCCTGCCTTATCCACTTGAACCTTCCTCAGATCTGCTCTGGAGTGTTGGGAGAATCCTTGGAACAGCAAGCAGAAGGAGGAGAGAGAGGTTTTTGCATTATGCTGAATCCTACCCATAATCAATACACAAGAGAGAGATATCTAGAGGCTTAGTGGAACCTGGTGGGTAAGCACTGGAACTCAGTGGTCAAGCATCTGCTTTGCATACAGGCTCAAGCCTTGGCATCTCCAGATAAGTCCAGCAAAGCTAAAGCACCAAATCTGTAGAGGCACCTTTGATATGCCAAGTCCTACTCTTCTTTTCTCCCCCCCTATTTATTCTACCAGCTTTCCAGGTAGTAGAAGTTATTGCATGCAGGGCAGAGTGAGCCCATGGAACAATTAAGGGGCAAGTTTGTGTGTGTGTGTCCATTTATTTCTACTTCACAGTTGTATCTCAGCTCATTAGTCTCTTGGCCTTCTCTCCAAGACCTGTCCTCACTCTGTTGCTTCCTTCTTCAATTTATTTCCCATCTAGTCTTTTCCCTTCTTGAAAAATAACCAGCATCTCTCCCTCCCCCCCACCCGCAAAGTATCTGGTCCCCTCTGGTGTCTTACTGAGGCTTTGAATGATTGTCTTGATGTATTCCTCTTTTTATGCAACTTTTCATGAATTGCTAATACAAGCACCCTGCTGAGAGAAGCTTGGTCTGCTTTCCATACTAAAAAAGCCCACTTTCACAGGGGAGGATGTAGAAATGTATATCAGCTACAAGGTATATGCATCGGACTAAGGTTGTTGGCAGTGAGGTGGGGCAGGGTGGAGAGGACAAGTTGACTTTCTATTCATTTCCCGGATGCGTTCCTCAATAACGGGATGGACTTCCGGGCATCTTTGCATTGTAATGAGTCCTGCTAGCATAGCTTGAGATAAATGAAGCACATACATATGCAGCTATAATCCTTTATCTGTTAAATGGGTTTTTCTAGGCCAGTAGGCCTATATTTCTGTTGAAAGCGGCTGCTGCTCATGCACACCACAGGGTGTGCTCGTGTCCCGTGTGCAAGCCACAGGGCACCTGCACAACACATCCGCATGCCCCACGACATATGCAAGTGATGCCAGCACATCACAGGGCATGCACGCAAGCCACAAGCACACAGCGGTATGTGCTGATGTCATGCATGCATGCTGTGGAGTGTGCATGCATGGTGTGCTGACATCAAGCAGACCTGGACCCCTCAATTGCGGGGGCAAGGCGGTGCGCATGCTGAGGACACCCACTGGAGCACAACAGACATCTTCGGTGTGCAATGCCCTCAAAGGTGGCCTATGACTAGTTTTATCAGCAAACCCTAGTGCTTTTGTTAATTAGAACTATCCTCTTTATAAATTCCTGACCTGCACAGTCTGCAACAGAATGCAATTGACACATTCATTTGGCAAAAGAATTGGCTCCTGCTTATTATTTCTGATATGCAGAGAAAAAAATAGAAGTTTGCCAGACTGAGAGACAAATTGCAAGCAGTGTTAACTGGGCCTATTAGCAGGCGATTCGGCTGCAAACACTGGGATAGCACATTATAAAAAGGTGAGATAAGTCCTACTCTGGTAGTAATGGCAATTGTTTGCAGGAGTAAAGAAGGAATGCCTGCCTCAAACACAGCTGGAACAAGTCTGGACAGGCCTGCTTATATTCTGCGAGTTCTAGCTGGGGCCTCCCACAGCTCCAGTGTATACCAAGGCCACCATATTCTCCTGCACAAGAACTGTGCTGAATGCTTCACATGCTGTGAGTCGTTGAACATCAACGACTGTCTGCAATATGTGGGAAGAGGGAAGTGGCTGTGTAGGACTCATTTCTTAGACTTCTGTGACTAAGATCAAGCATGTTAAAAGACAACGGCTACGTCTTCACAATGCATTAGTGGCCTCTAGCTTAGGAGGCTGTTGAAAGTAATGACTAGGCACACTCGAGAGGAGAGTAGGCCTATGCATGGCAGTTAGCCAAGAGAACTAGTAAAAAGAGAGAAAGAAAGAGCATCTCAATGTTCAGAGTAAGGGTGGATCAGATGCCAGGGATAAGCAACAGGTGCTGCCCCTAAACAAGGTGAGATGAAACAAGGCTGTGGGCTTCTCTTGGACATCTGGACGGCCAGAGAGTGTTGGCATGTTTGAAACATTGGCTTGATACAAAATGTATGGCGCACAAAAATGAGCAGCACCAAGCAATTCCATTCCATAATTGCTCCAGTAGCATTCTGAAACTCTCGTAGTTCCACCCCACTTTAATGCTAGAAGGGAATTTTAATTGTAGAGTGTACCTCGGAAAATGCTGCACACATGTCATTCATCTATAATAAGAATATATATTTATCAGGGGTGTGCAATGACCACAAGATACAATTCAAACCCCAGTTTAGTGCTTTGGCAAGCAGACTGCCTTGGTCTGAGGTGCTTTGTGGCTGCCCATTTCAGTACAGGATCAGTCCATTGGGAAATGTTAAAATGGCTATAACTCCTACCCAGTTTTTTAACAGACGTGGATGAGATTTGCATACATAGTCATTCCCTGAAAGTTGATAAAATCCTGCCAAATTACTGGCAAGTAGGCCATTGAGCATTTTATGTTCCATACCTTTAAAATTTGATTATTTTTTCTTTTTAAAAGGGACACATCTATGTATATTTTTATGTTAGAGATGACATTGAGGCATCTGAGTTCAAAGGGGGTCTCCAACAGGAAACACGATAGCGCCCCCACCCCCTCTTCTTCTTTGATTGATGCCTTTCTCTGACCTTTGTTCGTCTGCAAGCCCGGGGACTCTCAGGGTCATCTCCCACCCCTTCCTCTTATGAAGAGCCCTCCCTCGTATTATAACTACAGTGGTACCTCAGGTTAAGAACTTGATTTGTTCTGGAGGTCCATTCTTAACCTGAAACTGTTCTTAACCAGAGGTACCACTTTAGCTAATGGCGCCTCCCGCTGCATGATTTCTGTTGTCATCCTGAAGCAAAGTTCTCAACCTGAGGTACTATTTCTGGGTTAGCAGAGTCTGTAACCTGAAGTGTCTGTAACCTGAGGGACCACTGTAGAGGTTATTCCTCAGAGAATTGGCCTCCATCCTGGCCACTTTCGCTGTCCTTATAACTTAAAGTCTCTTCTCCTCTAGAGAAGGGGGTTGTGTGTGTGGCCCACTGCCTTCACCTGGCTGGGAAAAAGGCCAGTCTCTTTCTCCCTCCTCTGACTGACTGCCCACCCCACTCAGAATCCTCATCCTAGCTGTGGGAAGTCATGACCATGACATCTATGCTGCTTAATCATCTTTGGATTTGTGATTCATATGCATCGGATGCACACTCTGTGTGTGTGTGTGTGTGAGAGAGAGAGAGAGAGAGAGAAAGAGAAAGATTGAAAAATAAATTATGCAATGTATTAATTGTGCTATTAGGTGTCTGCGTCAAGTGTGCTTTCATTACAGGGTTGTGTGTCTGTGTTTCACAGGTGGTGGTGGGACCTGAGTTCACTGACTCAGGTTTTTAATGGAATCTGAAATAAAGGTTCTGAATGGTTTCTTTCATTACAGCCCACTTTTATTTTTTAATATGTGCATAATTGTGCAGTAGCATAACAGGCCAATTTATCATTTAACCACTGGATGAACTTGCAACTTAAAAAAAGAACAAAAAAAAACAGAAAAAGAATTAGTAAAAACATATCTGCTAAATTTCTTTTTCTGGGACCCATTTTCTTTCCCCAAGATTAGCAGTTCAGTCTCCCTCATCCCCTGAAAAACTGAAAACATTTGTCCAGAATCTAACCAGGATCCATTTCAGAAATCCATTCCATCCATCCAGAAACCATTCAGGAAGCGCAGAGGTACAAAATCCAGAGCACTGCAAAATCTGGGGCAGAATGCAGTTGAGGTAGATTCTGCTGCAACTCTTGTTCTCTACATCTAATGTTGTGAGTGTGCATTTGTGATGCTGGGCTGCTGGCAGAAGAAGTTCCTGTTGGGTGCTGTAAACAAAACTGATGGGAACAACAAATTGCTGAGACCTCCGGGTGGGAATGGGAAAAACTCCTACTTAAAGCCCTGGAGAGCCACAGCCAGTCAATGCAAACAATACTGATCTTCTAGATGGACCAATGGTCTGACTCCCGCATCCAAAGCTGATGCCAGTGTGTGTGTGTGTCACAATCACAAAATACTTTGTTTATCCATGCCTATTCTTGTCCCTTTCTTTAAAAAGTACCATATTGGTGTGTGTTTTCTTTTTGTAAATCTACCAAAGAATAAAATAAAATCAGACTTAAGGGATCTTCTCAGGGCAGCGAAGGATGTGTCCCACTGGTGAAGTTCTGGTAGGAACTGCTTTGCAGATGGAGGAGAAAAATTGGGGAGAGGGGTCAAGGAGGGTCAGTTGTGTGTGTGTGGGGGGGTGAGAAACGTCCCTATTTTCATCTGAGAAATGTTGGGAGGACATGTCCTCACTATCCGTCCATTATAATCTCCTCGCCTGGCAGTATTTTTATATATTCTGTCTCTCCTGTTTCAGATAACATACCAAACATTCTTTCTTTGTGTGAGAGCTTCTTGTGGGCATAGTGCTTTTTTCAGGGGGTACTCAAGGGCACACACACTACTAGCCCCTCTTTTTGTTGTTGAAGTCTAGCACTTACTGTAACAATTTCATGGTGAATACCGACATATTTTTCTAGGAAGAAAGCACTGGTTAAGACATCCATAACAAATGCATATCATTGTTGCAGATATTAAATAGTGTGCAGTTTGAAGCGACTGGAAGCATAAGCACTGATTGCTTTGGAAATGAAGCCTTGTCCAGATCTGCAGAAATATTATTCAAACTTTTACTGGCAGAGCTTTCTTCAAAACAGAATTAAAACCTCAAAAATGACCATACAATACCTTGTGCAGCAACCCACTTGTCATGAGAAGGACTGGAGCCCCTGACATGGTTTTCTGAGACTGGGGGCGTATATTTAACATGGTAAATGAACAATTCAAGGAAGGAAGGGGGCACTTGGTGATCTGCAGGTGGGTCTTAAAAGCACTGAGTGGCTTGAGGTGAACCATCATCTACAAGGGTAGAGTAGACTGTTGTAAACAAAATCTGCCCTTATTCCCTTATGGGGTACACAAGAGCCCTTATAGAGTCCTTTGTAGGTTCTCCGTTGGTAGGAGAAAATAACAGAGGCCAACCAAAGAATACTGAGAAGCAAAGCAGCTAGTAAGCGTGATCTTTATTAAATTGTTGCAACAGGGTGCTCCCCTCACACACAGGAGAGAGGAGGAGGACTACGAACCATGTGTGCTTGCCCTTATATAGCCATTTTGAAATTCCCTGCCCTGGAGCTCAAGACCACCCCTCCATACATCATACATACATCACAGAAGGGGTGTAATCCAAGACCACCCCCCACAAACATCATACCTACATCACAGAAAAGACGGTCTACAACAGAAATTCGAATGTTGTCGTTTTTTCCTGTTTGCCAGGTTATCTGATAATGTCTTATCTGATTGCCTTTTCTGATAGTCTGGCCATCCCTTTGAGCATAGCTGTCAACTTTTCCCTTTTCTTGCGAGGAATCCTATTCGGAATAAGGGAATTTCCCTTAAAAAAGGGGAAATGTTGACAGCTATGCCTTTGAGATGGTAATTACTTAATTCCTGAGACAATGGGAAGGTTTTTTCCCCCATTTCCTCTTTCCTTGCAGAGAAACATTTGGTCAGTTTGGGAGAGTTAAAATGGTTTCAGGACTGTCTTTCTGTACTGTTTCAGACATGTGGTTTATATATTTATGTGCATGTTTGCTTGGTACATTTATGAACATACAGTGGTGCCCCGCAAGACGAATGCCTCGCAAGACGGAAAACCCGCTAGACGAAAGGGTTTTCCGTTTTCAGAGGTGCTTCGCAGGACGAATTTCTCTATGGGATTGCTTCGCAAGTCGAAAATGTCTTGTGATTCTTGAGGTTTTTTTTCGCTCCCCACCCCCTTTTTCTGAGGCGCTAAGCTGCTAATAGCCTTTTAGCAGCTAATCCGCTAATCCCTTAAGCCTTTAATAGCCGCTAATAGCCGCTAAACGCCGCTAAACCGCTAATAGCGCTAATAGCACTAATCCGCTAATGGGCTTGCTTCGCAAGACGAAAAAACCGCTAGACGAAGAGACTCGCGGAACGGATTAATTTCGTCTTGCGAGGCACCACTGTATATATATCCTTAAAATTTTTATTACAAGACTTCCGCAGGCTGAAGAAGAGAAAGGATTGGAGCTTTGAACAGGATCAAAAGTGCTAGCCCTTCTAAAGCGCAGGCCCTGCCCTTGCTCTGAGCTGGATTTGTCATGTAACCAAATTTTATAGTCGAGTTAGTGTAATTTTGTTATCACACTGACTACATGATCCTCCGTTGTCTGGAATTGTACGAAACAGGAACGGGAACTCTTTTAAAATTTAAAAATGTGCCGCAGTATCTCCAGAGTGGCTAAACAGGTAATGCCCAAGCAACGACAAATGAAGTGAGCAAGGACCGAGGAGCGGAGAGATATTTCCTGTCCCCCTGGCATCATTTCTGAGCAGGTACTTTCCCATTGTGAAAATTCAGCACAGTCCTAGGTCTGGCTGAGCAGGATCTCTGCAGGTGGGGAGGGGGTTATGGGTGGAAAAGCTTCTGTGCCCTTCTCCTTGACTAGTAGAAATGGAATAAATTACAGAAAATAAGCATCTATATGCAAATTTACTTATTTTACATAATGTATACAGGTTGCAAAATTAAACTTTGCTTGGCGGAGATTGAATATGGGCTATTGGTGCCAAATTTTGATGCTTGTTAGCACAAGTTATTCAAAGTCTTGTTTACAGGTCAAACCCCACCAGAGCTATTTGCATTCAGGAAGCTTTACAGGAGCCAAGGGGTAGGCCTGGAGCATGAATTTCCAGTGCTCTTTGCAGCCCACATCTAGAGTTATCTGTGTGATGTTTTCTGCTTTAGCCACTTGGTATTAACTTTCCCCAGTATCACAAGCTCTGCTGGGAACACAAATTTGTTTGCCTTATTTAAAATTGCTGTTATACCATACAATGCAAGCTGGCGAACCACATTTGGCAATGCTTTTGTCTCATTCTTGTTTATGCTCAGCAACCAATGGAGACAGCACGTTCTCTCTCTCTTTCTCTTTGTCCTGATAAGAATCCAATCACTGACGTTGATTGAACTGCTTTGAGCTTTTCGCTTGCATTTACACTCTCGGACTAACTTCAATTGTTTAATCTGCAGTTAGTTTAAGAGACACCCAGCTACCATTTTGATTCATCAGGAGATCAAGCATTGCAGCTGGAGGTTGTTGACTTTTTTATGAGGTTTTTCTTTTTTTACATGAAAAAGTTCTCCTGCTATTGCAGTACATAAATCATGTGTTGTGAAATCTCTCATTGTCTTTAGGCAATGTCATAGTTGGGGGGAAAATCAATCTATTCATGAACGGAAAGTCAAGGAATTACAAAGCGTTAGGAAAGTAGCTTTGGTTAAGGAAAACAAAACAAAAAGGGATTCTCACTCAAGCATCCCCCAGTCTCTCAGCGGTGTGAAATGCCAGGGGTTCCAAGCACTCACCCAAGGCTTGCGTTTCCTTTTGGAAATATGGCACAGTGGAGACTGTGGTGTCTTTATGATATATGGTTTAAGTACCAGTGTGTGTGGCCAAATGGAGCTGCAGAGCCACCTCCTTCCAACACTGGCGTCATTGCAACTCAGCAGTGTGGAACTGAGGCTGAACTATTGCAAGCGCACCAGTGGGAGCAACAGTCTAGCTCTATTGGTGTACCCCCGGAGCCATGGGCATAGCCAAGGGGGGCAGGGAGGGGCAACTGCCCCCCATATCAATAATAATCAATAAAAATACATAGCAAACTGAGGTTCTGGCCCCCCAACAAAAGGCCTGCCCCTTCCAACAAAAGGCATGCCCCCCCAACAAAAATCCTGGCTACGCCCATGCCCAGAGCCCTCACTTCACTACCACTTTGTCCCTGTCCCACCCAGGTAAGCGGCTGTACCAGTATTGGGAGAACAGTCCAGTGGCTCTGCCCCACTTCATAAACCACTACCGCACAGCCCACTTTTATGCTCCTGTTCTTCCCAATCTCTTTTTTGCTGCCATTGGAGCAAATGCAGTTTTATATTCCAAGTCAAAGAATTATTAAACTTGAATTCTTTAGCCCCCTTACCAATTAAGCAAGCAAGCAAACAAACCAACCCCTGATTGTCTATTGCAGTGGTGTGGGAGGGGGGCTGGGAGGGTTGTAGCCCCGGTCACATTTTTTTGAGGGGGTGCAACTAGGCAGCCCCTTGACAGGCTCCCTCATTCGGGATTGGGGCAGCAATGGCAGCTGCTCCATCTCCTTAAGGAGGCCCCCAGCTAGCAGCTGCTCCACTCTGGGTTAGGCCCGGCCCAAGGGTGGAGGTGGTGGCCTCCTCCCCAGCACACCCCATCCACCCCCTGTGCACCCACCCCAGGCAGCAATAGTAGTCACTATGCTCCTGCCCTATTGGCACATCAGGAGTGGCTGGTGCCCATTGGATACAGTGAGGCAGAGAGGCCAACAGCAGGTGGCTCCAGAGCCAATCAAATTTGGTTTTGTCCATCCTCCTCTTGCTGACTTCTCCAAGGGGTAATACTGAGATTGAGGAAGAGGAAGTTGGCAGGCAGAGTTATGCCCTGGCCTGGATGTAAGCAAGAAGGCAGGCAGGTAGGAGCTGGCTGAGGTTGGTGGGGCAGTGTCCCGTTTGCCCAAATGGATTAGCCTCCACTGCACCACACAACTCACGACAGGTGTATAAACTTTAGGTGGGTTCTGTGACACTTTTTCTTCTAAGCTACAGGTCCCCAATGGTTTAAAAACCTCTTTTCCTAGGGGAGAGGAACTATTCCCTGATCTTTTCAGCTGAGTGTATCTTCTCCAGATTGACTCTCTTTCTTTCTTTCTTTCTTTCTTTCTTTCTTTCTTTCTTTCTTTCTTTCTTTCTTTCTTTCTAAAACAGTTTAATATGGACACAGTTCCATAATAATCCCATTTAAAAGCTCCCCCTGAGGATTCTGTGTGTTTAATGTTGTCTCAAGGACCTTTGGTGTTTGCTTCAGTCGCTGCTATTTGGGGCTGCAGCTCTTCCATCAAATCTTCCCTTTCAGCGAAATCTCATTAGCATCACTTTGCTAAATTAAATGGAATTAAACTTGGAATCGCAACTGGTACACAGAGCACCACAATCAAATTGCCGTCTTCTTCCTTTGCCTTAAACATAGGAAGCTGTAATGTTACCGTCTCTGCTAGCAGGCAAAAGAACGTGCTTCATCTGTGGGTGGGTGGCAGCCATGTGGCTCTTTACTAAAAAGGTGCGGTCGGAATTGTCACAGGATTTGCGAAAGTGGAACCACAAAGGCAGCTGTTGAGTGGAAGCCAGGAGTCGGGGATGAGAGGGACAAAGCCAATAATCTGAACCAGAAAATAACTCAAAAAGCTAGCAGAGAATTGTCAAAGCAAAATCTCTGTCTGAGCAGGAAGCTTTTGTAGCCATTTGTAGAGGAAAGCCAATGATCAGTCTGGGGGGATGTGTCTTCTCCTATACCTGGGATCATACGACTGTCCAGTGAGATGCCCCAACATGTAGCTTTGGCAGCTCACCATTTGGGGGGGCAGCTGTGTATAGATCATTGGGGTCAGGGACTGAGAACCTTTAACCTTCTGGCTGCTGCTAAACTATGCACCCCATCATTCCTGGTCCTTGACCATGCTGACTAGGGCTTATGGAAGTCGAAATACAACTAAGTATGGAGGGCCACAGATTCCCTATCTCTTTGATAGCCCAGTCTTCTTCAACCTAATGCACTTCAGATTTAAGACTACAACTCCCATTAACCCCAGCCAGCATAACTGTCAAGGATGATAGGAATTGCTGTATCAAACATCGGAGGGAAACATGTTTGGGGAGGCTGTTCTAACCCCAGATACTCTAATGAATTGCATGTTGGGACATTTATTTAGCACTTTTCAGCAATGTGAGTGAATTTTTCTTTACCTTTTAGCACATAATTTTTATTAAAGCTTTTATTGATTTACAAAAGTACGTGCATTATCTCTTTTTTTCAGGTTGTAAAGTCTCTCCTACAGATCAGTTACATTTGATCAGAGACATTAGTGCTGTTTACACAGTATAAGGTTGCGGAAGAAGAGAGGGGGAGAGGAGGGGTGGGTTTGTGAGACATATTCTTTTATATAGTGTATGTGTGGGGTTTGTGTCAGTGTCAACTAGATAGGTTTTCTTCCTGTTCTCTTGTTACATTTCCTTGGTAGTGAGAGGGTTTGTGGGGGCCCGGGGGGTGGGGGTGGTTGTCTGTACTTAGCTGCAGTGATGTTCGTTTGCATTTGTGAGGTGGGAAGGGACTGTTGGGTCAGGTAAGCCATATTGATTTGTACGTGATAAAGGGGAGTCATACCAGGGTGAAGGCTTTCTTGTCTATTTCTCCCTGTGTCGTTTTCAGTCTGTTGGGGTATTATAAGCTCTTTAGATGTGTTACAAGCTCTTTATAATGTGAGTAGGCATTATCTTGGAAAATGTGTCAATATGGGTTCTCCAATCTATTAAAGTCATCTTGAATTCAGATTCTGTCTTCGGCAGCATAAGCTACTCCTCCCAGTTTGGTATTCTGCAGATTTGATGAGCATCCCCTCAGTTCCTTCATCCAAGTCATTTATTGAGTCACTGAAGAACAATGGGTCCAGGACCTAACCCTGCAAGCATCCCACTTATCACATTTTTCCAGGATGACAAGGAAACGTTTGACTTCGGTCAGTCAACCATCTACAGTTATCTTGTCCTGTGCACATGTTACCAGCTTCTGCACAAGAATATCATGGGGGACTTTGTCAAAAGCCTTACTGAAATCAAGATGCAGTATGTCCACAGCATTCCCCTGATCTACTAAGCTTGCAACTATCAGAAAAGAAGAAATGAGGTTTGCCACATGGCTTGTTTTTGAGAAACCCATGTTGAGTCTTAGTAATCGCAGCATCTTTTTCTAAGTGCTCACAGACAGTTTTAAGTTTCTGTTCAAGGACCTCAAGCATTCCTAAAAGTACATCAAGAAAGGCCCTTATGGAAGATGGTAGTTCTCTTGCAGGATTTTATGAAGGAAGGTGTTCCTCCAAGAAATGTGGTCGCAAGCAATTTCAGGCTTTAAAAGTCAAAACTAGCACTTCAGGTTGTACTTAGAAACAAATAAGCAGCAGAATATTATTCTCCATGACCTTACAAAATTTAGTGTTTGAAACAGTGCACTACTGCTGAAACTGTACTGTATTATTTTTGTGACTAGCGCCTATTATGCAACTGTTTCCCTCAAACTTATTTTGCTTATACTGTATTTTGGTATGCTTTTTTGTTTTGTTTAGAAACCTAACTTCCTTCTAAAGTTGCTTTAACTTTCACATCAGAACACACACACACACACACACACACACACACACACGGAAAAAGGAAGATTAATTAACTTCAGAAGCAGTACTGACTTATTCTTATGAATCAGGCCCAAAATGATTCAGTGGAATAATAAACCTTAGTGTTAAAAGGTTTAAAACAATATCAAGACTGCATAGAGCTAATTATTGCAACTCCATTTTAAAAGTAAGATTCTACATTTTCTACACTGTAAAGGGATCTTTTGCTACATCAATATCTTGTAAGATTTCCCATTTGGCATGAATAGAAATTAACAAGAATTTCCTAGGGAAGATGTGAGAGCTGGACACATGCAGGAAGGAGACTTCTCCTAGTCTGTTTCACCCAATTTGTATGTGCAATCTACACAGAGGATCACCTGTGTACCATGCAAGAACTGGTTAGGTTCCACAGAAGGGGGATAGAAGCAGACCTATGAGCCTCATGTCACCATTTTGTGATTTCACACACTGTAAGGCAGGGGTCCTCAAACTTTTTAAACAGGGGACCAGTTCACTGTCCCTCAAAGACTGTCGGGGGCTGGACTATAGTTTTTTAAAAACGTGTATTTACATGGAAGTTGCTCTCCTATTTTTTCCTCAAGAGTAGACCCATTGACATGAGTGGCCATGCCTAACCCGGGTCCATTAATTCCAGTGGGCCTGCCCACTGCGTAAAAGTTAAGTTGACATCACATCCCACCAGAGCGCAACAACTCCTGGGTAAGTGCGCACCTTGCAACGGTCACAACAATATTGTGGCAAGGTCTCTGTGTCCGTGCGTAATCGCCGGCTCCATGCAAGCGCCACACAAATCTTCTTGCAATGGTCATCCCCTCCACTTTGCATGTTCTGCTTTGCCGTGGGGAGATGGAGAGCAGCCCCCTGCCTGAGGCCCAAGCCCAGTTACCTGCAACGGCGCCACCACCTCTTTCTTCCTCATATCCCACCTGCCTGGAAAGTGGCGTCAGGGAGGAGGAGAAGCAGCAGGAGCAGCAATGGCAGAGGAGGAGGAAGAGGCGTTGAGGAGGAGGAGGCCGAGGGGAAGCCAGGGGCCCTTGCCAAATGCGCACCATCACCATGGGGAAAGCCCCACTCAGGTGCTGGGGGTGGCAGTGCCAGTTTTTCTCCTCCCCGGGTTCCAGTGAGAGTGACGTGGGATGGAGCAGAGTTCTTTTTTCCCTACATTTTCAAGGGAACTCAGCAATCATTCATGCCCCTTGCAATTTATACAATGATAAGGTCACAACTATCCTTCATTATTTCAGCCTGCTCCGCATTTTGTGATGCAGCTCTCTGCTCAAAAGATAAACCAAAAAACATTTTGAAAAATTAGTTCACACTAAAATGTGTTTGGAAATGCATCCATTGAATAAAACATGTACAGTGGTACCTCGGGTTACATACACTTCATGTTACAGACGCTTCAGGTTACAGACTCCACTAACTCAGAAATATTACCTCGGGTTAAGAACTTTGCTTCAGGATGAGAACAGAAATCGCGCGGCGGCAGTGGAAGGCGCCATTAGCTAAAGTGGTGCTTCAGGTTAAGAACAGTTTCAGGTTAAGAACGGACCTCTGGAACGAATTACCGGTAAGTACGTAATCAGAGGTACCACTGTATTTAAATATGAATTTAAATAGGGATTTCTTTTACAGACCTATCAACTGCTTTACATCCAAAAGCTATCAAAGCAGTGTGCTAAGATACAAGAATACAAACTAAAAACAACTATAAAACACATTGTATAATTAATAATAATAATGCAAAAACAGAATGGAACAGATTTACAACAGAACACACATGAACTGGGCATGAACCTAAACTAGACTGATTCATCCATCCATGTTTGGGACAACAGTTTGCCTCCTTTGGGAGGTGGGGGAAGAGAATCCTGTAGTGCACAGGGCTAAAAGCAGCCTGGATGGAACGTGTGGTGCATTTTCCAAGAGCACATTCTCAAAGGCCATCCTTCTTTAAAGGAAGCACCAATATCTGAATACACTGACATTAGACCTTCCCTGACAATCCCTCCCTAAAACATCAATATTGGTGCATAATTAATGCAAGGTCTTATCTAAGGCAGACTGGAGAGGGACCAAGTGTTTTCAAAAATCAATTTGCTCCCTGAATTACAAATGCTACAAATTGAACCTGACAAAGGAAGAGAGGGGGGGGGGAGAGAAATCTCGTGGGGAGAAAGAGGGGCAAAAAGAGATATCTTAATTAGACAAGCAAGTCATTCCAGAATTTTGACCTCTCTACAAGTCTTGAAACATGACCATTTTCTTCAGCCAATATCCTATTCATAAATTCCAGGGGTGGGGAACCTCGGGTTGGTGGGTCAAATATGGCCCTCCAGACTTCTCTGTTTGGCCCTAGGAAGGGGCACCAGGCTTGGGATGCTTGCACTAGAAGCTTGTATTGGAGCTAAAAACTGGAATCCATAAAATGGGTTTTGTGTCTTCCTAGGACACAGCTGAATGGCAGATTGGTTAAATTTTCCTTCACCACTGCCGCCGGCTCCAGTGAATTCAGTTAGCAGAACTCATGCTAAGCTTACTGGAGTTGGAACATGACCTTCTCTTCATGCCTATCAGAGGCACCTGCTGCTGAAGGCATCGTAGGTTTGCTTTTAACATTCAGTGCTTCTCAGCTTTCCCAATCTACACTGTATGGCTAATGATACTGACCTACCTTGGAGGGTACTGCTGGGTTGAGTTAATTAACTTTTTAAAAAGTGCTTTGATTTAGCTGGTGTTAAAAAAAAGAGTCAGATATCCAACTAGTGCAAAGTGCAACAACGGCAGAGCTCCATTGCAAATTACTCACTTTCAGGGGAATATTTGGTTGGCTTCCAGTGTTGAATCCCATGACGTGGGGTGGTGGAGCTGCAATCCTCTTCCAGATGTGTCTGGACTCCAAATCCAAGCAACCCCAGCTAGCATGGTCAAGAATTATGGGAGTTGTAGTACAATAACAGCCAGAGGGCCACAAATTTCCCATTCAGGGCCTGGTTCAGGATTCAATAACTTGATCTGGCCACCATGCTCTACAGGCCAACCTTGTTAGGTTGGCCAATCCCCAACCTGTAGATCACTTGATGTCATTATGACATCAGATGAGGACTTCAAGGGTCTGCTTGGCTGGTGCCTATCAGATGATTGGCTCTAAGAAGATCTTCTGAGGAGGTGCACTCTCAGCATCAATCTAGCATCCTATTCTCCCAGTACACAGTCAGATGCCTATGGGAATCCTGCAAGCAAGTCATCCTGCATTTTCTAGCAACTGAAATGGAGACCATCCATTTGCAGGCTATCTATAAATGCCCACCAGCTGAATGTCGCTGAAAGGAACTCATTTGAAGGTATGCTCTTGGCACCAATAAGCTTATTAGGAGTGATAGTACACAGTCACATCTTTACCTGTCCCACACCTGATATTGCATCTGACATTAGGTGTTAGGTAGATGGGCATGGTTGGGGGAAATGGCCTCACAGCCCCTACCAGTTCTAATTAGGCCCTTGGGCTGAAGGTTCGCCACCCCAGCCCTATGTTATCACCAGATCTGGATAGATTCTGTAAAGTCTTGGGAAGAACCTAGCCATGAGACCTGTTCACACAACAGAACACTTTCCAGTCCAGTTTTGTGGGTTGAATTCAAGTAGTTACAACATGATGAAATAGTCAAGGTTCTTGGAGGAGGGAGGGTGCCTGGAACCTCCCTAGAATCTTGCCACAGCTTGACAGAGATTGCGTATGCCTGGCATCCAAATTTTGTAACAATATTTTACAGAGGGAAAATGAGTAAATGTGCACATCTTAGGGCAGTGGCCTTCGCTGTAGTAGTATGATACAGTAACCAGTACCATAGGTTGCACTGTGTGTGTGTGTTGTGTCCACAATGGTTTGTCTGCTTTGCAAATGTGCCCCTGGGGCCCAAAAGGTTGGTATCTAGTCCAGCATCCCTGTTCTCACAGTGGCCTACTAGATGCCTACAGGGAGTCCCAAAGCAGGACCTGAGTGGAGCAGCACCCTACTCTTCTGGGGTTTCCAGCAATGGTATTTCGAAGCATGCTGCCTCCAACAGTGGAGCCGTCAGGGTTAGGAAAATGGTTGTGCATCCTGTGATCATCTAACTATTGCTGCACCTCAACTCCCACCAGCCCTAGGCAACAGGGCCAACAGCTGGAGATGTTTAAGGTAGTAGTTCAGCAACATCTAGAGCAGCCTTTCTCAACCTGTGGGTCGCCAGAGGTTGTTGAACTATGACTCCCATCACCCCTAGCTAGCAAGGCCAGAGCTCAGGGACGATGGGAGTTGTAGTCCAACAAAATCTGGGGACCCACAGGTTGAGAACCGCTGATCTAGAGGGTCACAGGCTCCCCACACCTGCTTTAGGAATAAATGCACCTAAAGTCATAGCAATTGCATCTAGAAATTGTTTGAGCTCAGTCTCCATCAAGTTTGCTTCCAAATTAAATTAATTTAAAGCAAGCAGTGACAAAAGGTTGTGTCCAATGTTAGTCCTACACAGAGGAAACCCATTGAAATTGACATGCAAGACTCATTTGAGTACATAAATTTCAGTGGATCTTACTTAGATACAACCAAAAGTATAGGAATCCTGCAGGTGACGTGGAACCTGCAAACCACTAGGGAATAGTGCAGCTAGAGGGCACATGCAGGCCACACCTAAACCATAAGTTTAAAACACTGTCACACTAATTCTGTTAGTGCTGTTAGGAGACCACTATTCCAGCTAGAATTTCCTGGTCTCTGAGAAGATTGATTGTTAAATCACTATGGGAGCTGTATCTCTGTGAGGAGAATAGGGGGTTTCCTAGCAACTCTCATCACCCTTAACAAACTACAGTTCCCAGGATTCTTTGGGGGGTGGGAGGCATGACTGCTAAAGTGGTATAATATTGCATTGAATAAATGATGCTGATATGGCTGCTATTAGAATAGGATGCTACACTTTTGTCTCTCTTTTCTGCTGCAGAATGGGGGAGGGTCCAAGCATGGAGAGCCACTTCTGTGCATCATCCAGAGTGGATTGCCTTGCATGACTAGCATGCCAGAGATTGGTAACTGAAACACCAACTATTACACCCCACTGGCCCATTTTCATGCAAACATCGATTCACAATGCACAGGAGAGTGCAAGAATGAAACACACAAACACACAATTAATATCTATAAATTTACAATTTGCACAGAAGCCCCCTTTCCAATTTTCATTACTACAGATTTTATAGCCTGCCTGAATGTGGCACATCTGTGAAAGCCCATCCTTTCTCCAATGCTCCAGATGTTCTGCCGAGCACCTCTGGTGCGTGCACTCCCCCATAAACATTTGCTGTAAACACCCAAAGCTGTTTGTTTGTTTTTATTGTTCCATTGCATCTCATTACCCAGGGAAGGTGAAGCTCGTCTCCATTTTGCCAGATCTATCTGCCCGTCCCTTGATCAATTTTTAGGAAATTAGAATGCAAGTGGAATCATGTACAAATCCTCTTTTATCACTTGGCCACTTTCCCTCCAAGTCTCTCAGAGGAATACATCATGCTCCTGCTTATATCCAGAATGTACTACAACAGGCATGTGGTCTTCTGAATCTTTCTGTCTGGTTCTTGGGACTCTGCCCTCTGGAGTCAATTGGCTCACACCAACAATTCTCCCAAGCTATACTCCTCAGCAGCCCTGTTCCCCCTCCTAGAATAATTTTGCCTGGCTGGATTATGTGATTGAACTTCCTTCTTCTTCTTCTTCTTCTTCTTCTTCTTCTTCTTCTTCTTCTTCTTCTTCTTCCACTCATAGCCAAGTAAGATTGTCTTCTATGAACATAGTCTTAACAGTGTGTCTATAGGTGACCGTGGAGGCTAATTCTGGAGCCACAGGTCCTTCCACAGTGGGGACATAGGTTTCTGGGCAGGAGTTGATCAAAGTGAGAGTTTGCCAAGCATGCCTTCCTCTTCTCACGTTTCTCCCTTTTGTCCTGAGTTCAAGCTTCTTCAGAGTCCACAACACCTTTGGTAAAGGCTGTTCTCCAATTGGAGTGCTTGCAGGCCAGTGTTTCCCAGTTATCAGTACTTTGCCTTGAGAGAGTCTTTAAAACCCATTTGGTGACCCCTAGCATTACGCTTTCCATTTTTAATTTCAGAATAGAGTAGTTGCTTTGGAAGAAAATAATCAGGTATCCAAACAACATGACAAGTTCAACAAAGTTGATGTTGAAGAATCATTGCTTAAGACATTTGACATCCTTCTGCAGGGATTTGACATCCTTCCGCAGGGCCTGCAAGACAAAGCTGTTCCACCAGGCCTTTGGTCAGGGTTCAGTCTGACTCATTTTCTCTTTGTATAATAACAAGCATGAATGAGGTTTCCCAGCCCACTCACAGATCCTTATAATATCAATGGAAACAGTTGGTCCTGGCGAGTATTAACCGCTTTCAATTTTAATCTGAGGATTGTCATTTGTCTAGTTTTAATTTTAATTTATTAGATTATGATTATGGGATACATTTTAATCGATTGATTGCTTGTTTTATGCATATTATATTATTTATATAATATTAGCCATTCTGAGCCTGGCTCCAGCCTGCGAGGGCAGGGTATAAATAAAATTTATTATTATTAGGAGAAGTGACCAACATTTTCCAACGTTACACCATTTCCCAACGTTACACCAGAGGGGTTGTTTTGTGCTTACTGGTGCAACACTTTGGTTTTTTGGATGTTGAGCGATAGACCAACCTTTTTGTAAGATTCTTTGAAGATATTTAGGATGGTTTGGAGGTCATCCTCTGAGTGTGCCCATTCTGTGGAGCACAGAGACTCATCAGGGAGGACTTGGTGGTGCTGAATAGGAGGTGGTGGTAGAGGAGCTAGAGGCAGAGGGGCTGGACAAAATCCTTCAACCTTGGGTCTCCAGATATTGTTAGACTTCAACTCATATCATGCCTAACCACTGAGCAAGCTGGTTAGGGATGGTGGAATTTGTAATCCAACCACTTCAGGAAACCCAAACTTGAAGAACACAGTTTTATACCACAGCAATCTATGGGGAATGATGCAACTTTACATACTCTACACATACTCTACTCTATACATACTCTACACATCCCAAACCTGGCAGTCAATGGTTACATACAGGGTGGGGGGGGGGAGAAAAGAAATGAGAAATTGTGTTAAATTCTGCATGATATAATTTGACAATTATTTTGAGAATTTTTCCAAGAACTGAAAGAATTGGGACCTGGGAAGCTGCAGTGTGGCATGCCTGCTATAGGATTCCATTCACCCCATCTCATTCTCCCCACCACACTCCTGCTTTTTATCCCCCCAATGTTTCATGACCACTGCGCATGCCCAATCCTAACTGAGAATTATTTATTCACTTTTATTTTTTCCATTAATGATTTTTGTACTTCTGAAAACCTGTTGAGACCTGCTTCTTGTGTGCAGATGGTACATTTGGCTACATAAGCAATGGCACTCACAGCTTGAACATTTAAAATAGAGGGAATGTTGGAACACTGAGCAGAGTGAATCCATGAAATGTTAATAGAGCTGAATGGGGGAAATGTGCTCATACTTATTCCAAGTTGGGTACATGCATTTTGGCTAGGCATGATGTATGGCTAACTCATCAAAATGTTCAGGACCTCGGAAAGTTCACAGAGGCTACATAAATGATCTTTCTAGATCAGGGTGGTCCAATGTAAGGCCCTAGGGCTGCATGTGGCCCTTAAGACCTTTTTGGGTGGCCCTCAACAACATATGACCCCTCCCCCCACAGACCTCATGCTGTCTCCCCACAGCTGGATAAGCAAGGCACTGGGCTTTGGAAAGGAGGCGTGAGGGCTCCAACAGGGTCTTAGATTCCTGTTGTCTCTTTCTGCACCCCCTGTAAAACAAGGCAGTGTGTGGACCATGGGTTCAGTGTCTAAGTACTGTTGTGGTAGGGTTGCCATACATCCAGGAAAGCCCGGACATGTCCTCTTTTGGGTGGCCAACATGCCCATCCAGGCAGATTTTTACATTATAAAGGAAATATCTGGGGGTTTTGGGCTTGCGCTTGGTCTTGGTCTCAGGCTGCTCTGCACACTGCAGCTGCATGCCTCTTCCCTGGCTCAGGCTGGCAGCAGCTTGGGCTGTCCTCTTTTTTGCTCTTCAAGATATGGCAACCTTATCTTATGACACACTTGGTATGAAAAGTTGGACCACCCTGTGCTAGACCAGCACTGATTAGCAGAATCGGTGGTAAGCAGGAACCTTGAGGTGTTGTTCCAGCACTGTTCTGAAGGTTTAAGTAGTCTTGCAGAGAGACATGTTTGCCTCCACACCAACAAAGGAGACTAATGAGAGCAAACACTGGTGAAATGATTATTAATATAACAATTTGGAGGAACTGCAATTATTTATTGCATTTATATCCCACCCTTCTCCCCAAGGAGCTCGAGGAAGCATACTTGGTTCTCCCGTTCCTCATTTGATCACCATTAACCAAATCAACCAAATTTGGAAAGTACAGGCAAGTAAGGAATTTAATTGAATCTGGTGGGAAGGAACTCTCTAGACCAGATATAGGCAAACTCCGGCCCTCCAGATGTTTGGGACTACAGTTCCCATCATCCCTAGGTAACAGGATGTCAGGGATGATGGGAATTGTAGTCCCAAACATCTGGAGGGCCGGAGTTTGCCTATGCCTGCTCTAGACTTCTGGGCATGCGATTCAGCAGCAGACTGTCACTCCTCAGCAAAGAATGGAGAGGAATTCCTCGTCGCTAGGTGACTCTCCATGCCAGGCCTAAAAGGCACCCCCCCCCATATCCCACCAGGCTTAAAGCACTGACAGATCCTTAAAGATCTCTTAACTCAATAATGCCTCAGTATATCTACATTCTCTCTCTCTCCCCCCCCCCAAAATAGGAACATAAGAAGGGCATACTAGGAACATACCAGGGCAGATCATTGGACCACCTAGCTTAATATTGTCTACACAGGCAGTAAGTGCTCCAGGATTATAGGTGGGGTCTCTCCCAGTCCTACCTGAAGAAGCCTAAGATGGAAACTTCGACCTGCATGCAAAGTGTGTGCTCTGCAACAGAGCGACAATCCTTCCTCGTGGTATCAGTAGGGGGCTGGGAGATTGGTTTGCGAGTTGCTTCTTTGGGAGAAAAATATATATATGAAAAACAATAACAAAACTACAGACAAGCTTCCTAGTCTCCTGCTTCTGTCTTATCAGATAAAGAAAGCTTTGAGGATTGGAGGAGATTAATGGATAATGGAATGAGTCTTTCCATTCTGTTGAACATAGAAGCTGCTGTTTTCATACAGATTGAGCTTTCTTGTGTAAGTGCTGGAGAATTACAGGCAAGGAATGGGAAACCATTCCAGGAAATGGGGATCTTGGAGCAAAGAGAATGTGTGTGGGGGGGGGGGTTGTTAGGGAATATCTATTCATTTATTTATATTCAATATTCAATATTTATTCATTTATTTATTCTCCTCTTCCCAATTGCTCAGGAGCACACTGGGCTCTCCCCCATTTTTTCTGACCTCACACCAACCCTGAGGGATAGGTCATGGTGAGAAACTGTGGTCACTGATAGGGTAATCCTATGCATGCTGACTCACAAGTAGGAGTGGGGGGGGGGAGAGAGAAATGCATCTATTCTCCATTTTAAATCAAATTTCCCCAATTCTCCCTTCTCACACCAATATATGAGCTGAAACGTAGTTTTCCTTTGAAATTGCACTCCCCTTGAATTTTCATAGAATTGTAGAATTGAAAGGGACCCGAAGGGTCATCAAGCCCAACCCCCTGCAATGCAGGAATCACAGCTAAACAATCCCTGGCAGATTTTGCAGCACTGTCAAGGATTGGATCTTTCTTCTTAGAGCCGTAAATTGGCAGATCCTATCCCATACCCACCCTCTCCCAATCTAACTGTATTTTAAGAACTCTTAGCCCCCTCCCCCAAAACTGAACAAATCCAGGGCGGGGGCAGCACAGGGTGGATTAGGTGCCGCACCCCCACCAATAACATTAATAGGGCCACAAAGTTCCCCACTCCTAATACTGGGAGAAAATATGATTGCCCTGTTGTTGTTGTTGTTTAGACGTTTAGTCGTGTCCGACTCTTCGTGACCCCCTGGACCAGAGCACGCCAGGCACTTCTGTCTTCCACTGTCTCCCGCAGTTTGGTCAGACTCATGTTTGAGGCTTCGAGAACACTGTCCAACCATCTCGTCCTCTGTCATCCCCTTCTTCTTGTGCCCTCCATCTTTCCCAACATCAGGGTCTTTTCCAGGGAGTCTTCTCTTCTCATGAAGTGGCCAAAGTATTGGAGCCTCAACTTCACAATCTGTCCTTCCAGTGAGCACTCAGGGCTAATTTCCTTAAGAATGGATGCGTTTGATCTTCTTGCAGTCCATGGGACTCTCAAGAGTCTCCTCCAGCACCATAATTCAAAAGCGTCAATTCTTCGGCGATCAGCCTTCTTTATGGTCCAGCTCTCACTTCCATAATGATTGCCCTACATTGTGTTATCAGCAGCTCTGAACGTGCTTCAACCGGTGTGAAATGTATTGCAGACTGTGGTCTACATACTACTTTCATATCCATGTACAAACATTTACCTGAATGTGCATTGCCTGCAAAATGTACCACCCTACCTGCTAAGATATTTAAGTTGTAGAGATCATAGGGCAAGGGTGGAGCAAACGCTGTTGGAGCACATGTCCCATCATCCCTGACCATTGTTGATCAATTCCAAATTCAGCCTCGGTGGAGGTGGGGTGCATGGTGGGGGATGCCGTCCAACAATATTGGGAAGGCCACAGGTTCCCCACCTGATATCTCTTGGGAGATATCTGAATCTTAAAGAATGACAACTTCAGTCGCACTAATAAATTTGAACAAGTCAAAAAAGGGACAAAAGGACAAAATCAGGACAGAAAATTGGGACTCACTCTAGCAAACCTAGGCATTTGGGGCATAAGAGTTCCCTGCAAACCACAGTGGTAGATTAGCCTGGGCTTTTCTATTTTCATCTGGTAAATCTAGGGCCACAGCTATGTGGTGACCCTCTTTAAGCATAAGAACGTAAGAAGAGCCTGCTGGGTCAGGCCAATGGCTTATCTAGCCCAGTATCTTGTTTTCACAATGGCCAGCTAGATGCCTGTAAGAAACCCAGCCACAAGAGAACTCTCCACTCCTACAATTTCCTGCAAAGCCTCTCCTCCTAACAGAGGGGAGGAGTTGTGAGTGGAAGCTGGTTCCTGTGTCAGCAAGGGGGCGTATTCAGCCCTCTGCGTCAGCTTACTGACTGCCTTGCCGCGCCCAAAGGCCAGCTAATAGGACTGGCTTGTGGGCGGGGTTTAGCGGCAGTGGCAGCTCCATCTTCTCATTGGGTGCCCCTTCATCATTGGATCACCCCCTCACCCTCCCTTTAGGTTATATTTATGTGTCTGACCTTGCTGTGGACTCAGGTTGGTTGCCCTCGTTTCCCAGGGGGCCTGGTAGGAATTTTTATCCATTTGGCAAATTGGAACCAGCCTCTTGGTTTCTCGCCTACCTCGTAGCAAACGGTCACAACTTTTTGGGTATTGGCGGTTAGGCATTGGAATATGTGTCATGTGTTGGAGGGGAGGTGTGGCCATCACTTACCCCTCCTCTTGTTGGGTATTCCGTTAAAGGAATCCGGCAGTCGTGGATCCTGTCCAATGCCCTAATGGTGGCTAGGGCCATGGCATGACCCCCGGTGACATCAGGGGAAACTTCCAGTTGTATTTGCATCAACAAGCTCCTCCCACTGGTTGTTAAGCTTCGGATGACTCCCTGCTGAGCGGAGTGGAGTCATGTATAGACTGTTTGATCCAATGCCTAAAGCCAATACCACTCACATGTTGTAACCAATAAAGTTGTGGCCTTCTTTAGCCCATTAACCTTAAATTCATGTGTCCCTGTGTCTTATTTATCTCTAAGCGGGTGACGGGTTCTCGACTCACAACTATCATTCAGAAACATTACTGCCTCCAAACATGCATGGCTAATAGTCACTGATAGCATTACCCTCTGTGAATTTGTACAATCCTTTATTAAAACCATCCAAGTTGGTGGCAGTCACTGCCTCCTGTGGAAGTGAGTCCATGAAAGACAGAAAATTACTGTTCTCTATCCTCTTTCTCCATGCCATGCATAATTGTATAAACTTCTCTCATGTCACCTCTTACTCACCTATTCTCTAAACTAAAAAGTCAAGTCCCAAATGCTGCAACCTGTCCTCATAGGGGAGTTTGGTATGCAAAAGGTCCTTGGTTCAATCCCTGGCATCTTCAAATTGGACTGGGAGAGACACAAGTCTGATACACTAGAGATTCACTGCCAGTCAGTGTGAGCAGCACTGAACTAGATGGACCAATGGTCTGATTTGCATAAGGTAGCTTCCTGTCTAGGCTGTGAACCCTCCCAGGCCCACAGTGTTCCTTACTTATCAGCACTGAACAAAATGATACATAGAAAATAACTTGCACAAACTTGCAATAAAAAGGAAAGTCATTTCTTTTCCTTTTTTTAATATTATTTTTTTATTGAATTTCAAGGATTTTTACGTTAACTTTTAACTTCAACACATATTTCCCTTAATGTTTTGACTTCCCACCCTTATCTCCATGTGTTTTTATTCCCACCCCTTTTCTGTTGCTTTATATAACATACTTTTAAAGGTAAAGGTAAAGGGACCCCCGACCATTAGGTCCAGTTGCGGACGACTCTGGGGTTGCGGCGCTCATCTCGCTTTATTGGCCGAGGGAGCTGGCGTACAGCTTCCGGGTCATGTGGCCAGCATGACTAAGCCGCTTCTGGCGAACCAGAGCAGTGCACGGAAACACCGTTTGCCTTCCCGCCGGAGCGGTACCTATTCATCTGCTTGCGCTTTGACGTGCTTTCAAACTGCTAGGTTGGCAGGAGCAGGGACCGAACAACGGGAGCTCACCCCATCGCGGGGATTCGAACCGCCAACCTTCTGATCAGCAAGTCCTAGGCTCTGTGGTTTAACCCACAGTGCCACCTGTGTCCCATAACATACTTTTATCTATTACATATTTCCTCTATTACAATTATTTTTATCATTTCCCTTCCTCTGTTCACATTTTGAATCCTGCCCACGATTTCATTTGACTATAATACTTTCTCAGGTAATCCAGAAAAGGGCTCCACTCTTCAATAAAATGTTCACCACTTTTTACTCCTGCTGTCAGTTTTGCCATTTCTACATAGTTCATTAATGTTAAGATCCATTATCCCTTTGCTGGAATTTCACCTATATATGATTGCGCATATATGATTCTAGCTTTTGTTGTTGCATACATAAATTATTTAATCATCATTTTTGGCACATCCGTCCCTATTATACCTAGGATAAAAGCTTCAGGTTTGGGGGGAGTAGCCAATTTTAACATTTTCTTCATTTCATTATGTATCATTTCCCAAAATCCCTTAGCTTTGTTGCATGTCCACTACATATGGAAAAAAACACCCTTTGGTATGTTTGTTTCCAACATTTTTTGACACAGTGTTGTACATCTTGGCAATTTTATTTGGCAATAGATAACATCTGTATGCCATTTTCATATATTTTTCTTTAAATGTATAACAAGCATTAAATTTCAAACCCACTCTCCACAATTTTTCCAATGAAACCGTATCAGTAATATGCCCCAGATCTGTAGCCCATTGTATCATTGCTGATTTAACCATTTCATCTAGTAACATTTTATTCATTTTAGAAATCTTTTTTATTTTCCAGCAGTTTTACTTCAAAGTTAGCACTTTGCTCTATAAAACCATGCAACATATCTTTCTTAAACCGTTCATTTATTTGATGATTCTAAAACCAGACCAAGAGCCATTCTCAAATTTCTTCTTGTTTTTTGTTTACAACCACTTCCAGAAAAGCTTAATATATCTCTGTATGTGCCCCATTTCACCTTCATATTGGTTTCTTTAAGTGCACATGTCTCTATGGGGGATAATCACAGTCTTGTTTTTCTTTCAATACGTTTTTGTACCTGGTCTACACTTCATATGAACTTCTTACAACACTGTTCAAAAATTCTTTCTGCACCTTTACCTTCATACCACAAATATGAATGCTATCCAATCCTTTTACTATAACCTTCAAAGTCTAACAATCTTTTTCAATATCAACCATTCCCTTATCCAGGACAGACAGGCTGCTTAATAATACAATTTTAAATCTGGCAGTGAGAATCCTCCTCTTACAAAAGGAAAGTCATTTCCATCCATCTCTACAGTGCAAATCTCTCTAGGGAAGGATGAAGGCAACAGCTGTTTAGTGTAAAACACAACAATTTTCCTCTGAGAGTGCAGGGATTGGATTATAATAAAAATATTAAAACTTTTATGCCATGATTATGCATCAAGATTATCTGTAATCCAATGTCAAAGGTTTTCTTAGTGGAGGGGGGCGACTTCATCTGGTTCCATGGTAACTTATGATTTGCTAGTGTTTTTCTTTATTATTATTTATGCATCATAAGAACACAAGAAGAGTCTAAACACTTATCTCATCCAACAGTGTCCAAGCAGATGCTTCTGGGAAGCTCAAAGTGGGACATGAGGACCATAGATCTCTCCCACTGTTGTTTCCTGGAAACTAGTGTTCAAAAGAACTGAGAACCTTTTCCTTCATGAATTTGTCTAACCCTCTTTTAAAATCATCTAAATTAGTGGCCATCTCACCATCCTGTACTAGGGAATTCGATGGTCTATGACAAGAGTGGGGAGCCCTTTTTAGTTTATAGAACCATAGGATTGAAGAGTTGGAAAGGACCTTGCAATGCAGGAATCTCAACATGCACCACAATCTCTTCTGAGGGACACACAGCAGTTGTTGGCAGAGCAATGAATATACATTTTACCATTGGATAGTATACTAGTTTCTATACACACACACTTGCACATGGCTATCTTCCAATCAGACAAACAAGAGGCATTATCAGAGTTGAATGACACATTCCTTATAGGGAAAAATACGCAAGGGGTGTGTGAAGAGGGGTGTGGCCTGGGAAAAGTTCCAGGCAGACAGAGGAGAATGGAGGTACACACTGTCCACTGGGCCTCAAGTTCCCTACCTCTGAACTACACACTGTGTGAAAAGGTACTTTGTTTTATCTGTCCTGAATCCTCTACTATCCAGGTTCCTTGGATGATCCTATTGGGTTCCAGTATTATGAGAGAGGGAGGGGAGGAAAAGTCGTATCCATCTTCTCCACATCAAATCTCCCGTCTCCCATACTCAGGAAGAAGTGGGTTGCATGGAAGTTTCCAAGGTTTAGCAGTCCATCATGGCTGATGTGATTTTAAAGCTGAAAGGCAATCGCTCTTTCTCTACATTTCTTCCTGATGCACTGCTAAACCTTGTTCCCAGGTCCTACTTGTGGGCTTCCCAAGATGGGCCTTGGGCCTGAAACAGCAGGGTTTTTCTCATGTTCTTCCTTTCCCTCAAAAGCGTCATTAAACAAATAACAACAAGAAAAACAACAGCATGGTAAGCTGCAAATACAATTAGTCAGATCCTTCAGCAAGTAAAACAAGAAATAAAAGTTCCCATAGTCCAGTGAAAGAGCAATGGAGAACTCTCAGTTTCCTCCTGTTCCTTCAGGTCACAGCTCCCAGACTTGAGATACAAGTATTGCTCCAACAAACTCCCAAGTTATATCATTTAGCAGTACAGCCAAACTCATAGCTTTGCCAAGAAGCTCTGTTCTGAAAAAGGGGAAGACCCAGTATACCTGGGCCATACTGCATGCAGTTTGTCTAGAGAGTCTCCTACAGTCCATTTTGATAACACATGTCAAAGTCCAAGCCCTCCAGCTTTCCCCACGTTTGTAAAATATTATGTTCTTAGGGTTTTGGAATTGTAGCTGCTCTCATTTCCAGCTATGTGCTAACCAACTGAGCTATTAGAGTGGATGCATTAAAATTTTTCTATTGTCCCATTTTAATTTTCTTTTCCAGATTTTTGTACAGAGCAGTGTGCAGCTTTCAATTCTGTAAGCTATTCTGTATCTTCTCCCACTCTGCATTATCAATGCACACGAAAAAGCAATCTTTTATTATTATTGATTTTAAATGCAAATTTATTAAAGAAAAGAACAGAAAAAATGAGCGGGGGAAAACCATCAGCTCGCATTAGCAATACAATAACCATCAATACTTCCATTGTAGTTTACACATACAACTTGATATATGCCATCAAATGTACAAATACGTACCTAATCCAAGTTGATATTCATATATTGTTCAGATGTATCACGGATGATAGGGTCTTTGGACCATTTTGAAATAGAGGGTGGATGCTGATCCATAAAGGCTTGCAAAAAAAATTAAAAAATTAAAGTAAGCAATCTTGATGTGACTATATGAATGAGGGCATCAAGATTCTTTGCATTGATGAAACACTGCCAAAAAAGAGAGATGCAAAATAAATATTACTTTACCTTGTGCAGTTGTAGAAAGATTATTTTTGCATCATATGTTACCAGAAGATGGGAGCACAACGGACTGCTTGAAATGGATCTTGAGGCAATCAAAATATAATCAGATCCAGATTTACTTTGCAGGGTTTTTAAAATCATGTACATTAGTAACAAAGAACAATAGACTAAGAGTTGGAAGGGTCATCTGTCCTAACCCCACGACAGTATGGATTGGGATGTACTACAGTGTACAATTCCTTATTCCCTAGTGTCCTGGTCTGAAAAGCAGAAAGACAGAAAGAGAAAGTGGTCACAGGTAGGTGATCCTTGAAAGATTCCATCAATGGTGTCTTCGGAAAAAAAATACATATCACTTTGGAAGACAGGCGAACTAATGTTTGACTTTGCCAAAATCACTCAACAACTTTTCTGTTGGGATTTTCACTGCTGTAATATGGCAATCCTAGTGCTTTCTAACTATAATTTTATGATGGAGGTGTCTCCCCCCCACATTGTTTTTTTTTGGGGGGGGAGGGGTGTTATGACAGACATACCTGCACCCTTCTTGTGGTCCTGTATATTTTTCTGCTCTTTTAGCTGTGACAAGCATTTTGTTATGCCATGCCTTCATGGAAGCCATTTTGTGGTCCGCCGCTACCCCACAACAGCGAGTTTTGACTGTAAGCAATAATACTTCCTCAAAATTCCAAATGTGCACATATGTGCCCTTTCTCTTTCAGCCATAGTAATTAATTGATAGCACCACATCACTGAAGAATAGGGAATCTAAAACTCATAGAGAAATATGGGTTAGAAGATTGTCAAAAGCATTCCCTATCTTGGATACAATTTGCCTTTGCCTTGTCTTTCCCTCTGTGATATCAGATTGCTTAATATATGCTACAGTTACTTCAGCTGATAAAGCATTTTGTTTGAATGTTAGAGCTGGAACGCCAAAGGATTTTGTTGCCTATTTCAATGATTTGGCGGGGTTTGCAAGAGATTAAGCTTCCCACCCCTATTCTGCACTTGCTGCCTGCAAACAGAACTTAATTGGACTGCAAACTTTGAACTGACTCCAATTGCCCCCATCTCTCTTTTCTTTTTCTTGCAGTCTGAAATTAACAGGCATGACTAACTTAGGCCTAAGTTAGTCATGCCTGTTAATTTCAATGGGTCTACTTTGAATAGGACTTGCATTCAATACAACCCTTGAAGTTCAATTATTTTGCTGCTGAAATCAGTGCACAGGCCAAATATTTTATCTGGGTGTCCCTATGTCCTTTTGCAGTCTTACTACTGGTGTCATGACAAAGGGAGAAGTTTGGAGTGAGTCAGGACTGAAGTGCTATCAGGTCCAGAGGTGCAAGTTAGGATGTTGAACCTATGGGCAAAACCAGGCACACCAGAGCTTACTGCTCACACAAGGGAGAATTGCCATGGGAACCCCTCTTCGTGGCAAAGAGGAGCCAATAGTTCTGCAGTTTACCACCTGGGACAGTGTTCAGCAGTTCCTAAGGAAATCTAATCAGTCACATTTGAGTTGTTCTTTGGTCCCTAAAAACCCAGAAGCCCACCCTTCAGTAAATTGGAGTAGTGCTTTCAGTGCAACTGACCATGTTTTGTGGAACAGCATCTCTGTTGAAATATAACAGGCACCCACTACTTGTAGTTTCCGGAGAATATCTGTGTTAGGCTGCATTAACAACATACCTTTAAAAAACAACAACAACAACAACCCTGACCTATGATATGATATATGATATGTGCCAGCAAAAAGGTGCCAAAAATATATCAAAACCATCACACCTGTGATAACATGTGTTGTGTCCTTTCGGTAAAGCACATTGTGACTTGGCACCTGCTTTTAGCATTGCAGCACCAGTTCTCTGAAATCCATTTTCTCTAGTATAGCAAGCTCTAATGTTGTTATGTTTTCAGTGCCATTTCTTGAAAATCTTTCTCCCAAGCCAAATTAAGTTTGTTTGATTCTTGCAGTTTTAATTATTATTGGGGGTTTTTATGTCTTAATACTGATTTTACGATCCATATTATTTCTTATATTATATTTTTGTGCTTTGCTTTTCATGCTTATCTGCCATTTAGTTATTCTGAATGTAAAGGTAAAAGTATACTGAATTTTGCATTTAAAAACATAAATATGTTATTGTCAAGGGGAGTTTAGTTTTTACTTGAGATGGGAAGCTGCTTTGTGGAGGACATCTCTCAAGATGTGGAATACAACCATCACCCTTTTTTGCTGTCTTTTTAAAAATGAAGGCATGTGGGTATTGTTGGGAACACAGAGAGGAGAGGAGAGCTGAAGCAAAGTTCCCTGAATTCCCCAGTAAAGTGTGGGAAGGTCGTGAGTATTATTCAACTGTCTACACCAGGCTTAGACAACTTTAGTTTATGCAGCCCTGGGAGAATGTCAGAAATGTTCCCTCACCTGAAAACTTGGAGAGTTACTGCTGGTCAGTTTAAGCAATACTGAGCTAGATGGATCAATGGTTTGACCTTCCTATGTTCCTAAAGTTGTGGGTGGGGTGGCAGAAAAAGTGAAGGCAATTGTTCAAAGAGAGAAAACGGGTGTTTACTCACATTTTGGATCTTGTCTTTCTCCCTTTAGACTCCATACCCCCACTGGTATGTGGCCCACCACCACCAAATCAGCTCATGAGGATGGTCAACCTGAAGGGAGGTTAGGGAGTGGGATGGAATTAAATATACATAATTTTAGTCACTACTGCAGATCTTATAGGAAGAATGTCCCATTTTTAATCCAGAACTTTTATCTTTCCATTTAATTCCTGAGCTTTATCCTCATAGTAGATTGCTAATATGTAGACACGATACCCATGTATACAGGTTTTCTACTTATATGGTAGCTTTGCATACACCAGCAGAGAAAAAGTAACGGGCTACTCTCCTGACCAAAACATTGATGATGGCCAATACCCAATTTTTAAAAAGCCAATTGAGGAAAAATAATAATGTTAAGATTTGACAATTTCTGAAGAGTTAAATGTTAATTTCAGTGATGGGTAGTCCCTGAATCTGCCCCATCCAGCAAATCCCCACCTCTCTGTCTTCTTACATACAATCAGCCCAGAAAGTGATATTTGCTGTGAGCTCCTTCTCCTTAGTCCCTTTGGAACTCAACCGGATGTCATACTCCCATTCTAGTGGCTCTTACTTGAGAGTGAGGAAGATCATTTTATTGTTTAAAGATTAAGTGGGACTCTCTCGCTGTCCAAGACCACTGCATGTTCAAAAGTGAGTGCCACAGTGAGGGTATCTGATCCTATCTTGTTCTTGGTGACAAGACTGTGTTTCCCCACCACCACCAACTCCAGCTCTGCTGAATCTACCTGCAGCTTAGCTCCTTCTGCTGGGTGGTCAGAGTCTTCTGCAGGAGGGCTGATGAAGAGAGTCAACAGATCTGCTCCTCCCACTCCAAAAGCTCAAGACGGAAGGGGGAAAGACCTCTCTCCTCTATCCCTGGGTGCCAGTCTTCAAGGGCCTCCTCCCATTGCCTTCTTCTCCTTCCACCCTCCTAATCTTTTGTCTGGAGCTGCCAAAGCATGTCACATCCTGACAGAGCTGAGGGGCCCAAGACAAAGGGGGCAAAATTCAAATTGGTTTGCTCCACCAGTCAATTGCTCTGGTGTCACCTACTGTTTGCCTCCCTTTTCCCACCCTACTGGTCAGAACAGTCTCACTGGGCAACAGCCACTACTGCTTCATTCATCCTGGTTTAATTGTTTGGTTTACGTGTGTGTGTATGTGTGAGACAGAGAGAGAGAGAGAGAGAGAGAGAGAGAGAGAGAGAGAGGGAGAGGGAGAGGGAGATTTGAATTCTAATGCCAGTTGGTTATAAATAACAAATATTTGAGTGACTGTTGCTACCTCAAGGAAAGTGAGGTTATCAGAAAACCCACAATTCCAACAGAACTTCAGAGGCACCTTTAATTGTCAGCCAGCATTCTGAGCATTGCACAGTATGTAGCCCATCACAGATGCTGTATATACATGTTCCACAGTGAGAGAAGTGTTATTTTTGCTCTGGTTTAATCTGCTTTATATTATTTAACAGTTCTCATCAATTCTGAGTAAATCCCATTATTTTGAGGCCATCCACTCCTAACCCTAGAAATTACCAAGGATGCATTTTTCAAAAGCTGCATCTGTCCCACGTGCATGGCTGCGGCAACGAAGATGAAAATATCACCCAGATAGCATAATATTACAAGATCTCTCAGCTGCCAAGGGGGAGAGTATGTTGGGAAAAGTTTATTTGCACAACTGAGGAAATGTCAACTAAGTGGAGAGCTACTTGAAATATTCAACTCTCATCCTGTGGGTATTAAAAAACAACACTCACATACACAATCATTTTTGAATTGACATGAACTAAAGAGCAGATTGAGCCTTTCAGTGAAATTTAGCATGATATATGCACACAGACACATATTCGTCTGCTTTGTGGGGTGGTCTGAGGGCTACTGTCTTTCCCCCATTTCACTTTATGCTTTCCAAGCTGCCTTCATAAAATAATATAATTGTAGAGTCGGCAGAGACCCGAAGGATCATCTAGTCCAACCCCCTGCAATGCCTTATACTGAATCAGACCATCTGAAAATATGGCTTAAGTATTGCTGGAACTTCAGTGGATCTTCAGAATTTAGGACAGCAATCTCTCCCGGCCCTGGGGGTTGAAGCTGATGACACTCAGCTTTACTTCTCCTTTACACCTGCAGGTGAGGCGGTGGAAGTGCTGGACCAGTGTCTTGCGTCAATAATGGACTGGATGAGAGCCAACAAACTGAAACTCAATCTAGTTTAAACTGAGGCACTGTTACAAGAGGGGTTGAACACTTTACACTGATCCATGTCCAACTGCACTGGCTACCAATTAGTTTCTGGACCCAATTCAAACTACTGGCAACATGATAACGTTCCTTTTTAACCAGGTTGATCTGATTTACATCCTATGCCCCTTTAAAATGTGTTTTTTTTGGGGGGGGGGCTATTGGGTTGTTGTTTTTATTTTTATTATGTATTTTGTGGGTTTATATCTTGTTTTTATTCTGTGAACCGCCCTGAGACCCCCGGTTATAGGGTGGTATATGCATTCAACAACAACAACAAATGCATGTTTTTTCTATACGTAATGACATATAGTTCCAGCCACTTCCTGGAACATTTTGTGAGCATTTTCAAGCCATGCAGCAGGTGGGAAGGGTAGTAACTCAACAGCGGAGCATTTGGACACCCCATGAGATTCATCCACTATAACAGCAGAGTCAAGTTCTTGGTGGATGCAAGCAATTTTATCTTCAAAATGCTTTGCAAACAAGTCACAGCAAGTTACCATTGGTTCTATCAACTCCTTTGGGCCAGCCTGTAAAAGGCCCTGTACAACCCGGAAAAGCTCTGCTGCATGACATAATGAGGATGCAATGGAGGGAGCAGGTATGCCTTCTTTGTTGCTTTCACTGCCATTAGGTAGGCACAATAATGAGCCCTTACCAGTGTTTGGTTTCATTCTTTCAGATCTTTCCTCTACTTGAGTTCAAGCCGTCTCCCAGCTTATTTCCTTGCCCTAAGCTCTGGAGTATACCAGGGGGCCAATCAGGCTCCATAAGGTGGGAGAGGGCGCTCAGGGGTGATTATGTCAATAGCCCGAGCCATTTGGGTGTTCCAGAGGTTGGCCAGGGCTTCAACAGGAGCTCCAGTCATATCAGCTGGAAAAGCACCCAGAGCCATTTGGAATCCCACTGGATTCATCAGCCTTTGAGGGCGGACCTTCCTAGTAGGTCCCCTGCCTCTGGGGAGGGGGAAAGGTGCTGACATCCTAAATCTCAACACAAAGTGATCTGACCATGACAAGGGACTGATGTCAATGTCCCCCACCTTCAAATCACTCTCTTCCTGCCCAGTTGAGATAACAAGGTCCAGAGTGTGGCCTGCCATATTTGTTTGTTTGTTTGTTTTGGAAAGCCATGCAGTGATTGGGGGATCCAAGCAATGTGTTAGTCGATGGAACTGCTGGGCTGAGCTGGCTCATGTGGCCTGCCATGTGTGTTGGGCTGGTTACATGTTGGGACAGCCCCATGGTTGTCATGGTGGCCATGAAGTCCTAAGCCACCCCAGAGCCAGCTGTCTCGGAATGGAAGTTGAAGTCTCGCAGAACCAGCAGTCAACACTGCCTCTGAGACCAACTCAGCTCTGTCAGGGAGACTGCTGGGCAGCAAGGCAGGCGGTAAACCAGCAGAATCTCTAATCTGTCCTGATTGCCCAGTGCCAGGAACACACATTCTAGACCACACCCCCCCAACTGGACAGAGAGCCTGGAGATAGAGAGAGAATCTCTATTGTTGTTGTTGTTTAGTCGTTTAGTCGTGTCCAACTCTTCGTGACCCCATGAACCAGAACACACCAGGAACTTCTGTCTTCCACTGCCTCCCACAGTTTGGTCAAACTCATGCTGGTAGCTTCGAGAACACTGTCCAACCATCTCGTCCTCTGTCGCCTCCTTCTCCTTGTGCCCTCCATCTTTCCCAGCATCAGGGTCTTTTCCAGGGAGTCTTCTCTTCTCATGAGGTGGCCAGAGTATTGGAGCCTCAGCTTCAGGATCTGTCCTTCCAGTGAGCACTCACGGCTGATTTCCTTAAGAATGGAGATGTTTGATCTTCTTGCAGTCCATGGGACTCTCAAGAGTCTCCTCCAGCATCATAATTCAAAAGCATCAATTCTTCAGCGATCAGCCTTCTTTATGGTGCAGAATAAAGACAGCAACTCCCCCTCCTTGACCCTCAAGTCTGGCCTGATGCTGCACTGAGTACCCAGGTGGGCACAGGTGGGTGAGACCAACTCCACCCTGTTCACCCACCCAGGTTTCAGTGATACATGCCAGATCAACCTCCTCATCCATAATTTGATCATGGACGAGGGAGATTTTATTCTGAGTTGACCTAACATTCAACAGCAGCAGTCACAGACCCGAGGGTTGGCTGATATGACAACCACAATTCCCCAGATTGGAAGAGGAGCTGGTACATGGCACAGTCACTAACTGCCTGGGCCATGTGCCCCTTACCTGGCCTGCCCCTCCTCCCATGCCATACCTCCCCCTACCCAGAACCATTGTAATTGGGCCTCTCCCTTCTCTCGCCCGCTCTTCTCTTCCCAGGCACATCCCACAAAATGCCCTTACAACTCAGTTAAAAACAGTTACAACACTAAAAAGGAATTTAAAAGGATATTAAAATAATTTTAAAACAATTTAAAAGATGAAGCCCTCTCTGCTGAGCAGCAGCAGCAGCAGCAGTCCTTAAGAACCTGTCAGGCCCTGCCCTAGGCCAGGTGGATAGAGGCAGGAGCAGGGCTCTCAGGCTCTCAGCAGGACAGTGGTATATGGTGGGGACAGGTATAATTTCCTTTGTAACGTGTCTCAAAACTTCTTCAGCTTCATTGTCTGCCAACCTCTAGCTTAATGCCAGAATTCTGAGGTTGTTTGGTTCAGAATTTCTTTCTACCCTCTTGTTGTTCACATAAGGTTTTCATCCTTTAGTATGCTGATGAGACAACTCTAATGTCCTACTCCCATAAAGGCCTTAAGGAGGCATTTCCTAAACTCAGTGAGTACTGTGAAGGGGAAAATTCAACTTTACCTTAACAAGTGGGCAGAACACAACTATGGAATAGTAAAAGGATTTGTTGGGGAGGCAGGATCTGCTCATCTGTCCTCAGAAGCATATTATGGACTAGAAACTTTCTTTCTTTCTTTCTTTCTTTCTTTCTTTCTTTCTTTCTTTCTTTGAAAGAAATCCAGGAATTCAAACTGGAACCTGCAAATGGATTTCAAATGGACTTCAAAGGGGATTGGTGGTCTCAATGGGTCCCTTTGAAGTCATAATGACATCAGGTGATGCCCTATTAGGGGTGGCCTATGAGAGCAGGGAGGGTGAGATAACGATGAAATCTGCCAGGCACATCCAGTTCCTCATCCCTGTTCTAAATCTAGGATCTTTCCCATTCGCATTTTCTTGGGAGGAAGGGATTCAAAGGAAAGTGGAATAATTGTAAGCTTGTCAGGTCAGTCCCCCATCCAGTATTTTATAGGTAACTGCTTAGTAGCCTCACATTAAAAAAACACACCCTTAATATCCACGACTCCTTTACAATTATGGAATGCACGACATCTGAATTCCTAAGGGTCGTCTCCAAAGAATAACCTTTATTTGCTTGATTGCTTCTGTTCAGTTAATTCTGCCTAATTACTATTTTCTTCCTATTAGATCCTAATTATATACAGTATTTTCATTATAAAATGTAATGTTTCCCAGAGAGCCATGTCAACTGCACAGGCAATATTACCGCAGGTCTCATTTACTTCATTAAACCAGGGATCAGAAGCACTGCATCTGATTAAAAAATCCGGATAGAGTTTGACACCAGATATGTCTTTCTCCCACAATGCTTATAAGGGTAATTGATATACATACAGACATATATTCTCTTTCTTTTTATATATATATGAATGAAATTATGCTGCATCTTACATAGGATTATATTCAGCTAAGTTCTATTTGGGCCATATCCAACTTTAGCCCTACTCTGAGTAGACCTGTTGAGATTGATGGACACAACTAAGACAGGTATATTAATTTCAATTGGTCTACTTTGTATAAAACTTAGCCATCAATATGAATGCACCTGAGTTAGTATTGCTCATCAGTTTCAATGGTTAGAAGTCTTGTAGAAGTGCATTAGATTAGAAGTTCCTCCTGAACATCACAGTACCAAGGAACTAGTATGAAAAAAAAGCATACATTGTTATGTGTTGTGGCATCCAAATCGTCAAGCTGTGTGAGATTCCAGGGGGTTCCATGTGCTCACCTAGGGTTCATGTTTCCTTTCAGAAATAAGGCATAGCAGAGACTGTGGTGTCTTTAGGATATACGGTTTATTTACACATATATACAACAATCATACAGCCTATGATGAAGGGGTTTACAGCATTAACACCCCAAAATGGTCTTGTTTGCGAACGTGATCCGTGCGGGAGGCACATTCGCAACATGCAGCGTCCGCAACCCGCAGCACCACATCTGTGCACGCGCACGTTGTGATTTGGTGCTTCTGCGCATACGCAAAGTGTGATTTAGTGTTTCTGCACATGCACGAGTGCCGAAACCCGGAAGTAACCCGTTCCGGTACTTCCAGGTTTCGGCACATCCATAACCCAAAAACGCGCAACCTGAAGTGTCTATAACCCGAGGTATGACTGTATTTGCAAATCATTTCCCATGAAATACTTTGAAGCGATTTCACAGTTTAAAATAAGTTCTTTAATTTCTCCTCTTTTATTCCTATTCACATTGCTCTGTTGTACAATTTCCAATGAAATGTAAATGGAAAAATAAGTTAACAATAAATACAACTTGATAAGTATGAAGGATTAAAAACAATTCCATATATAAAACCCATTAAAATCAACTCCAGATGTATAAACAATTGCAATTTCAGTACAAACACAGACTGAGAGAAGAAACTCTACGTAAGAGGAAAATTGGGAAAGGAGGTTCTTCAACAGATGCTAGAGACAGTGTTGGTCTGATATGTAACGGGTGGGAGCTCGAAATGGTAGGTGCTACCATACTAAAGGCTCCATTCCCAAATTGCACAGAGCAGACCTCCTGATGAGATGGCACCTGCAGGAGGCACTCTGCTGAAGAGCAGAGCAATCAGCTGGACATCTAAGAGATTGCCTTTTAGCTATCCTGGCCCCAAGCTGTGTCAGGCCTCACACACCAGAACACCTTGCACTTAGCTCATTAGCTGTGTTGCCATCTTCATCTCCACCTTTGTCTTCTTTGACCCAAGAGGTGATACATTTCCCTTACAAGATGAAATCCTGCCCCCCTGAATGGACTTCCTCCATTTTGCATATTCCCATTCTCATTCTCTATGCCTCTGATTTAATGCTGTGGCTAGTGCTTTTGATGTCAGCCTAAGTGAGAGAGAAAAGTTAAAAAATTCATAGCTGACCTTTCTATGACACAATCTGCTTCCATGAGGAAAGGCACCACACATGGCATATTGGCAGGGCTGATAGGGTGGGCCTCCTTGCTTTCCTCACTCACCTATAACCCACAAAACAAAGGGGTGGGGAAAAGGGATTTGGTATGGAATGAGTCGGGCACCAGGGGCAGGGTTCAAAAACAGGCTTCCCCAAAAGGGAAACACAGAGAATGAAGTAGAGCCAGTTACACTGCCTCAAAATGTGAGGCTTATGAAAAATAGATACACCTCTACAAAAGGAACATGAATACAAATTGGATCCTTTAAAGGGTGGGGAGCAGGTGGCTTTTAAAACAGAGGATTTTAAGGAGAAACGGGGGTTGGGTGTAGGGGGGGGCAGCGAAGTAGGCATGAAGGAAATATGTCTCTTAAATATCTTCAGAGCTCTCCCTCTGCCTCCTCTAGCCTGCAGAGCTGGGTTTGTTTATTAGAAGATAAGATAGTGAAAAATGTATTTTGCAGGAAGAAAATAGTGACGCTGGTTCCCAGGCAGATAAGACGCCAAATTTCTATTTTATGCTCAATTGAATGATTCGCTTACATTATCTGAGGAAGAGCAGTGAAATAACACCCTTTGGAAAACAGGCAGGGAGGACAAGCGAGTTAGTTAAGCCTGTGAGGTACAGGCTCCTTCCCTTGTGTGGGGGGAGGGGAGGGGGGGGAGAGAGAGTTCATCCCATTCACTTTTATAGGCAAACCTACCTAATCCGCACCAAAACACAGCCATCCTTTGAAATTTGCACTTCTCCAAATTTTGTGTTGCAGTTCTCCAGCCAAGTAATGTGTTCAAACCAGGCAGAAGAGTCAGGGCAGGTGCAAAGCAGGGCTGGTGGCCTAGGGAAATGGGCATAGCGTCAGGTGAGTCCTGCATTTGACTTCTGGGTCCTTAGTTCTCCACCCCTATCCTAGAGGTTGAAGGCTGCTTGAGGAGGTGAATGCTGGAAGTGGAAATCTCCCCCTTCCCGGACGGTTCCGCCTGAAGCCATTATAAGTTACCACCCTCTTGGACTGGTTTGATGCCCAGTCACCTTCTCTAAATACATCATAAACAGCATGACTGACAAAGGCTCCTGACCTCAGCAACCTAGCAGAGAGGGAGTCCAGGTTACACATTATGGGAGGCATTGCACATATCCAGTTACCTCTAGTTCTGCAATGATGCATTTGCTGGAGTGGGGAGCAAGCAGTTGGCAGAGTGGTAAGGAAGTCATGGTGTGGTGTTCATTGACAGTTCTGTGTGTGCCATGCCCAATGGAAAGGTAAATGCCCTTAATGTTTTCTCTGCAGGCTTTGCCTGTATTACTAAAGACCTCTAAATAAATATTTACTCTTCTTTCACTATAACATTCTAATGCAATTAAAAAGGAAGATGTTTTGATCCCTGCTGGCTGAGTTTTCAGTAAAATGTTCCTTAAATGAGGTGAGTAGATCCCCTAGGAAGGGGGAAGATTGAAAATTAAAGAATCTATTTGCAGCCAATGTAGCTACTGATGAGTGGAGAACTCCAGAGTGTCACAAGCCTAAGAATTGTGTCCCTCTAAGGCCCAATTTATATGTTAACCCATGGTGCAGCTGCTGCTGCAAACCCATTTCCATGCAGTCAGCTTCTGGGTCACATCTGCAATGGATCAAAGCAATGTTCCACTCACTCAGACCACATGGTTCAAAGGCCACATGCCCTTTTTGATACTGGGGTAGAAGGTTTCCACTTGCTGATGATATAATATGGAGTATCCACCTGCTCAAGGATGCTTGAACAAGTGATTCCCTGATAGCTGGATAGACAAGAGCCTGGACAGAAGACAGAATCCTTGGGGCAAGCTGAGGAACAAAAACTCTGCATCCACCTGGAGCTGCAGGATGCATCTGATGAGAAAGACCCTCTCCTTGCTCTTAATCTAATACTCTGATCATCTAATAGCCAAACCACCTATCCATGATAACTGTACCCCTGCATAATGTGTTTTTAGTCTCCCCCACACATTGCCCTGTCTGCAAGAGAGCTCATTGATCTTCTGAACTATATTCAATAAACATTGTGTTCTTATCTTTCCCCCTATATAAGTCTCACTAGCCCTTTGACTTTAATGCACAACACACATTCTACTTCAACACTGATGAGCAGAGACAGGTGGAGCAAGCATGGTAGGCACTAACCAGCTCTAGGAGGGCTGCACCTTGAGCCAGTGTGGCTTCACCCAGAGGGAGGCAAAAGGAGGTGCTATCTCCAAAGACTTCTGCAGCTTGATGGAACCCCCCTTATCCAAATATTCTTTTCTCTCTGCCTTGCTGCAGATCATTGGTGGATTAATCAAGTGACCCTTTACTAGCAATGAGCAAATCTGTCAATTACAGTTCCTAATTCTTTCCAATCTAAGTTTGATTCTCCACATCTATGCATTAGATTTCCTTGCTCTACAGCAAGAATAGCTGATATGGTGTCAGCTAGTTGTTCTGAGCATTGGGCATGCTGGCTCAGTCTGATGTGTGCTGGAATCCACTAACATCTTAAGGACTACAGATTCACCCCATCCGAGATGCTACCTTAAGTTGTGGAACTCCTTTCCCACAGTTGCATTTGCCACCTTCACTATACAACTTTTGGCAAACGCTGATGCTTTTGACACCTGAGATGAACATTTTGAGGACACATTATTTTGATAATGTTAAGCTGTTTTACATTGTTTTGAATTTTGCATTTAAATATTAATGGTGTGTTTTTAGCCCTGGAACCTTAGGGTGAAGTATGGGCAACCAGATATAACCACAACAACAACAGCAACAACAGTGCAAACCTATACATTTCTACTAAGAGGTACACACCACTGAGATCATTGGGACTTACACCCTGGTAAGTGGATATAGGATCACAAATAATTTACTACATTACGCAATGTATTCCATTCAGCTGACTCAAAAGAATACCTGTAACCAGAAGCAGGGAGGGGAGAATGCTGATATAAATTCTTAAGGAACCAATAAATACTCATAAAGATATTGGGCCAGACCCTAATGTTCTTTCTTTTGTTCCACCCCAGAAGTCATATTTATTCTGGCCCCTTCAAACAAAATAATGCACAAATAGCCACAATTTCATTTTAAATAGGCTTTTCAAGGGGTGGGGAGCAAATGAGAAAATATATAATTGCATGGGGTGTGACATTTTAATGGTGCTAATGTGTTCTGTGCCACTTACCCATGACGCTTGTCAAGGTCAACTACTATTTGTTTAGAGTCCAGAAATTCCACAGAAATGAACAGCTTTCAGTGGAAAAAGATGGATATTCCAGTTCAAGTCTTTGAAATGGGGAACAAATGCTCTACATCTACAGCAACTGAATAAGATCCTTTAGAATTAACAACCGATTTAGTCACATTAACCTTGGAGAAACCTCCACTGTTTCCAGCATAACTGGAGGAAAGGGCAATTATGGGTCGTTTCCCCCCCAGGATTGGTGAGGTATAAAATTGCATTGTCGGTGGGTAATGGCTGAGACTCCCCCCCTCCCTCTACCTTATTGATGATTAACATTATTTATTAACAAGACGGCTAGAGACCAGAGTTGGGGATGTGATACAGGACTCTCCAAAGAGAGATGAAAGGATGCTGGAGAATGCTAGGTAGTTCTTTACCGTGAGAAAGGTGACTGAATTGGTTGCTGTATTGAGGATGTATCTACTGTGGTTTCTTTATTTACTTATTTATAAAAATATTACTATACTATTGTGTCATAAAACATCAGGGCGGTATACAACAATAAGTCATAAAATGCCAGTAGAAACCATACAAATACAGTTGTGCGCATTGCTAGTCCTATTCACTGAAATTTATGAGCATGACTCATTTGGGTACATTAATTTGAATGGGTCTACTCTGAGTAGAATGTAGTAGGGTACAACCTATAATAACCTAAGTGATTACCTAATTGATTTAAATGACACCTGCAAGTAAAAAATGAGGATTCCTGTCTAATCTCTGTTCCACAGCATGGGACCAGCAATTTAACTTCTGGCTGAGGACAGTCAGGCCTCTGTAATGTGCAGGACAATGAGTAGATGATTTCAGTGGTCAAACCGGGTCATAAAGATTCAGGAGATCCTGAATCAAGTTATCCTGGGCCCAAGGCCAGGGCTGTCCTAAGACATTTTAGCACCTGAGCCTCTATAGTGACATCTTGGTGACTAGAGGTGCTACAGGTCTCATTTCAACCTTGTTCTGAAGCAAATCTTTATTCCCTTCCTTCTTTCTGTTGTAGATCTTCACTCACTCCTTCTTCCCTAGCAGTCAGGGGATTGTTTCAGGCTAAGCCCTGGTAGGGATTGGGAAGAAGTTTGCTAAATTCACATTTTAATGTGAAGCTACCTGATTTGCACTCCCTGAACTAATTTGCAAGCCGAAATGCCTCTAATCCTTCAAAAGTTGTACTTCTCTGAATTTTCTGTTGCAGTCCCTCCCCAACTAATATTCTATAGGAAAGTGCAAACAAATATCGTATTTTAGTGAAAATAATGTACAACAGTATATTTTATATGGGGAAACAGCTTGCAACCTGCCCTGTGTGTAGGAGATAAAATTGCATACAAATGTATTTGGTGCATGAAAATGTGCATGAATTTTCATGCTGTCTTTCCTTAAGAAACCGAAACGAACCAGCTAACTAACAAAGCCCAAGAACCCTTACAAAGTGTTGTGGAACTGAAAGGATCCCCAAATAAGGAGAACTGAAATTGACAGATTCATCCATCCGTAGGCCTGGGTGGGCTGAGCCTACTCTCCCTTTTTCTAGGGTAGGTTGAGGGCCCATAACAATGACCCCTCTAACTTAGAAATGGCAAAATACAGTAGTACCTCGGGTTACAAACGCTTCGGGTTTTCAGGTTGCGGACCACGGGAAACCGGAAAGGGAAGTACTGGAAAGAGTTACTTCTGGGTTTTGCCGCTTGTGCATGCGCAGAAGCGCTAAATCGCACTTCGGATATGCGCAGAAGCACCAAATTGTGTCACGCGTGTACGCAGACGTGGCGCTGCAGGTTACGAATGCTGCGGGTTGCGGACGTGCCTCCGTCATGGATTACGTCCGCAACCTGAGGTTCTACTGTAGAGCAAACATCGGTATAAGAAGCCAGCTTTCCTCTCATTTCCTTCCCACATGTTTTCCATTCTCCTCCCCACTGTTCACCATGCTGCCCTTCGTCATAAAGCTCACCCCTAAGTACAGACTTTAGGGGTTCTGCTGTTTGCTCTTCAAGGAGTAGCATTCCAAAATTAGGTTGGAGATTCATGGTTTGGCACCTCAGCTGCTTTTGGTGCTTGATTGCAGTATTTATTACTGGTAGAATTCAGGAATAACACTTGTTGACAAAGATTTTCTTGGAAACTGTTTACTGTACTTGCCGAGCACACACACACAAGATAAATCAAAACAAACTTTACTGCATACATATGTGTGTGTGCGCGCACACACACACGTGTGTGTAATGAAGTTCCATTTGGTGAATGATGTGATGATTATTTTTTAAAGTAAGCATATGGTAACCACAATGGGTGTGCACTGCTTTTGGAAGAATCCCAAATTCACAGGCAAAGAACAATGCCTCACAGGTAGTTAGGGCTTGTTAGAAGCAAAATGGGATCTTGTGGCACTTCTGTGATCTTGACATTAAAAAAGAAAGAAAGCTGCAGATGAAAGCAAATGTAGTGTTCCAAAGCTTACCATAATGCTAGGTTGGGATGATGGGGGATGGGTGAGCAAACACTAGGGTAGGAAGAGTACATGAAGGATTGGTGGAAGAACTCAGTGGTAACAGACAGGTCTAGTTCTCTGTAGTAGGTCCTTCTCTTCATGATGGATTGGCCCAGGCTAATCTTCCCTCTCCAAAGGCCTCTCCTCCTTCCGGAAGGGGAGGTGTTGTGGGCAGGAGACGATTCTCACGTCGCGCAGGGGGCATTACGCCCCCTGCCCCACTCATATGCCGTGCCACGCCCCCGGTTGGGCACCCAATCTGGCGGCTTGGTGGGGGCGTGGTTTGCTGCTCCAAACATGCTCTTCTTGAGAAGCAGGAAGCACAGCCTTTCAGTGTGGTGTAGTGGTTAAGAGCAGTAGTCTCGTAATCTGGGGAACCGGGTTTGCGTCTCCGCTCCTCCACATGCAGCTGCTGGGTGACCTTGGGTCAGTCACTCTTCTCTGAAGTCTCTCAGCCCCACTCACCTCACAGAGTGTTTGTTGTGGGGGAGGAAGGGAAAGGAGAATGTTAGCCGCTTTGAGACTCCTGAAGGGGAGTGAAAGGTGGGATATCAAATCCAAACTCTTCTTCTTCAGTAGTCACTGACTTCCAGGCTTCTGGTAGCAGATCCAGAGTGTACCTCTTTTCAAATCTTGTAGTTCCTGGGATGTTCTCAGAACAGCATTTTACCAGGGGTAGGGGTAGGGAGAGGTGACCATGTTGTTTTCCACCTTAAAAATTGGCAGGAAGATCAGCCCTTAAATGTCAACTTCATGCAAACATGCTCATAAGATTTCAGGACGAAGGAGTTTCTATTGTACAGATGGTCAGGGGAGCCTTGATTCTGAATCTGATCAAAGCCTAACAAGTATTCTGAGAAATACATTGGGAATTCTGTTAGAGCATTGCTCTCTGGGTGACCTGGAGCAGACGGCATCAACAGCGATCATGGCACAGAATGAGAAATGCTCTTGTGGGAAATCCTTGTATGCTTCAATGTGTCACAAATGCTTCAACATGTCAGGGTTCTGCTTAGGTTGGTAAATGCCCCATTGTTCAAAATTATCCTCAGCACTTGCTGGAGCCCTTCACAAGACCAGCATAACATGTCCAAATCCAGCTAAGAAGTCAACTGCTTTGAGGTTTGTTTTACAATCAAGTGGTTTACATATACTGTAAATTATGTGAAATTAATCAAGTTAACCACAGGAATGGGCCGAGCAGCTAATTGAATCCCATTTTGGTCTTGCAATTGCAGTGAGATAATTCCATCTTCTTCTACCCTGTTGGTTCTCTTGTTCTGTCCCACCCTGTTGTATTTTGCCCACATTTTGTGTGCACATTCTACACAATCTTCAGTCTCTTTCAATGCATTCACTCAGCTGCACGGAGCCCAGATTTGCCTTTTATCTGTGTTTTCTTTGTTTTTAATCCAATCTCATGAGCAAATCTGAGGGCACTCAGGACTTCTTGTGGGCTTCCCAGAGGCATGTGGGAACAGACTACTGTTCCCAGAATACACAAGCCTCTGGACTGATCCAGCAATGCTCTTATGATGTTCTCATAGTCTTACAGTTGAGAGACCTAGCGCTGAATATCAGTTCCCACGTCTCAGCCCTTTCATTTGAAAACCTAGCTGGCTGAGACTGATATTTTCTTCTCTCCTTTTGAACTGCTTCTGTGGATTTATGGAAGCCTGGGCTCAGTGGTGGCATCATCCTTCATCACTGCTAAGTCCGTATAATTACACAGAATTATAGACACACTTCCCATCAACGCCGAAAATGATAATGGGAGCATCAATTATTCCTCTCATAAACCTGCTTAGATAACTTTTAAAAACGCTGTGTTCAGTAGGTAACAGTGGTGAATAAAGGGAATTTACTGGCTGCTGAGTTATTAGGAGCGTGTAAATACTACAATCTGTAATGCATAGTGGCTTCTAACACAGGAGAACAGTTCCACGTAAAGGGTGATAGGCAGGCAGGTATCATTGGATTTGCATAATATGTGTTCCCCATGCTGTGGATGCTTTCAGCACTGCCCATAGTGCATACTACCTTATCCTTGGATATCGCCTGAGCCCAGGAGATGGGACATAGCCTAGTGGTACAGCAATTGTTCTACATGCAAAAAGAAGACAATACTGGGCTAGATGAACCAATGGTCTGACTCAGTATACGACAGATTGCCATATGTTGGGTATACCTGGTTTGACAGCTAGGATATAGGAGAGAGGGAGGAAAGAAGTCCCAAGGTCCAGTGGAGATCAGACCCCATGTGACTAATTTATAGGGGCAGAAGATGCAATTGAGCCAGCTGCAGGTAATATAGCCCAATGACAAAAAGTCAGGTTATAGAAAGGCGTTATAGAAATTTAATGAAATAAATAAATTGCAAACCTCCTTTCTTGGAGGTTTTTAAACAGAGGTTGGATGGCCATTTGTTATGAATGCATTGCAGGGGTTTAGACTAGATGACCCTCAGTTGTCCCTTCCAACTCTACAATTCTACGATACTATGATTCTATGCCCAGGAATAGGCAGCGACCTGGTTCTTCCTGTCCTAGGGCCATTTCCTGCCTGGACTATACCTTGATTTAGATAATTATAATTTGGTCTGCAGATCCTCTTAATAAAAAGTTTTTCTTCCACAATTTTGTGTCCTGAGTCTTCTTTTGGCTGTGTTGGCGATGTCTGATTTCAAAGTGTTGGTGTAAGCAGCAGCAACAGAAGGCTTGGCTTGGTCTTTTCGAACTGAGAAAGAGAGAGAAACTTAAACCAAGCTCTCTCACACACACCCTCCCGCACATTTCACTGAACAGTTCTCTTGGAAATACCTTGAAAAGGGCAGGATATTGGACTTTGAGACAATGGGGAAGAAAATGATGTAACAAGGAAGTCTGGTGGCATTATAATGAGAAAAGGTTATTTCTGGGGAAAGGAGGAACTTGAATAAAGTCGAGCCAAATCATCTTCCAAATGCATTGTGCAATAGCTGGGCAGAATATCCACTAGGGAATATCGGGGGAGGGGGGCACAAAGAGACCTTTTGGAAAATGTGAAACATTTTCCTGAAATACTTCTTAAGTGGGGGTGTGCACAGGCCCCATGGGGTTTGCTTTGTATCTGTGCATTAAAAAAAATCAATCTATTTCTGAAGTGCAGCGCATGTGCTCTCGCTTTGCTTTGATCTGTAATTCAGACTCTGGGCTGCTCTGTTTAAGATAGAGCTCTGTGTTTCACCAATCAGTGTAATGGGGATTCTAAAAACCGCTATAACTTTTTCAGTGTTTGGCACAGGAATCCCTCCAGAGTGGATTCGGCCTGCCATATTGTAGGGAAATAGATCCAGGGGCTTTTGATGGAGAACCTTCCTCTGTAATCTATTTTAGGGTAATATCTTTATTAAGCCAACTAAAACTCCAAAATCTGTATTAGTTTCATGGGGTGGAAGCAGCTGGATTTGCCGCTTGTCTTTTCTTACCTCAAAGTAATTAAGAGGTGGGTAAATGATGTGTAATGTTGCTTTCAGCATTTTAAACCTTCCTGGTGTGTTTTTTTTTTTTTTTTTTGCCAGCTAAGACAGACTTTCAGACCTCTGATATGCTTTACAGCATTGCGCTGTCCAGAACACTGCCTGGGGAGTTTTGAAGAGCCCTGAAGTGGGGTTCTGTGTTTTGGTTTTTGTTAAAATGAAGCAATAAAGGAAATTTCAAGGTAAATATTTTGATACTATTTATTGATTTATATATTGCTTCACGCCAAAATGGGATTCTAAAGAATTATGCAAGTATAAAAACCAATTAAAGGTAAAGGTAAAGGTACCCCTGCCCGTACGGGCCAGTCTTGACAGACTCTAGGGTTGTGCGCCCATCTCACTCAAAGAGGCCAAGGGCCAGCGCTGTCCGAAGACACTTCCGGGTCCCATGGCCAGCGTGACATCGCTGCTCTGGCGAGCCAGAGCCGCACACGGAAACGCCGTTTACCTTCCCGCTAGTAAGGGGTCCCTATTTATCTACTTGCACCCAGGGGTGCTTTCGAACTGCTAGGTTGGCAGGTGCTGGGACCGAACAACGGGAGCGCACCCTGCCGCGGGGATTCGAACCACCGACCTTTCGATCGGCAAGCCCTAGGCACTGAGGCTTTAACCCACAGCGCCACAAGCATTAAAACATTAAGGTAAACGGACCCCTGACCATTAGGTCCAGTCATGCCCGACTCTGGGGTTGCAGCGCTCATCTCGCTTTACTGGCCGAGGGAGCCGGCGTACAGCTTCCGGGTCAGGTGGCCTAAACACCAATAATTAAAATATACACTAAAACAATCCCATTCAAGTGTTAACATGTAAACATCCATAACTGAAACATAATAAAATGAACCTATTACAACAGCACAAGCATTTTTGAAACCTTAAATGAAGTTTTTAACTTTGTAATAATAATAATAATAATAATAATAATAATAATAATAATAATAATTTTTGCTGCTGTTCCTTCAGGAAAAAAGAACCCAGAGCTCTTCAGTTACTCCAAAAAAAAAAAAAAATTTTGACCAGGCTTATTTTTTGAGAAGCCAACTTTCTAATCTTAAACTCAGTTGGTAATGATGGGCTCCCACCTCAGTGGCAAGTCTATAGAGCACCTGAGCAGCCCTGGGGGACCTATCCCAGTCATTTTTCTCTGCTTTCACCACTTACTTAGGCATCACCTGGGATTCCTACTGCCTTATGGTGGCCTTCCTGAGAATAGGGGAATAGCCAACAGAATTCCAAATCTTATGCCTGGCAACTTCAGCCCATCTCCCCTCCTGTATCTTCTTTCCTGTTCATTCATTTTATTTATGTGTACACATGGATCCCACCTTTTCCCCAAGGAGCTCAAGGTAGCACACACAGTTATTTCCCCCATTTTATCCTTGCAACAACCCTGTGAGGTAGGTTAACTAAGAGACAGTGAGTGGCCCAAGGCCATCCAGTGAGCTTCATGACTGAGTGGGGATTTCAACTCAGGTTTCCTATGTCATAAAGGTAAACGGACCCCTGACCATTAGGTCCAGTTGCAGACAACTCTGGGGTTGCGGCGCTCATCTCGCTTTATTGGCCGAGGGAGCCGGCGTACAGCTTCCAGGTTATGTGGCCAGCATGACTAAGCTGCTTCTGGCAAAACCAGAGCAGCACATGGAAATGCTGTTTACCTTCCCACTGAAGCGGTACCTATTTATCTACTTGCACTTTGACGTGCTTTCAAACTGTTAGGTGGGCAGGAGCAGGGACCGGGCAATGGGAGCTCACCCTGTCATGGGGATTTGAACCACTGACCTTCTGATCAGCAAGCCCTAGGCTGTGTGGTTTAACCCGCAGTGCCACCCACGTCCCTTCCTATGTCATAGTCCAACACTAAACACTACACCACACTGGTCTTTCTCTGAGTGTCACAACTTTGCTGAAGTGCTCCTGCATGAAGGAGAGGGAAGAGCTTCTGGGGTTGTGCCCCAGCTTTGTGGGAGGGGGGGAGAGAAAGTCTAGACTAGGGTACACATTACAATCTTTTGGGTGCCGGGCTAAGACTAAGGGTAGGAAATTTTAAATGAGCTTCAGAGGGTAATTTGGCTACTTCTGGTGGTTTAGCTGTTGCTTTTTGTTTTTACTGTTTTCTAAGATTTTCTAAGATTCTACGATTTGTTTTTAATTCATTTAATTACAGTTATTGTAATTGTATAATGCCCAAGGAACCATTTGGATGAAGACAGACCATGCTCTTGGAGTGATCCCTGCGACCAGTCACAGGAGCATGGTGGCCTTATACTGTGTCAGATCTTTGGTCCATTGAGCCCAGTATTGTCCACATGGGCTGGCAGCAGCCCACCAGGTTTTCAAGCTTGGCTTTTCCTAGCCCTACATAGAGATGCCATGAGTTGAATCAGGGACCTTCGGCATACAAAACCGGTCTTCTACTACTGAGCTATGTGACCTGAGCTCAAGAGTAGGGACCTTGTGGGCCTACAGATACCACTGGACTCCCCCATCCCTGATCATTGGTCATGCTGGCTGTGACTTATAAGAGTTGGAGTCCGGTAACATTGGGAGGGCTGGAAGTTCCCCACACCTGCTCTACCTCAACATCCTCTGCACCTGGAAAGGAGGTTGAGCAACAGATGGGTCTTCCATGCAAATCTCCTGCTGCTCTTGCTTTAGATGAGTCGCAGCAGCTGAGAGTGAGGGGTGCATGATGGAGCACAGCTGTAAATGAGCCTTTATTAGCTTTCCCTGTCTATCTCAGATACTGGAGGTCTTGTAAACAGCTACACTTATCTCTCCAGCTCAGCGTTTAGATGATTTCCATAATAAGCTCTGTTGAACGGAGAGGCCTAGAGGGGTCTCAGGGCTTTGTGAGATGCAACGTGTTCTCCAAATCTGATGTCTGTAAAGGTGATGGCAATTGTGTTAACAGAGGAGAAGAACATGATCAACATGCAGCAGCTGCTGGGAAGTCAGTCTTGTCTGCAGCTGCTTTCTGCGCAGTAGACAGTGACAGCCATTGGCTGCAGGCTCTGGAAGCGCGAAGGCGAGGTATTAGAAAACATTGTCTGGAGAAAGGTACTTGATTTTGCAGTCAATCAATCTTCTGTTCACAGCAATAAGAAACCTGTTAGAGCAAGACTGAAACACACACTCTCAGCTATGTCAGCATGATGCAACAGGGCCAAATCAGCATAAACCCCCCTTCTTAAAAAATCCCGTTTTCTTTTTTACCAGGATAATTGCCTTATTATGTATTTTTATAATAAAAAATAAAAATCTTCACATTTATTTGCAAATACAAAAAACAAAAACAAAACAAAACATGAAGCTAACAACAACAACAGTTAAAGAAGAAGGAATAAAATTAAAAGATAACAGAATAATAATAATCACAGAAAGCTTAATATTTGGTCCATCTTTATGCTTGTAGAGTTGTAAGGCATGAGGAACATATTGGCATATGTGGTGGAGATGTAACTACGTAGATAAGTTCTGGAATCAGGTTGTCATGGAGACTGATACTATTGTTAGCAAACAGGTTACTTTGGATGCTGAGCTATGTCTCTTATCCATTTTCATTGGTGCCAATGTTGATCTTACTTCTCCCCCCCCCCATTATTTTTATTATTTTTCCAATTTTAACCCTATACAAACACCAATTGATTCTACATTAATACAATTTCATTAAAGTGATTTCCCCCATGCTGTGCTTGATGCATCCAATATGATCTAATATTACTATGTTTCATATTCTTATTAACTTCTAGTTACATTCCGTTTAACAAATTAATCACTTAGACAACAGCTGCATTCTTAATTATTTCTATTCGTGTTATTATGTTATTTCACCTTTCATAGAACTTCAAGTGAGAAAGTCTGACTCTTTTTTTTCGGTCTGCATGTGATCACATCTCCTTCAGTGCACACCTTACTTTATGTCAACAAAGATCCAATTATTAGGAGAATCTCTGCTTCTGAAGTGCTTAGCACGAAGCGCCTCCGTCTGCCCCCACGTTCCATGTGGGAGCGAGCCATTGAGGCAATCTACAGGTGAGCCTGTTCCTTCTGTACCCCAGGATGCATTCTAGGGAATGATTTAATCCCTTTTGTTCCTTTTTCCTTTATATGATGCTGAGAGAGCCTCCACCATTCAGGCAGACAGGAACCGGAAACCTGATCTTACTTCTCAACAATATCTGCTGGTGGCTGCTCGTTTAGCAATTTCTCAAGGATGGAAGGATGCATCTTGTTACACTATGGATTTATGGTTTTAGAAAGTCATGTTCATTGCTATTTCTGAAAAACGGACTCATAAAATGTATGCTGCCAGGGGTGTTGCAGAGTCCCATGACTTTGCTTCTGCTTGGGGGCTCTTTGTGATTTATATGACCAAACTATCTCATAGTTGCACATTCCTACTAAATATGAGTTTATTTTGCAACATTCATGATTATCTGTTATTATCTTCTATTCTACTATAGAATATATTTTATGCTACTCATTCTTAGAAAAAAACAAACACAAATTCACGTAATCACTTAAATGAGGGCAGTTGGAAAATGTTAATCCCCAAGACTCTCCTCAACAACTTGTCCTTGCATATCAAGGCCCCATGACCACCCAGTTCCCTAAAGTGCAAATACCTAGACAATGCACAGCATGTTGGTTTGGGATCAGATAAGGCCACAACTTTATTGGTTACAGATGTGAAGGTTTGGCCGTAGGCACTGTGGTAAGCAACTGTGTATGTCACTCCTGCCTGTTCACTGGGAGTGTTTCTAAGGGTTAAGCCAACGGGAGGGGGGAGCCCTATGACCTACATAAAATTGGGGCATTCCCCAAGTGGTCCCCATTGGAGGAGTGGTATGGCCCTAGCCCCCTTCTGGACATCAGACAGGAGCCACTCCTCCTGGATCCTTTTAACAGGATACCCTTATCCATGGAGGGGCAGGCGGAGGCTACAACCTCCCCACAACCAAGACTAGGTTTACCCAATGCCTATCCACCTTACAAAGTTGTGATGATTGCTATGAGATAGGCGAAAACCCAAATGGCGGCGCCCCTGAAAATCCTGCCCGGTCCCTGAAAATAGGCAACCAACATTCTCCATAGTAAGGTTGTACCATCCACAAAAACCCTAAACTGAGGGAGGGTGGCTGGGAAGAAGAAGAAGAAGAGTTTGGATTTGATATCCCGCCTTTCACTCCCCTTCAGGAGTCTCAAAGCGGCTAACATTCTCCTTTCCCTTCCTCCCCCACAACAAACACTCTGTGAGGTGAGTGGGGCTGAGAGACTTCAGAGAAGTGTGACTGGCCCAAGGTCACCCAGCAGCTGCATGTGGAGGAGCGGAGACGCGAACCCGGTTCCACAGATTACGAGACTACCGCTCTTAACCACTACACCACACTGGGAGAACTGGCATAGCAAGAAAGGACCAAAAGGCCCAGCAGGCTGGGTATTTATCCTTGCCCTGGGCGTGGAAACAAGTGCCGCTATTGGCCAGTTGGTCCTATACCCAGAGGAATGCCCACCAATTCCTGCCACCCCTGGCCAATTGGGCAGCAGGAGGACAATCCAGCCTGCAATAGGCCAGTTCACTGAGGAGGCCCAAGGTCCGCCTGCAAAGCCACCAACCCCAAAGGGAACAAATGGACTTCTTCTTGTGTGTTCCTTGAGTTTCTTTGACTGGCTGGAATGTGTCTTGGAGTTCTCATCATGCCTCTTGCTTGCTTACCTGGATGGAAGATAGAGAGGGGCAGTGCAAGTGTGTGCAGAAACTAGCCTGCTGCATGTGCTTGCATTGCTGAACCCACTATTGCCCCTGGCTTTCACTGGCATGTGTTGACTGTAAGGTTGACCAGAAGGAAAACCAGCCCTCTGGATGAAGAAGGTTCCACACTCCTGACTTAAATGAATGTATTTCCTTCAAATCACATCTTCATCAAAACATTGATCTAAGCAGGGCTGGCTCAAGATATTTTGGCACTTGAGGCAAATGACAGAATGGTCCCAGCCCCTCCCCATCAGGGAAGAAGGGGTGAGTGAACATTAAGAATGAGGGGTGGTCATAAAGATCTACATTGGGATATGCTGCCCCCGTGGATTCCGTCACCTGAGGATCTAAGGCCTAATTCATACAAGGCCATGAACAAGGGGTTATTTCATTAGCCAAGAACTATAATAGATGGTATATTTTTCGCATCTAATGTTTAGCTTTCAAATGTTTTGCTGTGATGGTTATAACAACTTCTTTTACTTTCTCTGGGGCCTCTCAACAATGCAGCTTTCAATGCAGATGTATTTCTGGACTCAAATCACAATCCCAAGGATCTCTGATTATAATCATAGGCTTCGAAGAGCCAGAATGTGATTCTGTGAGAACAATGATAAAAAAATAAAAAAATAAGAATGGAGGTCTTGTTTACATGTCAATCATGTTTGTTGCATATTAAATCTAGTTTAGTAGAATAGCCTGGGATGGCTATGTAGGAAATGCTCAAATAGGGTAATTGAACATAAATCTGTGCAGCACCACTCACAGTTTTCAGGCACAGACATGTTGAAATGCTTGTTTCCATTTCACAAGTAAATAGAAATTTCTCTGCGGATTCATGGCTTACATTTCCAGTCTTGTTTATCTCCCAAGGAATATAAATGCATACAATGGCAGTACCAGAGAGGACAATTTTGTCCTTGCCATTTTGAGTGAAGGTGCATAGGAAGAGAAGTGCTGGATGCCCATCTAGCCAACTGGGGGAATGCATGGCGATACCAATTTAAGGCAGCCAATCTCCCCCCCCCCCCAAGCCTTTATACCCACGAAGAAAAGGACAAGCCGGTAATTAGTAAGGCTGAGTTGAAGATGGCTGAGGAATCTGTTCTTTGTGAATTCCTACCAGTGGTGGCGGGGGATGGCAATGCTAGGTGGAGCTACAGCCAATGACTGACCCAACTAATTCTAGTTTCCTCCCTGAATCTATAAGGGCAATGTTGAAACTAAAAGCTCATTATCACTTTCACTTGACCCATATTGGGCAGCAGGAGGACAATCCAGCTGTATTGTATTGATTAATTCCACTGGATCCAAGAGCTTTTCTTGTTCTGTGGCTGTGCCTTGTGAAAAATTGACCTTACCCACCAAATTGAAGCTTGATTAAGGAAAATGTCATTGAATTTTCCAGCAATCTGGTTGAAAATAAAATAAAAAAAGGTTCAGAAAAGGGCAACCAAAATGATCAAGTGGATAGAGTGACTCTAAAATGAAGAAAGGGACCACAATGGCTCAAATACCACCTCTCCGCATATGAACCTACCTGGACCTTGTGATCGTAATCTGAGGTCCTTCTATGTGTGTCCCCTCCAAGAGAGGTCTGGAGGCTGCCAACACAAGAATGGGCCTTTTCTATGGTGGCTTCTTGCTTGCGAGATGCTCTCCCCAGGGAGGCTCACCTTATGCCTTCATTGCATATATTTAGGTGCCAGGTGAAACATCCATCTTCTCCCAGGCGTTTTGGTAATAAAAAAACAATCCGTAGCTTTGGTTGGTTTGTTTAGTCATTTAGTCATGTCCGACTCTTCGTGACTCCATGGACCAGAGCACGCCAGGCACTCCTGTCTTCCAGTGCCTCCTGCAGTTTGGTCAGACTCTTGTTAGTAGCTTCGAGAACACTGTCCAACCATCTCGTCCTCTGCCGTCCCCTTCTCCTTGTGCCCTCCATCTTTCCCAATATCAGGGTCTTTTCCAGGGAGTCTTCCCTTCTCATGAGGTGGCCAAAGTATTAGTTAGTTAGTTAGTTTCTTCACATACTTACACAACCTTCTGTTTCCTCCATTCAGGGAAGCAAGATGCATTTTCAGAGATTAGAGACACATGTCAGCCAGGCAGAAACATTCAAGAAATCTGTCAAATACGACTTCCAGTCTGGGAATGGAGCCGTGAGGGATGTCCTTCTGATCTCTCCGACTAAAATGCCTTTAAATACTTGGAAAGCAGCTCCATGGGGCCAAAAGACTAGTATCAAAGGGTAAATAAATTTTCTACTATTTCTTTGCAAGACTAATTAAGATAAATTACCATGTCTACCACCACAAGAGCTCCTTAAAGTGGCGGAAGCTAATGTTGAATCTCACTTGAGGAAATATTAGCTAGTATAAAAAAGACAAAACCATTTAAGGCACCTGGACCAGATGGGTTTACTGGCTATTTTTATCAAACCTTTTCTGAACTTGTGGCCCCATTCTTGCTGAAATTATTTACAGATATAAAGGATCATGGCTTGATACCTAGAACTTGGAAAAACACACACATCGTAGTGCTACCAAAACCAAATAAAGACTTGGAGTCGGTTGAGTATAAAGGCGTATCTCATTAATAAATGTTGATTTAAAATTACTTACAAACATTATTACACACAGGTTAGCGACGATTGTACTGAATTATATACATTTGGATCAGACAGGTTTTATTAGGCAAAGGTCAATAACTACCTAGTTAGGAGGATCCTCAATGCAATATACTGGGGATCAGACCAACCGGCACCAACAGCCATCCTTACATTGGATGCACTGAAGGCATTTGACCGTCTTGAATGGAATTTTCTTTTTGAAACCTTGTGAGGTTTTGGCATGGGATCCCCATTCATTACACTGCTGACTACCTTATATCAGTATTGCACTGCAAATATTTTGATAAATGGTATACACTCGGAGCCTATATCGATGGGCTGGGGCACGAAGCAGGGCTGCCCATTGTCGCCCCTGCTTTTTGCCCTGGCCATGGAAGCCTCGGCTCTAGCACTAAGGGGAGACCCTGAGGTGTCTGGAAGACAAATTAATTGGCAGAGTCATCTGGTGAACATGTAGCCTTGATGCTGTCTCGCCCTGGAACAAGTCTCCCAGCAGTAGTGAAAATTCTTGATGCTTACAGAAAGGTCTCTGTTTTTTGTATTAACGATAGCAAATAAGACCTGCTATGTATTCATATGCCACCTGAAGTACAACTACAACTTCAGCGCTCCACTGGAATAAAACTTTGTCAGATATATTTTAAATATTTAGGAGTTATTATCCTCAAGAGTCTTCAAAATTTGGAAAAGCTTAATTTTGGTCCAATGATCTGAGAGATTAGACAAAAATTGAAAACTTGGATCAAGGGTTCGCTGTCATGGTTGGGCCAAATCGCCACTATAAAAATGATGGTGCTGCTCTATCTCTTTAGAGTCTTACCAATAGCCATAGAAGACAAAAAAATTTCAAAATTGGCAAAACATGTTTCTAAAACTTATACACCAGAATAAAAGGCCAAGGTTACCATATAAAGCGTTATATCAACCAGCCAAAGAAGGTGGCACGGCAGTACCTAATATCACGTGGTACTATGCAGCAGCCCATCTACATAGCATTTTTCTGGTAATTCAAGGATCTCAACAAATAGCTTGGCTAAATATGGAAAACCCAAATGTACAGAATTCAATAAGAGGGGTCCCATTTTGGAAAATGAATAATTTTTTTTATTGAGATAGAAAAGCCCTTTTTAAAATCTAATCTAAAAGTATGGAAGAAATGGTTCCCGCGGATGGCCTCTCAGCCTTCTCCTGTAATACCATTGGCAATTCACCCTACTTTCTATAATAGAGACAGAACATTCCCCTTTGAAAAATGGGGAAATGTAGGCCTGTAGGCCTGTTTTGGCTTAAAGACTTTTACAAAGAAAACACCTCTTTGTCTGGATTAATACTATAAGAAATGGTTCAAAACTTTTTTTGTTTGTTTTTTGTTCTCACTTTTTTATTCTTTATTCTGCCCCCCTCTCCTTTCAACAACAATGAGGAAATTGCTTGGTTATGGCTATTATTATGTATATAAAGCCAAATTATATAGAGATAGGTGTATGGTATTTGAAGTGTATGAATGGCAGGTTATATATACAGTGGTACCTCGGGTTAAACCTTAATTCGTTCTGGAGGTCCATTCTTAATCTGAAACTGTTCTTAACATGAGGTACCACTTTAGCTAATGGGGCCTCCCGCTGCCGCCGCACTGCCTGCCACCGCACAATTTCTGTTCTCATCCTGAAGCAAAGTTCTTAACCCGAGATACTATTTCTGGGTTAGCAAAGTCTGTAACCTGAAGTGTCTGTAACCTGAAGTGTCTGTAATTCGAGGTACCACTGTAAATCTGTATGCATATACAGTGGTACCTTGGGTTAAGTACTTAATTTGTTCTGGAGGTCCATTCTTAACCTGAAACTGTTCTTAACCTGAAGCACCACTTTAGCTAATAGGGCCTCCTGCTGCCGCCGGGCCGCCGGAGCATGATTTCTGTTCTCATCCTGAAGCAAAGTTCTTAACCCGAGGTACTATTTCTGGGTTAGCAAAGTCTGTAACCTGAAGCGTATGTAGCTTGAAGCGTATGTAACCCAAGGTACCACTGTACAAGAAACCTTGTAACAATGAATATTGAATTTATGACTAAGGTGCCAATATGCAGTTAGTTAATTTAAATGTAGAAGGGCTGAGAGATTCCAAAAAACAGTGAATAATTCTGCAATACTTAAAATCTTTAAATACTGATTGCGCTTATTTACAAGAGACACATTTGTTGGAACAAGACAAAAACGTGTTAATGAAGGATTGGGTAGGAATGATATATGCTAAAATTTTTGATTCCAGTGCCAGAGGTGTTGCTATCTTGATACAAAAAGGATTGAGGGTAGATATACAACAAGTTATTAGTGATGGAAATGGACGCTATTTAATTTTGTGTGTGAAAATTGCCAAAATTGTAATAATGTTGATTAATATATATGGGGCAAATGTAGACCCCCCAGATGTGTTGTATCAATGTTTGTCATCTGAGTCAAAGTACATACGATAAACTTATAATAGGAGGTGATTTCAATGAAATAATTGCTCCTAACCCAGATAGAAACATGCCTCCCTGAAGAAAGATTCATCAGTTAGAGAAACTCTCAAAAAGTACATGCAAGAGTTGAATCTGGTTGACCCTTGGTGCTTAAGGCATCCTACTGAAAGGAAATTTACATTTTGTAGTCAAGTATATAAAAATTGTTTTAGGTTGGATTTTTTCTTAATATTAGCATCCTTGTACCATCAAATTCAAGACTTTGGTATTAATGTATGTTGTATATGTGATCACAGTGCAATTAGCTTGGATTGGAAGTCTTATAATACAGCTAAGATACTAACATACTGGTATATTAACATCTCACTACTTAATGATGACCAGTTTGTAAAACAAATGAAGACTGAGACTGAACAATTCTTTGATATAAATACTGAGACTTCAACCGCTAGGATATATGACTGGGAAGCCTATAAAGCATTTTTTTAGGTCGAATTATAGCATACCCCTCACATAAAAAAAACTTAGAAATAGTAAGGGAAAAAATTGAAAGAGGAATTAAATGAGTTACGGACATTAATAGTTAATAAGATGAATTGTAAAGATGTGAAAGAAGAAATTTGAGCTAAATAATATATTGTCCCAACAAGTTGAATTCATGCTTATGTGTACAGGGCAAAAGTATTGGGAAACAGGTGAAAGGACAGGTAAGATTCTTGCAAATTGACTTATGCAAAAGAAAAAGAAGTCAACAATCTCACAAATTAGAGGTGAATCAGGTGAAGTGTGTACATCTCCAACACTAATTAATAACCAGTTCCGAAAATTCTATTCGGACCTATTCTATTCGAACCAGGTATTAGAAGAGGTCATGGAAATTATTTTTCAAAAAACAACAACAAAAAAACAAAAACTCCCAGGGCTAGAAAACACATAAAAACAACTATTGATGCCTCCAGTATCAGAAGTCAAGATTAGGGAAACAATCTCAAATATGGCAAATGGCAAAGCACCAGGGCTATGTGGCTTTCCAGTGGAATGGTATAAAACATATATTGATCTCCTGTCACCTAGATTATATCAGTTATATGATGAGATATTTAGAGAAGGGATCAGCTCAACATTATTCATCCAGGCTTACATTACTGTTATTCCAAAGCCCGGCAAGGACCTGACACAATGTGCCAACTATCACCCAATTTCTTTGATAAACATTGATACGAAAATCTTAACAGCGATATCGGCAAACAGATTACAAGGAGTAATACCAACTATTATTAAAAATGACCAAACAGGGTTATAAAGACGAGACAAGCTGCAAATAACACCAGGCTGGTGGTGGATTTGATCAATTTAAACAGGAACAGTGAAGATTTAGCTATACTATCTCTAGATGCAGAAAAAGCTTTTGATAAGCTCCACAAACAATATATGGAAAAAGTACTACAAAAAATTGCTTTTCAATTAGACTTTATAAAATGGATAAACATATTATATTGCTCTATATTGGATCTTAAATTGAGGGTCATACAACTAAAAATAATATTTAGAATATACTGGTCCCCATTACGTTTCTTTTAAAAAGGGCATCTAACTGTTGGAGGTGCAATAGGTAGGGATAATGCTTCTTTAAACATACGTTCCTTCATTGTCCCCATATTAAAAGATTTTTGGCAGAAGGTAACTGAAACTATCAACAGAATTGTACGGGACAACTTTACATTTACAGAGCAAAATATCCTCTTGAATTATACACCCACCACATTGAACCTTATGAAAGGACAATACGAGTGGACTCTCCGTGCCCTTTCCACGGCAAAAAGACTGATACTGATGAATTGGAAAAATAAAAATGCGGCTCCCTTTTATGATTGGATCAAAGACTTATACAAACTGGCAACGTATGAACAACTTGCATATAAATGCAGACTTGCCATGGACAAATTCAGTGATATTTGGAATCCATTCTTACAAATACTGTAATAGGTTAAGATCTGGTGAAGTACAACAACCACCTTGTGAAATACATAGTTTTGGGGTCTCCCCCCCGCATGGCTTCTGTTTCTCTTTCTCTTTTTTGTTTGTGTGTCAACATGTCCGGTGCACATATAGTTATGTACTTTTTGAATTTTCAATAAAAATGTTGATTAAAAATAAATAAATAAATAAATAAATAAATAAATAAATCTGTCAAATAGGGCAGGTGTGGGGTATAGCCTGGGTAGAGGGGGTGTAGCTAAGGAGCCTATGTGGCCTGGGGAGAGTCCCCAAAACCAACTGGAGAAGCCTGGAGGTCTGCATTTGGCCCCTGGGGCTGAGGTTTCCCACTTCCTTCTCTAATGCCCAGGAAATCAAGTGGGCAAGTCACCTGGCTTGGCAAATGTGAGCTTTCTAAGAAATAAGGCTAGACACTAGGGCTCAGTCCCTCTTGCACTGTGGTATTACAGGCTATTCTTTCATTAGTGGGAGATCTATAAGGAATTGCTAGCATTACCGAAGTCCATTAAACCAAATGCATGTGGGGAAAATCGTAGTTTGATTTAGTCAAGCAACACGGCAATATTGGCAAGATAATCACATAAAAGTGACACCATTTATGGTTGAGCTGTTTGATTTTATGTCAGTGTGTTTCAATTTCACACATTTTTATGATCATATATAGGTCTAATGTATGCATTAACCAGCGTAAAGGTTAGATAGATTGTTTTAGCATTTCAGCATAAAGATTGGAGCTGACGCACTGAGTCTGAAGAATTATAATCAGAATGCAAAGTGCGGGTCGTTCCTCCAACCTGGTCTCTCTCTCTCTCTCTCTCTCTCTCTCTCTCTCTCCTCAATTACTAGCACAGTGTGGTTTGCAAAAAAACAAACCAACTTTCTTCCAGTTTACAGTAGAACCTTAAAGAACAGCTGGAGTAGGTTAAGAAACACATAGATTTTTATTTGATGATGCAGAAAAGCAATGTTATTGTGTAGCAGGAAAACATGCAATCAGACCCTTTAAAATCACAAATGACTCCTAGGGCTTAGCTACACTTACCTCCCCTCTGAGATCTTCAGGCATGGTCTGCACTTTAAAGCTCCATGTCTGAGTGCTCTCTTTTTTGCTCCAGATCTTTCCCCATGAAAACCTGCTCTTTACTGCAAACAGAAATCCTCAGAAATCCCCAATTGCTGTTAGCTGCATTTCTGTTTTAAAGAGTGGGTTTTCATGGAGGAAACTCTAGGGTGCAAAACAACAACAACACTCAGACATGGAGCTTCCAAGCACTGACCTGTGCCTGGAAACATGGGACAAAAGTTAAGTGTGAATAACCCCTTACTTGGCACTGAGAAACATCAAAAAGTGTTGCTGCCCTGTTATGTAGCTGCAAAAAAACTATTTTTGTATAAGGCCTCTGCTAAATAAAACGATGACAACAGTGTTGGTGATTTCATTCGGCATTCCTTCAAAACCAAAGGCAGTATCTAAGGGCAACCCCAAAATTTTATTTTTATTTCCCCAAAAAAGTTATCTTAGAAGTGGCATGTAATTCACTGCCTTCACTTTGCAGGAGCTGTCAATAGCCTGATATGGTCAGAGTGTCTGAATTTGTTGGTGGCCATGAAGCAGAATGCATTGATCAGCTGTTATGTGTTGATAATAACTGACAGCTAGCAGAAGATGCCCAGTAGCTTACTTGTTTTAGTTCTGCTAGAGACAGATGTCATTTACAGAAAATAAAAAAAGTGCAAGACTTAAAGCACATGCATAATTACTTTGAAATGCTATATAATAACTTAAAAGGTTTTATACAGGGAAGTCCTCCAGAAGAATCATTTTAATGGAGGACAGTTTGACAATTCAGGCAAATGCCTAGAGAGGTGGAGTGCTCTCAATTCACTGGAGTCCTTCAGGCTTTAAAGTCTGATGTAAACAAAGCTGATTTCCATATTTGTGATGTATTCTGTATTTATATTTTGAATGTAATTAATATTGCGCTTAAACCCATTACAAGCCTTGGAGGAAGGAGATTTCAGTAGGAAAGTTTATAACACCAGTTTAAAATTTCTCATTGAAAGTAATGGAAGTTAAAACTTTGGCTGGTCAGCCTCCTGGGGTTTTTTAAGATATTCTCTCTCTCTCTCTCTCTCTCTCTCTCTCTATATATATATATAAATTCTCCATGTAAGATTTCCTTTTTGCTAGCTATTTTATGAAAGAGTGAAGCACCTAGGGTTGTAGCCAAATCAGGTTCTACTTAGAGTAGAGACATTGGAATGGATGATTGTAACTTAAAGTAAAGGTAAAGGTACCCCTGACCATTAGTTACAGTCGCGGACAACTCTGGGGTTGCGGTGCTTATCTTGCTTTATTAGCCGAGGGAGCCAGCATACATCTTCCGGGTCATGTGGCCAGCATGACTAAGCTGCTTCTGGTGAACCAGAGCAGCGCACAGAAACGCTGCTTACCTTCCCACCGAAGTGGTACCTATTTATCTACTTGCACTTTGACATGCTTTCGAACTGCTAGGTGGGCAGGAGCTGGGACCGAGCAATGGGAGCTTACCCCGTTGCGGGGATTCGAACTGCTGACCTTCTGACTGGCAAGCCCTAGGCTCTGTGGTTTAGACCACAGAGCCACCCGTGTCCCGATTGTAACTTAAGTAAACTCAGTTATGGGTTTAGAGAGAGTAGAAAAGTTTTCCCAACAGCAGCCAACATAAATAGTTCCACCCTCTTAAGTGTGTTGGTTGGAAAACAAAGAAGAATGCAGCCAATGTAGCAGCCCAATTTTTTTTGTCAAGTTGTGCAATAATTCCCCCAGGAAGAGGATATTTTTTCTTCTGGTGAAATGGTGAATCATTTGATTATGAGAACCACAAGATATGCAGATATAGTTCTGCAAAGTGAGCTTGAGGGCGGTGGAAGAAAGGAAAGGGAACTCAGAATATTTCTCAGAAAAAAAGGTTTTTGATAATTTTTTAGCCAGTCTGTTTCCTATTTATCACAGTTTCACATTGTTCATGACTAAATCCATTCTATCATGCATTAATCTGTGATTTTCTTTTTTTAAATCACTATTAAATTTACATTTAAATATGCATTTTATCACAAAGCACATGGCTATTTTAATCTCAGTACAAGTATATCTATACCTGTTTTACCACAGAATGTATATTTTAATGCATTTTTGTACCTTTTCAAAGTCAAGAACTATAGCTTTTAAAACACACACACACAATTGAAAAGATAATTATGCCCTGATCTGAGTATTAATCTGAGAGGTGCGAATTAGATCAGATCACTTAAAAATGTGGATCGAACAAATTCTCCTGTATCCCTAGAAATTTCAGCTCAGCTTTTACTAAGCACATCTGATGACCCAAGTTAGCATTCTAAAGTACCACACAAAGGCCTCTATTTTAAAGTCCTTTCTTTCAACTTGGGTTACTGAAGTCCTTCATTCATCTTTTTTATATGATTTTATCTCACTCAATCTCCCCCACAACCCCATTTCTCTCTGCTTAAGTTTTTGAAAAGCCTTTGAAAGACTAATGTTATAAATCCAGAATCTAATTGCCATTTTTAAAAATAAAAGAAAATAAAATCTTTCTTGGAGAGTCAGGGGGGACTTTCTTCTTTCTCTGTCTGAAGAGATTAGTCTTCTGCTCTATTAAAGAAATTCAAGGCGCCTCTTTAACATCTTTCTTCCCCTCCACTCCTGTGACACCTCTTTGTCTTCTCATTTCACCTCATTTCAATATGCAGCCCAATTTCAAAGCTTAATAATGATGAATAAGAGGGAGATTAGGGCATAAGGAAACATGTTAGGGAAAGATTTTTCATTCCGATCCCTGCAGGTCTTCCTGTTGAAATTTTTTGGCGCTTGGCCAGAGTGTTGGCTGCCAGGGATATTCAAGACCAGGGGTCGGCAAGGTTTACCTTGCCTGCGCCGGTTCACTCCTGTGGAGATTGCTCCATGGGCCAGATTGCATATGCACAGATGCAATTTCCGGTGCCATGGAAGCGAGTTCCAGCTCTGGGCTGTTCCGGTTTAGCGCAGCGCATGGGGACTCACCAATCGGACAGCTCGGTTTGGGGGTGGTTTGTGGGCCGTTTAAATGACCCCCATGGGCCACTTGTGGCCCTTGGGCCGCAGGTTGCCAACCCCTGTTCAAGACCGTGCCCAGAGGCATGGAATGGTTTGCAGTGCTAGAGGGAGTGCAATTGGCTAAGGGTGGAAAAACATCTGGATTTTTTCCACCCCACCCTTCGCCAACAATGCCCTGGAATTTCCTGGGCATACTTATGCCTCTAGCTTGTCTGCCCACTCTTCCTTCTCTGCCCAGAGAGATTCTGTGCAAAGTTCAAGGTTTCGCTAGAAGCCTCATGCCACTTTCTAGTCATTTCAGCACCATTCTCGGTCAAAAAAAGGCAAAATTCATTAAATTAAATATATATATATATATATATATATATACAGTGGTACCTCGGGATGCGAACGGAATCCATTCCGGAGCCCCATTCGCATCCTGAATGGAACGTAAGAAGCGGCGGAACATCTGCGCATGCACGGGTCGGGTTTTGCCACTTCCACGCATGCGCATGACATCATTTTGCACATGCCCGAGTGGTGAAACCCAGAAGTAACACACTCCGTTACTTCCGGGTTGATGCAGAGCGCAACCCAAAAGCGCTCAACCTGAAGCACATTCAACCTGAGGTATGACTGTATATTAAAAGGGGGCAAAGGGCCTGTATGAGGCTGACGTAGTACCACATTGATAAATCCAGGTATCAGCTGTCTTGAGTGCCCATTTTGCCGAGACACGCGCAAATATAGTTGGTGATGTCCCTAATACATTTCTCTTGCATTCACAGTCAGAATACAGAAAAGCAATGAGAGAAATAAGCATGTATAAGAAGGTGCATAATGCAGTGTGACTTTAAATGAAACTATGGATGAAATATCAGGACTTAGATGGAAAAAAAATTAAAAGTAGGCCATGCTGAAAATAGACATATATGGTATTGAGGAAATGCCAATATTCCACCAAGCTACAGAGCAGGAAAAGAGAGAAAGGAAGCAGGGTTATTCTGTAACTGCAACTCAAGAGTTGTCTTTGGTTCTTCTGCAACTATCACCTAGCAGCAGTCATTGTTTCTATCCCAACTGGTCATTATAATTTTAGGAACGAGTGCTTGTTCTTGTTCCCTTCCTCCTCCCTCGCAGTTCGCTTTTCGTTTTATGTCATCTATTTTAGATTGTTTTTCACTGATCTGTAAAACTGCTCTGAGAACCCCCCCTTTTTTTTTTGCTTAAAGGTTGGGATAAAACACTTTATAAATAAATAAGCATATTCACTGTACATATCCCTAGTATATTCTGGGCAAGTCTTCACCTGCCACTTTTAGAAAAGTCACTAATAAAGAGAAAAGACACCAATGAAGAGAAAAGTCACCTCAACCCTTGGGGTGGTGAAAAAAAGAGTAAGAGCAGGTGGAAATAAGTGACGCAGAAAGTGTAATGGCCGCTTACTGGGTTTGGTGGTGGGCTGCCTTTGCGACATGGTGCGCCGCTTCCCCGTCCTCCTGAGGCCGTGCTGTTCTGCCGGCCGTTGCTCCACTCTGCTTGCCGCCGGAGTGCCTGATGGGTTCCCGCCAGACCCGATTCAAGTTCTGGCCTATCCGCCGTGGCCTGGGGGGTAGCGCAACAGGAGCGGACCGTGTTGAAGGGGCTCCAGGAGCACAAAAGGGGAGGCAGAGCTGACGCTGGCAGAGCAGTCAGCTCCAGAGCGTCACCCACCCTGCCCATCCTCTAATCTTGTTTTTTTTACAGGCTGTCTTTTCTCCTTTATGGGGTATCTGGCGTTGCTGTGGTCGTACAATGGCTGCTGCTTTCTCAGAGCCGGGAAGGAATTTCCCGTCCTCTGCAGGTTTTGCCTTCCCCATAGCAATTGTCACAACTTTGGCGGTTTTAAGCATTGGGCAGAATCCTTTAACAACTGTAAAAGAGGTGAAGTGGCGACTCACCCCTTCTGTGTTGGCGGTATCAGGATACCACGTTAGAGGGGTCTTGAGGGGAGTCTCTGTCCACAAGTGTGCCATAGAACTCCCCCCCCCACATGATGCAGGAGGAAGCCAGCTGCGTAAACGTATGTTTTGCAGTGGCCCCATATTCCCATTCAAGCCTGACGTGCCTCAGACCCCCAGCAGTGGGCTGAGAGGGATACATGCCCAGTGCCTATGCCAAGGTTTTCCTACATCTGAAAGTCAATAGAGTTGTGGCCATTTTAATCCCAAAGATGTTGTTGTGTCTCCTGTTTGATCCTGAGGTCTGGCTCCTGGAGGGAGGGGGCTGGACCTGGCCACGCAATGAGTAATATTCTTACGGGGCAGAGAAGAGCTACATTTTGCTTTGTTACAGGTGCAGGATTCCAAGAATTGCAAGGGACTCTGGACATCATGCAGACCAACTTCCTCCCCCAAATATATAAACTTACAACAATATTTTATGCATGGTAACAGGAAATAATAATAATGATAATAAAAATAAATTTTATTTATACCCCACCCTCCCCGGCCAGAGCCGGGCTCACGGCGGCTAGCACCAATAATATCACAGTAAAAACATAATAGGGGGGAAAGTGGGGGGAGAGAAAAAAATAACAATTTATACAACAAAAATACAGGTTAAAATGTAATTTAAAATGGGACCTATTCAATATTCCATAGTAAGCGGATATTACAATGTGGAAAGAGAGGTATTCTTTTTTTAAAGCAACAAACTTGAAAGTAGGTGTGCAGAGCCTCCCAACTAAGGCAGAGAAATGAAAGATGCTAAGGTGTGTTGTTTTCTCTATTGAATAATAGAATCTAGTTATGTTTCTTTTGAAATATGTACTGTACGTATCATTGATGAGAAAACATTGCAAGGAGTTGTTTTGATCATGCAAAATATGCAATAGTTTCCCCACCTGTGTTTGTTTACTACAGATCTCATGGTGGTGTGGCATAATGGTTAGAGTGTTGGACTAGGACCTGGGAGAGCAGGGGTCACGATCTCCACTCAGACATGAAGCTCACTGGGTGACCATCGCTTAGCCTAACCTACCTCACAGGGTTGTTCTGAGGATGAAACGGGGAGGAGGAGAAGCATGCACACAACCTTGGAATCCTTGGAAGATAAAGGTGACATATAAAAGTAATTAAAAATTAATAAATTACAGCAAAAATAAAAAAGAGACCATAAAAGGCTTTTTGGAATTATAGACGTTCTGAGGACTTAGGGCATGTTACATTAAGTGTGTGATTTGTCACACATATATATGGGAAGGTGATTTTATAGAGGGACTAAAGTGCTTGGGGAAGGGAAGTTTTTTTTTCCCTTTTTTACCACAATCATGGAAGGATGCAGCCATTAGCCCAACCCAGAACTGAGAGGACCTCCAGTGCCTCCTGCCCTGCTGTGCCTGGAGCCCTTGATGGGTTGGAGAAGGAGGGGAGCTGCTGCTGCTGGGGATCATGTGGGCATGTTTACAAGAAGTGATGAGGAGAAGGAGGAGCCATGGCCACGTGAGCATGTTATACCCACAATGTTTTGTGTTTACAAGAGAGCTGCTTCACTGCCCCTGTGTGTGATTGCGAGCAGTCAATGGGGACTTGGGGACAGGGAGGTGCCAGGCCCAGGGAGCTGCTGGGGAACGACCATGTGTAAGCAATGTTGCTTTGTTTGCAAGAGAACTGCTTGCCTGAATGAGTGGACAGGGAGCTGCAAGAGCCGACTGGTGTTCCCTTGGCTCAGTCACCTCACTCTCAGTCCCAGTTCCTGCCCCAAGCCCCAACAGATCCCAGAGCTGAATAGAGCGGCTTGCAAGCACTGGGTGGCAGCAGCATTATTCTTGGTGTGCAGTGGCAGAGCAGGCAAAATGCCCACAAACTTGGGGGGCAGCCCCCTCAAATACGTTTTCATATATATATATATATATATATATATATATATATACAGTGGTGCCCCGCAAGACGAATGCCTCGCAAGACGAAAAACTCGCTAGACGAAAGAGTTTTCCATTTTTTGAGTCGTTCCGCAAGACGAATTTCCCTATGGGCTTGCTTTGCAAGACGAAACGTCTTGCAAATTCTTGCGAGTTTGTTTCCTTTTTCTTAAAGCCGCTAAGCCATTAATAGCCGCTAAGCCGCTAAGCTGCTAATAGCCGTGCTTCGCAAGACGAAAAAACCGCAAGACGAAGAGACTCGCGGAACGGATTAATTTCGTCTAGCGAGGCACCACTGTGTGTGTGTGTGTGTGTGTGTATATGTGTGTGTGTGTATGTAAGTTTTCAAATACAAAACAAAATTATACACTCCATACATCTTAGTTACATCTTATTTCTCTTTTTTTACTTCCCTCAATTTGTCTGCAAATCCTTCATATTTTTACTTTTTCCACATTTCTACCCTAATTTATATTATTATTGTAAATTCAATCCTATTTTTTTAATAATTGTTTTAACATTTTCCCATCGCAGAGCTTCATTAAAACTTACAAACGTTATCTGATTATCACTTAGTTTTTGCAAACATTCAGTAAAATTTTCCCAATCTTCTGTAAATCTCTGATCTCGTCGATTTCGGATCCTTCCTGTCATTCTATCAAGTTCTGCATAGTCCATCATTTTCATTCTCCATTCTTCTATCATAGGTAACTCCTCCTGTTTCCATTTCTGTGCCATCAGTATTCTTGCTGCTGTCACTGCATATAAAAATAACTTCTCTTCTTTCTTGTTTATCTCATTACCTGTAATGCCTAGTAAAAATGCTTCTGGTTTCTTAACAAATGTATATTTCAACATTTTCTTCAATTCATTATAAACCATTTCCCAAAAGCTTTTCACCTTCTTACATTCCCACCACATATGATAAAATGTACCTTCTTTTTCTTTACATTTCCAACATTTGTTACTTGTCTTATACATCTTTGCTAGTTTTACCGGTGTTACATACCATCGATACATCATTTTCATCACATTTTCTTTTATAGTTGTACATGCAGTGAATCTTAAACCCTCTTCCCATAATTTTTCCCAATCCTCCATTTGTATATTGTGTCCTAAGTCTTTGGCCCAATCAATCATAACTGATTTTACCTCTTCATCCTTCATACACCATTCTAATAATATCTTATACATTTTTGCCAAGACTTTTAAGTCATTATTCAATATTTCTGTTTGAAATTTTGACTCTTTATCTGCAAAACCCCTTTGAATCAAATCCTTTTTAAACACTTCATTAATTTGAAAAAAGTGCAGCCAGTCATTAACATGTTCCTTAACTTCTTCAAATGGTCTCATTTTCCATTTACCTTCACTATTATTAACTTTTCGTATGTCACCCATCCCCCCTTCATATTGATTTTCTTCACACTCATCGCCTCCAACGGCGATAACCAATATGGAGTTTTTTTGTTCCAACAGATTTTTATATCTTTCCCACACTTCAATCAAAGATCTTCTTATGATGTGATTTTCAAAACCTTTATGTACACGCTTCTTGTCATACCACAAATATGCATGCCACCCAAATCTATTATTAAAACCTTCCAAATCTAACAAATCAGTATCTTCTAATTTCATCCATTCCTTCAACCAACAGAGGCAAGATACTTCGTAATATAATTTCAAGTCTGGCAGGGCGAAGCCTCCTCTTGCTTTCGCATCTGTCAATAACTTATACTTTATCCTCGGCTTCTTATCCTGCCAGATATACCTTGAAATTTCTCTTTGCCAATTTTTAAAAATTGCTGCCCCCTTGATTACTGGAACTGTTTGAAATAAAAATAACATCTTCAGTAGCACATTCATTTTTATTGTTGCAATTCTTCCCCAGAATGACAATTTCATTGTTCCCCACACTTCTAAGTCCCTTTTAATCTTACTCCATGTTGGAATATAATTATTCTGAAACATATCAATACTCCTGGGGGTTAACCATACTCCTAGATATTTAACTTTCTTAACCACTTCTATCTCTGTTTGTTGCTGCAATCTGTTGGTTATCTCCTGGTCCATGTTTTTAGTAATTGCTTTAGTTTTTTTCTTATTCAAAATAAATCCTACCAATTGACCAAACTGATCAATTTCATGCAACACTTCTGTTACAGTGTTCATGGGATCTTCCAAAGTTAATACTAAGTCATCCACAAAAGCCTTAACTTTATATTCTTTCCCACCCACTGTTACCCCTTTTATCTGATCATTGCTTCTAATTGCCCTTAAGAAGACCTCCAGGACCGCAATAAATAACAATGGTGATAAAGGACATCCTTGCTTTGTACCCTTAGTTATTTTTATGTTTTCCATCATCACATTCCCTCAAATACATTTTCAGGGGGGGAAGACCCACGGCTCCACATCAGGGTGCTTCTTGTGATCCTAAAATCTCTGGCAATAATAACATCCGTCCACCGGGGAGGGAAAAATTTGCTACACCCCTCCTCCTTTGGAAGGAAAGGAGAAGTAGCATCTCCCTGGGACAAAAAATTAAGGCCTTAGGGTGATTTAACCCAGTGAGGAGAGATGGTGACAAACTCTTCAAGCCTGCTCTGTCCCACTCTCTCCTCTCTTTTTCTTGGCACCCACTCTTCCACCCTTTTGTAGTGTGGGCCTATAGGCTAGTTGTCTGTTTTCCAGGGTCTGAGTAGGAATTGGGGGAGGGGGAATGTGTGTGATGTTTGTCTGCTGGAGTGGTGTTCCTTCAATGTGACTAATGGGCATGCAGCCCATGGTGTTCCTGTTGGGATCTTACACCCAAGGTCCATGCAATGAGGAGGAAGGAATCTTAGAAACCTTGCCATGTGCACACAATGTGTAGCTGTTAACTTGTCCATAGGATGTGGGTAGAAATTAACCCCCATCTATTAACACCTGCTCAAATTTAATTTGATGTGCTTACATTGGTTGAATTTGACTAATTAGTTCTGCAGATCCTCAAATCATTATATTTATTTACCCACATTTTCGTTGTCTTGACTCTTCTTCCTTGTGTGTTGGCAAGCTCATGTGGGAATGAGTTTTGTTGTCTTATTATAACGCTTATCCAGGCAGGAAGGATGAGAGAAACTGTGTTAGCTTTCAGCATCTTACTATAATAGTACTCCCATTCGAAAGCCCTGATGACACACAAGCATTTCACTCAACACAGGCAGTAATGGAGTCATCACCAGGCAAGGGCTGGAACAGAGTGTCCTCTAAAGTTGGCTTACATCAAACAACTTAACACTTCCTATTCCCATTACAAAGAATACAAATTCTCAAACATGACACCTGCTCCACCCAAGGCGGTTAACAAGAACCTTCCCTTTGACAGCATCATGGGAAGATCTGGAATTTAGCCACATGAACACCTGGGCAACCTTTGCAACCAACAGCCAAGTGCCTTCATTTCCAGCAAAGCCAAATGATGTTAATTTAATTTATCAGTGGTGTGTCATCCAGGAGGCTTGCCATCAAATTAACACTGGTTCCAACAACTCAATCAGCAACTAACGTCAATGACAGCAGAGCTTCCTCTAACCGTATTCCATGTGCAATGCCATTGTTTAATCATGTCTCTCCCCCCCCCCCCTCTAGGGATAGGGAAAAGAAGACATTTCAATGTTGGGTGTTTTATGATGATGATGATTTGGAGGCTGTTTTTAAAGATTAGAACAGGACACTTATAGTTGTATCCCAGTAGTTTTACTCAGAGTAGACCCCCTGATATTAATAGGCCTAAGTTAGTCGTGTCCAATCATTTCAATGGGTCTATTCTGAATAGGTCTAAAATTAGACACAACCTTTAGAGCTGTCGAAAGTAATCAATGGCATAGCTTTAAAAACGTAGGCTTGTAGCCAGTGCTAGTCCAACTTAGAGCAGACCCACTGAAATGAATAAACACGACTAAACTAGGCCCTTTAATTTCAGGGGGTCTACTTTGAGTAAAACTTAGTGAGATATAACCCATCAATTATCTTTTGATAGATATTTTCCCACTAACTGCATTGGAACATAAAAAAGAAGAAATAACCAGCATGAGTTTTATGTGTGTATTTTTGGTCTGGGGAAATGAATTTCATGTTTAGAGCTTAGTGAGTTCAAGGGGTCTTATCTCCATTTCCCAGTTATTCCCCATTGTCCCCAATTCTTCAGTGCTTATTCACTGCTCAGACTTTTGTTTAGAAAAAAAGGCAAGTAAGGGGGATAAAATAGAGTATAAAGGTGGTGCAATATGTAGAGGACATGGGTGTACAGAAGTCCCCCCCCCCCATCAGCCTTTCTTCTCACCTTCCATGAGTGTTCTTTGCTGGGCTGGAATGCATCATTGAACCCCCATAAAGCCTCTTGCTTGCCTGGGCAGAGAGAGGTGTGTGAGTTTGAGTTGAAGCTAGCACATGGACTGCCTACTTTGCTTCTCGTCTCACCCACTACAGGCATGTCATCCTCAGAATGTTGCCCCAAAGGGAATGTGGTCCTTAGCTGAGAAAGGTTCCTTCCTGGGGTTGGAACATATATATTTAAAATCAGCTTTACATGTCTCTGGCACGTTTTGACAGTCTCTGAACACACTTTCCACCAGCTCTTGGCTTCTGCTCTGAAGCCTTGCTCTGCAGAAACTGCTACACACCTGTGCCTAATTGTTTATATCTTTGTTTGTTGTTGTTATTGCTCCAAGAAAATAAAAGCGATTAGGAGCTCCATCAATTCAGAGGGTAGGAGGGAAGATGGTTTTGTCCCTTATAATTATTACTTTGTTGATTCCCCCCACCCTGAACATCTTTTAGAGATTAAGTTCAATTAGGAAGCAGATGGCACTGAAATGTCGTCAAACATTTCGGACAGGCAGAAAATTACTGGCTTAATTATGTTAATAATTAAAGTTTATATTTACACCTGATCAGCCAAACAAGGATGAAAATACCAATTTCAGGGTTTGTTATGATCCCTGTCAGGGTGTCAACCTGGAACAGTAATACTTGCTACATCTTACTCTTAGATGTTGCTTCTGCTGCTAAAAAAATTGTTGCAGAAACCTAAGCGAAATTGTTGCAGATACCATAAGCGAATCTTGGAGTTGCAACCTTTGTTATATCAGGTCACAGCCAGTCACATCTAGACTAGAGATGAGATGAGCAGAAAAGCTTTTACCCTCATAGTTTTTCTCCAGCATGAAAGTGGAGATTCTGAAGGGGAGGAGGTCTCATGAAACCATTAAAAACTGTGCATAGTTAAACTATGGCATTTGCTTCTACCAGAGGTAGTGATGCCCACCAACCTGGATGTCTTTGAAAGAGGATTATATAAATTCATTGAGAATAAGGTTGTCAATGTCTGCTAGCCATCATGGTTATTGTCTGCCTCCAGTGCTGGAGGGAGTATTCCTATGAACACCAGTTGCTAGGATTCACAAATGGGGAGGGGGCTGTAGGGCTCAGGTCTGCCATGTGGGCTTCCCCTGGGCAACTGGTTCATTCTGTTGATGCCTACTTCTCAAAATTGTTCTTATCATCCCATTTCCCTAACAGGGTCAATTGGTTTTTACATAGAGCAATGTGTCAGATGGCAATGGTGGTCCCTCCCCCTCTTCCGCACTGGAGGTCTGGCTTTCCCCACCACAGGAAGAGGAACTGCTTCGCAAGATTTTCGGAGGTTCCCTGTAACCCAACTGCCCCTCTGCTTCCCTTCCCTGTTCCAATGGCAGTCCCCTGACACATTGCAACTTGGTTCATAAAGCACTCTGGTATTTTCCAAAACTCTTAATGGACTGGAATTAAGAACATAGGCAAAACCATGCTGGACCAGGCCAGAGGCCCATCTAGTCCAGCATTCTGTTGTCACAGTGGCCAACCAGATGCCTCATGGAAGCCAGCAAGGAGCTCCTGAGTGTAAAAACACTCTCCCCACTTTTCAGACGCTGATATTCAGAGGCATACCCCTCTAATTCCTGAGGCAGAGTGAATTGCATTGGGTGGGTGATGTTCTTCCTTTTATCTTTTCTGAATTTTATTTCTTTATTTTATTTAACAAGATTTATATACCACATAATTATAAGAAAACCTCTCAGAGGTTTACAAAAATATAAAACCAAACATTAAATTACTGATTTAACCAGGTACTTAAAAACAACCAAAAGATTATTAAAATCAACAGTAGCTAAAATAAATAAAAAAAATGCATGTAACCTCTACACATCTGGATAGATTTACCTAAACAAAAATGTTTTACGAGGGCTCTACAAAGAGTGTGGAGACGCAGGTGATGCTGTGGTCTGTCTAAACCACAGAGCCTAGGGCTTGCCAATCAGAAGGTCGGCAGTTCAAATTACAGTGATGGGGTGAGCTCCCGTTGCTCGGTCCCAGCCCCTGCCAACCTAGCAGTTTGAAAGCACGTCAAAGTGCAAGTAGATAAATAGGTACCACTCTGGCGGGAAGGTAAACGGTGTTTCCGTGCACTGCTCTGGTTCGCCAGAAGTGGCTTAGTCATGACCCGGAAGCTGTCTGCGGACAAACACCGGCTCCCTCGGCCTATAAAGCAAGATGAGAGCCGCAACCCCAGAGTCATCCGCGATTGGACTTAACAGTCAGGGGTCCCTTTACCTTTACCTTTTACAAAAGTGAAGTGAAGATACCTCCCTGACATCTTCCAACCAGACTGGAATTTACATCCATCTGGGCCAGTCAGAGTTATTTGTGGAGGCCAGCACTACTCATGCCTAACCTCCCACACCCTGACCGGTGAAATGAAATAAATTGTATGTGCTGGTGTCAAGATGATAAAAGAGCTTTGTTTCATGCTGGTCATAAGAACAGCCCCTCAGGATTTGATCAAAGGTTCATTCAGGATCCTTTTTCTAACAGTGACTAAACAGTTGTTTCAGAAAGGTAACAAACTTTTAGAACTGTAGCAACTAGTATAAATAATAATAATAAATAGTAGTAGCAGCAGCAGTATTTCTTATCTACCCTTCACCATAAGGTCCTGGGATTGGTTACAAAAGTTTAAAAAATACAAGATTAAATTCTGTTAAAATAATTGTCTATATGTATATAGGGACGTGGGTGGCGCTGTGGGTTAAACCACAGACCCTAGGACTTGCCGATCAGAAGGTCGGCGGTTTGAATCCCCACAATGGGGTGAGCTCCCGTTGTTCGGTCCCTGCTCCTGCCAACCTAGCAGAAAGCACGTCAGAGTGCAAGTAGATAAATAGGTACCGCTCCGGCGGGAAGGTAAACGGTGTTTCCGTGTGCTGCTCTGGTTCGCCAGAAGCGGCTTAGTCATGCTGGCCACATGACCCGGAAGCTGTACGCTGGCTCCCTTGGCCAGTAAAGCGAGATGAGCGCCGCAACCCCAGAGTCGGTCACGACTGGACCTAATGGTCAGGGGTCCCTTTACCCTTTACCTTTATAGGTGTCAAAGGTCAGCATATAGAGCTGTGCCTTCAGCATATAACGGAAACTGCATAATTAAGGTGCTGGATAGACTCTCCAGGGCCACCACCACCTCAAACCTCAAAGCATTGTCTGAAGGGAAGTAGGTGGACTTTTATATATCTGGGGTCTGTGCTATTAAGAGCTTTAAGTGTGAGCAACGTAAACTGGGCCATCAGACAAACTGGCAACAAGTGCATCTGTTTTACAGCAGGAGTTATGTGAGTTCTAAAAAGAACTCCAGCTGGTAATATATATGCCCTGCGATGCTAATACAACTCAGAGATTCCATGTAGCTGCTGCGGATGATTGCAATGATAGCTACATCATGGAATTGTTTAATTCCCTTTTAAACTGGTATGTGTGACACAGCCCCTGCATGGATAAGCATTGTGCAATCTTGGGATTTTTGTAACCATTCAAGCCAGATTACCTACAGCCTTAGAAACATAAATGCACAAGGACTACATCGTCCTAATGGCTGTCCTCCAATGTGTTTATTCCAAATCCTATTCACTTACAACTAGCACTTTTATAAGTCTTCTGGACTTGCAAGCAAGCCGTCCTTTGGTGTGGCAGCAACTACTCTCTAGAACTTGGTTCTAAGTCTAATGATGGACAAATGCATTGATTTCAGTTTATCTCAGTTTCTCATTTTTCCAGTCTCCTGTTCTCCACATTTTTGCAATGTTTTGTGATTATTATTTTTTAAAGTCCTCACAGAAATTTGTGAGGGGAAATGTATATAGGTATATAGATCACCTGTGTGGGGTAATTAATTAAAAAAATGCACTGAATGTCTACATCCAGAAATGTGGGGCAAGTGAACTCCAGTAAGAGAGCCCCAGCAGCAGTTTTAAAGTCACAAAAGCAAGCAGCAGTGTAGTGTGGAGATTTAGGCTGTTAAAGTTTTTAAATACCCTATTTAAGGCACCAACAGTGCTTCTCTGTTTGCTCCTCTCTCACAATAAATTGGCAAGTTTAAATGCTTTACTTACAAGCCCCAAAGATCAGATTCGTTCATTGTTCCATGCAGCGGCAAGACGTGCAGATGCGGCTTGCGTTTTGCTCTGGATGCAAATGGGGCTCTGGAACGGATCCCGTTCGCATCCAGAAGTACCACTGTATAGGAAAACAGCTCTGTGGTCTTAACCTCTTCATTCATTAATGCATTAACTAGCCCTAAACTACTACACTTGATCTTAGCCAAAAGGCCGAGAAGCGATGCCCCTGTATGTCTAATACGGTAGAATCTGTCACTCACATCCTTCTATTTTGCAAATTTTATAGTGAAGAACGAGTTCAATTTATTTTGCCGCTTTTATCAAAATTTATACCCCTAAAACATTATTTGGAATCCTCCCCCGAAATTTTATGAAAATACCTTCTGGAAGATTCCTCAAGCTCAATATCATATGAGGTGGCCAAATTCTGCACTTTGGTAATCAGGAAGCGTAAATCTCTTCTGTTGAATGGCACAATGCGAAGTTCCCTTGTGTAATTCTTTTTTTTTTTTCTGATCCCATTGTTGAATTCTCTTTGTCTGATCTTGTGGTGTTTAGTGTTACTGGCTTTTGCCGCAATAAAACTTGAACTAGAACTAGCCCTAAACTTGCTGGTTATATCTGACCGCAATTTTCGCCAAAATTCACAAGCATTTTAGTGCTAATTTCTCCTAATGTATACATTTGGATACATTTCCCCCTCAAGGACCAGAATCTGGGAGACCAGGGTTTGAATCCTTACTTAGTCATGAAGCTCTCACTGCGTGACCTTGGGCCAGTCACTTTCCTCTTAGCCTAACCTACCACATAGGATTGTTGTGAGAATGTGAGTGAGTGGGAGTTGTTGTTGTTTAGTCGTTTAGTTGTGTCCGACTCTTCGTGACCCCATGGACCAGAGCACGGCAGGCACTCCTGTCTTCCACTGCCTCCCGCAGTTTGGTCAAACTCATGCTGGTAGCTTCGAGAACACTGTCCAACCATCTCGTCCTCTGTCGTCCCCTTCTCCTTGTGCCCTCCATCTTTCCCAACATCAGGGTCTTTTCCAGGGAGTCTTCTCTTCTCATGAGGTGGCCAAAGTATTGGAGCCTCAGCTTCATGATCTGTCCTTCCAGTGAGCACTCAGGGCATATTTCCTTAAGAATGGATAGGTTTGATCTTCTTGCAGTCCATGGGACTCTCAAGAGTCTCCTCCAGCACCATAATTCAAAAGCATCAGTTCTTTGGCGATCAGCCTTCTTTATGGTCCAGCTCTCACTTCCATACATCACTACTGGGAAAACCATAGCTTTTACTATGCGGACCTTTGTTGGCAAGGTGATGTCTTTGTTGGCAAGATGTCTCTACTTTTTAAGATGCTGTCTAGGTTTGTCATTGCTTTTCTCCCAAGAAGCAGGCGTCTTTTAATTTCGTGGCTGCTGTCACCATCTGCAGTAATCATGGAGCCCAAGAAAGTAAAATCTCTCACTGCCTCCATTTCTTCCCCTTCTGTTTGCCAGGAGGTGATGGGACCAGTGGCCATGATCTTCGTTTTTTTGATGTTGAGCTTCAAACCATATTTTGCGCTCTGCTCTTTCACCCTAAATAAAAGGTTCTTTAATTCATCCTCACTTTCTGCCATCAAGGTTGTGTCATCTGCATATCTGAGGTTGTTGATATTTCTTCCAGCAATCTTAATTCCGGCTAGGGTGGGAGTACCTAGGGGAATATTTACAAAAATTGGAGCTTAAATGTAAATTCCAGATAGTGCATACTTTGTGACCAATAGTTGGCGTTATGAAAGATAAGAGAGTATGGAGAACTGGGGGAAGGAACTAATGTATATGCAGCCAAATAAGATGTATAAAGAACTGTCATGCAACACTGGGTGGGAAGTCAGATAGATTTATTGTATATAGTATGGAAAAGAAGATGTAACTGTGAAACTGAAAAAAACTCAAAATTTTTTAAAAAAATAGATCGTTGTGAGGAGAATATAGGGAGGAGGACAAAAATGTACACCATTTTGAGACCCTTGGAAGAAATATAGTTATATATTTAAATGTAATTAATATAATTACATTAATAGGCACAAACTACCCAGTATGGGGGTTAAACCACAGAGTCTAGGACTTGCCAATCAGAAGGTTGGCGATTCGAATCCCCGCGACGGGGTGAGCTCCTGTTGCTCGGTCTCTGCTCCTGCCAACCTAGTGGTTTGAAAGCACATCAAAGTGCAAGTAGATAAATAGGTACCGCTCTGGCGGGAAGGTAAACAGCGTTTCCATGCACTGCTCTGATTCGCCAGAAGCGGCTTAGTCATGCTGGCCACATGACCCAGAAGCTGTACGCCGGCTCCCTCGGCCAATAAAGCAAGATGAGCGCCCTAACCCCAGAGTCGTCCTTGACCGGCCCTAATGGCAAGGGTCCCTTTACCTTTACCTTTATCCTAGTATATGCATTAAATGGGTAGGGAACTACATTGCAAAATTTGGAATAGTTGGAATTTCAAAGGATGGGTGTTGATTCAAAGTGTTGCTTCAGTAGCTTGGCCTTTAAACTAAACTAAACTGAATTTCTACCCCATCCCTATCCAAGTTAAACAGTGCACACCCCCCCTAGCTCCCATGGCAGTCAGTCCCATCAGCTGGTAAAGAACAAGGGACTTGTGCTGTGCTTGTGGGTTTCCCTTGGGTAGCTAGCTGGCCCCTGTGAGAACAGGATACTGGGCTAAATGGAACATGGGCCTGATGCAACAGGTTCTTCTTGTGTTCTTATATAAGAAGAACCCTGTTGAATCAGGACAAAGGTCCATCAAGTCTAGCTTTTTATTCCTCCCGTTTCCAAGCAGATGCCAATCAGAAAACTCAGGAGCATTGCTTTTTTGTTTTGGTATGTATTGCATTCAGAAATGTTTCCTTTTGACCTTCTTGCCTCTTGGTACCCACAAAGTGCTTTCTTTCTGATTGAGAATGGGCTTCTTCTCTCAGCATCCCTCTCCCCTCTACATATCACTTGAGGTTTGGTGCTTCCAAGGTCAGAGGCAAACAACTTGACCCAAATCCCTTTTAATGAAAAGAAGCTTTTTCCCTGCCATTTGGCTGATAGCAGCCAAAGGAGCTTTCTTCAAGATAATAATAAATATAACCTTGGAGACAGAAACAGCTCACAATGGCTTTGATTCTGTCAGCCCTTCCTGTCTAGAAAGGGACACAATCACTTCTTGGAATTGAAAGGAACATATTTGCTGCATAATAGTCGATTTAGAACAGCAGGAAAGGCCTCCTTATACACAACCCATCTGGTGGTGACGGTGAATTCAAGAAGTATGCTGCCCTTACTTCCCAAGGAGCCCAGGGCAGTAAACACATCCATAATGAAGCAATTACATGGAATAAAAATAAAATAAAATCATTTTCTCAATGAGTGATCTCAGGGTTGCCAGGAACCGTGTCTTTCAACCGTGAAATGCCTGGGTAAACAAAAATGTTTTTTTAATTTGTTCTGAAAGTCCATAAGGAGGGAGGGAGACAACCTCACCTGGGGTGCATTCCACAAAAGGGGAATCACAGAACTGTAGGGTTGGAAGGGATCCTGAGAGTCATCAACCACCTGCAATGCAGAAATCTCAACTAAAGCATCCATGACAAATGGCCATTCAAACTCTGCTTAAAAACCTCCAAGGAAGGAGAGCCAGCCACTTTATGAGGGAGCCCGTTGCACCACTGAACAGCTCTTACTATCAGAAAGTTCTTATCTTGCCCAGGGCAACCCAAACTGACCTGCAACCAAACAAGCACCATAAACCCCACATAGATACAGTGGTGCCTCGCAAGATGAAAAGAATCTGTTCCGCGAGTCTCTTCGTCTAGCGGTTTTTTCGTCTTGTGAAGCAACCCTATTAGCGGATTAGCGGATTAGCGCTATTAGCGGTTTAGCGGCTATTAGCAGCTATTAAAGGCTTAAGGGATTAGCGGATTAGCTGCTAAAAGGCTATTAGCATCTTAGTGCCTTAGAAAAAGGGGGTGGGGAGCGAAAAAAAATCGCAGGAACTCGCAAGACATCTTCGTCTTGCGAAGCAAGCCCTTAGGAAATTCATTTTGCGAAGCACCTCCAAAACGGAAAACCCTTTCGTCTAGCGGGTTTTCCGTCTTGCGAGGCATTCGTCTTGTGGGGCACCACTGTATATTAAAACCAAGAGGAAAGAGAAATGCATTAAAAAAATCCTACTCACTTCTAAAAAGCCACAGTTTTTTATTTGGAATCTCCTTTCTTGTAACTTGAATCCATTGGGTTCTACCCTCTGGAGCATAAGAAAACTTGCTCCATCTTCCATTTGACAGCCCTTTAGATATTTGAAGATGGTTATACTCTCATTCTCTTCTTATTCAAGTTAAACATACCCAACTCAGCCATTCCTCATAAGGCTTGGTTTCCTGCCTTGGTTACCCTTAATCATATGGGTTCCCCTTTGCACATGCTCTAGCTTGTCAATATCTTCCTAAAATTGTGGTGTCCAGAACTGGAAGCAGCACTCCACTGACTTACTACTGAAAAGGGTTTACCACAGGTCAATGTCAACTAGGCAGCCCCCAGTGTTGGCACCACCAACGCCTCACTTGTCTATTGTCTGAGATGATACTGGGAAAGGGACAGACAAACCTGACCTGACCCATTAGCCAGAGAAGGACCAGTTGCAGGGAACTAGACCTGTCAGTTGCAACGGAGTTCATGCTCCATGTCCTTTTCCCTCTCTGTTGTTTGCTTTCTGAGGAACCACTGAAGCTTTGCAGTTAAAAACCAGAGCATACTCTGTACAGTGATCACTGCTCAAGACCACACACCATCACTACAATTTGTTTGTTTGTTTGTTTGAAGCATGTGTATACAACTCTTCACTGGGGGTTAGGTTACATTCACTGAATATATGAATCACTTCCCATAACAATAAGTCCTGAAGTGATTTACAACAAGAATGAAATACAATAGCAAAAATGCATAAACATATTAAAAACATAAGCAGTACATAAAAGGAAATACATCCTAACAAACTGAGGGCATGGTGGGGAAAAACTGGTATCAAAATTTGTTACTGACTAACATAAATCCATGCAGTATATAAAAATAATATTATGGAATCTAGTAACAATGAAAAACAAGCTCTTTCTAATATTTAAAGCAAAATAATACAAACACAGTGTATACTGACAAGATATGAACAAAAACTATAGCTCACAACATATCAGAGAACCCATAGGAGCCAACTTCTAGGGGTCAAGGTCCCTTTGCCCCCCCATAAAATATTTGAGGGGGCCATCCTCCCAAAGTTGTTGGTCCCTGCCATTCAAATGGTGTGCATACACCATGCCTTGTGATCAATTTTCTGGGGTGGAGTTTACCTGCCACCCCAATATTTTATTTAAATTTGCACCCCTAAGAGAACACAAATGTGTTTTGATCTTGGTCTTCCTCCATGGTTTCTGTACCCTGGACATAAAAACTGTTTGGCATGAAAGCATGAAAGCCTCTTGCCTCATATCTTCTTTCCTTTCCCACCCTTTAGCCTTACCAGTTCTACTTTTATTTCTGATTTACATTAGGACTGGGGATTCCTTTTCAGCTTGGGAGTTGTAGTACCCTCTACGCAACCCTTTATCAGGGATGGGTGGGCTAGTCCGGTGTCAAACTTGGGTGAAGCCTAGGAAGTCCTAAGGGCCAAATAGAGAGGCCTGGTGTCATGTGTTGGCCCAATGCCAGAACCCATAGGGAAAGGCTGAAGGCTGGTCAATGACTGATAGACCACAGGCAGCTTCTAGTGAGCAACTTGCTCCAGCAAAAGAAGGGAGCAGACAAGGCCTTTCATTCCTCTGCCTGCAGACTATATCCTTTAGGCTCCAATTCCTTGTGGAGAACTTAAAAGCTTTTAAGGGCATTCCCTCTGACTTGAAGTTTGCCACTGCTCCTTCATTCCATGACCTCCTTCCAGGTGTACTTTCAGCACTGCTAGACTGGTGGTGTGTGGTAGGAGGCATCTGGGTCTTTCGATTCAGGGGAAAGGGTCTGGGAGGGTTCTGGTGTTCTGGAAGGTTTCTCTGGGAGTTCTTGTCCAACCACTTCAGGGGCTATGGCCTCCTTGTCTTCCACAGTTAGCTTTGAGCTCTGACCCAGCCTTGGCTCCCCATCTGGTGCCCTGAAGCTTCTGACTCTGTGTCCAGATCTTTGCTGGATATGGCATATATGTGTGAGATGGCTCCGGGGGGGGGGGGCTCTTTTGGCTTGCCAGCCCTGATTTATATTCTTCATGCCCAGCATCAGCACTTGAAAGCTTTGGGAGTGTGCAGGGGACCCCAGTGTCCTGGAAGGACCCAATGCCACAGCTGTCTATGATGAGTAGCATTGAGTTGTATCCCATGTTTTTGTACTCAGAATAGACCCATTGGAATTGATGGGCTTTACTAACATGCGTCCATTCATTTTAGTGGGTCCACTATGTGTACGACTGGTACTGAATACAACCTATGGTCCTGGATTAGGATCACTAGGGGCGAAGTTGGAAGCAACAATTTCTCTCCGAAATATACTGGAAAACAGAATATCTTAGGATATTCTGCGAAAATGGAATGGCAGCTGTCTGGAAGTGGTGGTGGGGTCAGCTGTTCCACTGTTACCTGCAGCAGATGCAAAAGCTGAGTTGAAGCCATCAAATCAAATCAACAACACACAAAAACCAATAAGAAACAAAATTCATCTGAGTCTAATGAATGAGAAATGAAACAAATGCAATTTTAGTGAATGAATGATGAAACTAAAATGGGTTACAGTCATGAAAACCAATTGGGTAATATACAAACAAAAAATCTTGCAAGCTCCTGGCATTCATTCAGATAAGCAACAGATTGCTGGACGATTTTTCTCTCTCTGTCTCTCCCTCCCTCCCCCTTCCCAACTATGTTTCACCACCACTCAAAATTTGCAAAGGCACACAGAATCTCCAGTGCTTGTTGATCAGTCAAAATGGCAGACAACACAAGTTGGGAATCTCAAGCCAAGGAGCTGAATGCAGATCCTTAGAACACTTCCACACATCCCTCTTGGACCCTACTGCTTTACACCCCCAGTGCTCTTGCCTGGCTAGAATGGATCTTGAACTCTGATCAGTGACTAAATAATTTTTGCACTCTTTAAATCTGAATTTGGCATACTTGAAGCCTGCAGTTTATGTGGGGATTACATTGTGAGAATTGTGACTAAAGCAAAAATTGCACAAAGTCAAAACACATTGGGTAGGATTGCCAAAGGCATTCCACCCCTTTTAAAATGTTAAATATTTTTTTTGCCGTGAATGCAAAGCTGAATGTTAAATGAACATAAATTGTGGGCTTACTGTATATACCTAAAAGCAACCCTTATGACTGATACTGTGCTTTAATTGTTGTAACCTTATGGTGTCCTGAGACCTTATGGTGAAGATGGATAACAAAATAATTGTTGTTGTTGGCCCTCTGGCTGGGAAATGTTTTCTAGCCGTGTCATACAACCATTCTGCAACTTTAAATATGGAAGTCATGCAACTTGCACACAATGGCTTTATGCTTTTAAGTAGTCCCCAAATGAGCAATGTATCAAAGTGTTTCTCGTCTGTAACTTCTTCATTTAATGGGTTAGTAACCACTTGGAGAAAAAGAAAGGACCCATTAATACCTATGAACTTTGCTATAAAAGTTAATTATTATGATTATTATCTGCCTAAAGCAAAAGCCAGTCTGGTCCGGAAAACAGTAACAATGAATAGGTTTACCTTAGCTCCCATTAGGGATGCTTCCATTTGAATTTCTCTCCAGATTCAGGAGCGTTGATGGATTACTTGTTCTTTTCAACATGGAACCAGTGCACAATGGATTCTCAGTTGTTGTTTGGGGTTCCTCAGTTCATTTCCTGCCCCCCCCACCTGACATTCCACCCTTTGGCTTGTTGAAGCAGTTCTAAAACAGACAGGGGACCTCAGGCTCAGGGAACAATTGTGGCCCACTAGGTCTCTCTTTCTGGCCTCTGGGACTGAGGGTTGTTTTCATATTGAAACCAGGGGTAGGATACATTTTTCAGCCTGAAGACCACATTCCCCTCTGGGCAACCTTCTGGGGACAAAATGTCAGTGACAGGAGGGTTAAGAGGAGTCCTGAGGGTGGAAACAGGAGAATGGGCCTTTTCTATGGTGCTCCCTGCTTGTAGGACGCTCCCCACAGGAAGGCCTAAAGATGCCTAAAGATATGTAAGTGGACAAACAGTGCAGCTCCTTGAGCAAAGATGTAACATCTCCTCAGGGCACCTTCATTACATAGCTTTAGGTACCAGGTGAAAACATTCCTTTTCTTACAGGCCTTTGGCAAATTAAGCAACCTATGGCCTTTTAAACTGTGGAAGAGGGTATTGTTTCTGTTTGCTATTATGCTATATAATTTTGTGTTTTCATATAGCAAACCACTTTGTGATCTTGAAATAAGGACAGTATAGAAATCTAATAAGTAAGTAAGTAAGTAAGTAAGTAATAATAAAGAGACAGGGCAATAATATTCTATATAGTGCAGATTAAATAACTAATACATTGCTCCTAAATAAAGGTTAATAAACCTTAATGAAGATAAATGAAACCACAACATGCTAATATGTTATTTGCTGCCTCATTTAACTTTCACTCCTTGGATTACGAACGGCTTAACTATCGTTAAGCAGTCAATATGGTTATTCGTAAAGGGTGTTAAAATCTGTATTTATGTAATCCATACACCAACAAAGGGGGTGGGCGAAGATGTAGTAAGAATCCTAAACAGGGAACAGGGCAGGCTTAATTAAACATAAAGATAAAAGATGGTGCATCTATAAATTTATTGCATTAAATAACTTGTCATATATTTACTAAAAGAGTATTCTTACACTTTCAGTTTGACTGCCTTCAGTTTTTCAAGATTGACACCCCATGTTTATTTCTTTTTCTTTTTCACACAAAAAGTCTATGAGAGATATCCAGTCTTTAACAAATGTTAACAATGATTTTTCTCTGATTAAACATGTCGATTTTGCCACCTCAACTAACAGCCCTTTTTCTACTGGTGCTCATAATGGGTCCTTCCATCTTTGTATATATAAAAGTCTTGCAGCTGGAATCATATATTGTAACAAAGTTCCATAGACCTTTTCTAACCGTATATCCATGTCCCAGCAGGAAGAGTTCTGACTTCACCTGAAAATCAATCTTCAAAATTCTCCATATCAAAGTATTTATTTGTATCCAATGTTTTTTGGCTTTTTTGCATGTCCACCAAGTATGATAAAATGTCCCTTCATGTTCTTTACATTTCCAACACATATTTGGAATATTTTTACACATTCTAAATAATTTCTCAGGGGTTCAGTACCAACGAAACATCATTTTATTAAAAAAAAGTCATAACACAGTATATATTTTAGCCTTTTAGTCTACATATGTTCACATTGTGCCATCTGTATACCCAAAATTTCTTGCCCATTTAATCATGCAATCTTTTTTCCCTTGTACTTCACAATTCAGTAATTTATACATTTTCACAATATGTTCATCATATATATCTAACTTAACTTTAAAAATTGTCCTTTATTGTTCTATACTAAAAGTCTTTTTATCCAACTTAAATCTCTCAGCCAATTGCAAATGAGCAGACCATTGGAGACTTCTGTTATTGTTCCCTTGATTTAATTTCACAGTCTCTGTTCTACACTAATAATTCCAGATATGTCAACCATTTCTCATTACCTACTGTCTCTCTTCTATGAAACACGTGTATTAAAATTCATATAAAACCTAGATTTGTATCTATTCCAGACTCTCAATACAGAACATCTAACAAAATGATTTTTGAGGTCCACATCAACTTTAACCTTCTCATACCACATATATCCATGTCATCGAAACCTTAAATCATGACCTTCTAATTCCAAAATTCTCCTTTTTTTTTTAGCCTCCCATACTAAGCAACAAGCTGCAAATCAGGAAGTCCAAGTCCTCCCCTTTCTTTCGCATCAGAGCAGCTTGCTTTTCATTATGAGGATTCAAATATTCCAAAATGTCTAATGCATTTCTCTTAAATGTCTGTTAGGCAAAAATCCATGTTGATCATAGTGAATAAGGTCCTGTAGAATCTATTTTAGTCTTTCAGCCAATAGCAATGTAAATAGTTTATAGTTAATATTCAGCAATGAGATAGGTCAATCATTTTTCACTAGTCACATCTTGAATCTCTGTAGGTATACGTGTAATATTGGCCCTTCTCCAGCTGTCTGGTATTTTACCACTTTGTAAGATTTCATTCGTTGTCTGTTGCAAGGACTGTAGGAGTTCCTCTTCAAAAGTTTCATAGTAGACAGCCAATAATCCATCCAGACCCTGTATCTTTCATACACACACACACACACACACACACACACATATATACATATATACACATATACATATACATATACACACACACTATTTAGGAGCTATGTGATGCTATTAAAAAGTATATGTGTGTGTGTGTGTGTGTGCGTGTGTGCGCGAGCATGTGTGAGTGTGTGTGGGTATACCTTTTAATAGCATCACAAAGCTCCTAAATAGTTATAGGATGATTCATTATTTGTCTTTGATAATCAGAAAGTTTTGGTAGTTGTTGTCTCTGCAAATATTCAGTTATTTTTCTTTTAGATAATGTTTGACCTTTATACAATTTAGAGTAATATTGATGAAATACCCTTTTCATATTTGTCATATCTGTTATTACAGTGTTCCCTTCTTGTAATTTAAATATCTTTTTCTTTTCTCAGTTATTATGCTAACTATTTCCCAGGTTTATTAGCAAATTACTTTTTTGGGTGCATATTTCAATGTTCTTTCTATCTCCTGTGTTGTTAGCATAGATAATTCTCTCTGCAGCATCTTAATTTGCCAGGTAATATTTGCATTCGTTGGTGGTTGCTCCAGCTCTTTTTCTTTTTGACTAATTTCACACAGAATCTTTTGTATTTTCTCCTGTTTCTCTTTTTTAAGGTGAGAGTTATGTTGTATAAAGTAATGGGAGAGAGAATTCCTGAAGTCCGAGTTGTGAAAACTGCAGTCAGGATCTTGAAATGGTTTTGAGGTGTCATATTCTGAGGAAAACCTTCAAAATAGGACCTTATCTGGAAGCCTGTTGTTTGTCAGCTGCTCAAAGCATTTTTCAATATGGTAATTATTATGTTTGTGCTATATGGTTCTTTGTAAACCACATTGAAATGTACACTGCAATTGCAGTGATATTTTGTCAAACTTTTTTGTAGTGCCAAAATTATCTTTATCAATACGTTGTTGTTACAGTTATGCACCTCTCAGCAGTTTTTGTGCTTGTTATATATACTGTAGGTACATGGGTGGCACTGTGCATTAAACCACAGAGGCTAGGACTTGCCGATCGGAAGGTCAGCGGTTCGAATCCCCACGATGGGGTGAGCTCCCATTGCTTGGTCCCCGCTCCTTCCAACCTAGCAGTCCGAAAGCATGTCAAAGTGCAAGTAGATAAATAGGTACTGCTCTGGCGGGAAGGTAAACGGCGATTCCGTGCACTGCTCTCGTTTGCCAGAAGCGGCTTAGTCGGCTCCCTTAGCCAATAAAGCAAGATGAGTGCCACAACCCCAGAGTTGGCCATGACTGGACCTAATGGTCAGGGGTCCCTTTACCTTTACCTCTCAGCAGTTTTTGTGCTTGTTATATATACTGTAACTGTGTGAGTTTTACAATTGGAACACAACCAGTAGGAAGCTTCATACCAAGTGAGATCATGCTCTCCAGGTGTTGATGCAGGGGTCTTTCCCAGCTAAACTTGGAAATAATAGCTACTGAACCCAGGATTTCCTGTATTCAGACCAGGTTTCCAGCTAGCAAGGTGTGGCACTTTCTTATATTAATATGTTAATAATGCAATGCTTTATTATGCAATTATTGGAATGTAATGTTAAAGTGCTGTCTAAAATGGATATTACTCAAATGGGAGAGAAAATGATGAGCAAATATGATCTTCAGTAATACATTGGGCAATAGATATTGTTTATAATATAGATATGGAAGTGTGGGAACGATTGTGGATTACGGATATAAAATTTACAGCATGCTATCTATGGTTTAAGAGAAAACTATATGAAACTGTTATATAGATGGTATCTAACACCGAGCAAACTGGCAAAAAATGTATAAATCAAAATCAAATAAGTGTTGGAAATGCAAAGAGAAAGGAGCTACTTTCTATCATATGTGGTGGTCTTGTAGGAAGGTTAAAGCTTACTGGGAAATGATTTATAATGAATTGGAAAAGATGTTTAAAATAACATTTGTAAAAACAACATCAACAACAACCAGAAGCTTTTCTTCTGGGAATTATAGGGGTAGAACTACCTAAATAGTATAGCAATTTATTCATGTATGTGACTACAGCGGCAAGAATGTTATTTGCCCAAAAATGGAAAGAGGTCCCGACCAAAGAAGAATGGATACTAAAACTCATGAACTATGCAAAAATGGCCAAACCAATTGGAAAAATAAGAAGTCAAGATAACAAACTTTTTATAAAAGAACGGAACTCATTTACTGAATATTTACAAACTAACTGTAAACACTCACATTCAGCCTAACTTACCCCACAGGGTTGTTGTAAAGATACAAATGAGGAAGAGGAGAAAACAGTGCACAACACCTTGTGCTCCTTGGAGGAGAGATGAGCTATAAATGTAAAAATATATAAAAATGTATGTATGTATGTGGCTTTTAGTTCATGTGTCCGATTCTTTATTTCAGCCTTCATCTGCCGCTGTCTGAAAGGTGCAGGTATATTCCCCCCCCCCCAAGTGTTCACCTTTGTGTTTGTGAGGGTGCGTTTTTTGGGGTGTGTGGCTTTGCTTCATGTAGAAAAAAACGAAGCAGCATCGAATCTATTAGTTTCCATTATTTATTTATTTATTGTTTTTTTTAAGGGAGGAAAAGAAATGACTATCTAACTTCAATCCACCCCCCCCTTCCCCAAACAAAAGTTGAACTAGGAGAAGTTCCCTCAAGATTAGTTCCAACTCCGGTCAGAGTGATTAGATTTAAAAAAGGTGTCACTGCACTTATAATGCAATGGAGCTACCTTCAGTTCCCTTCCACATCCCTTTTCAAAAGTGAGGAAAACCTGAAAATGAAAATCAATGACAGCTGATCATCCTGTATTTCCTAGCTGTATACATGAATTCACAACAGCAAAACCACCTTTATTAATTCTTTTCTTACAGTTTTTGCACAGCAGATGGCAAATGTTTCTCCCTCTCTCACACCCTGATCGTCCACAAATGTAATTAGTTCCCCTCCCCACCTTCCCTGGCGAGATTCATCTTATGTTGTAATGATAGTGTGAAACTGGAGTGGAGGAGATCTTACATGAAACTTTATTATGGTTACAATAAAGTAGCTTTCCCATTGCTAATTTCCACTCTCAGCATGCGGTTAGGCCTTGGAAAGCCTGGCAGTGATGAAATGTTAACCCCATATGTAACAGTGATGGGTAAAGTTAGCTCTAGGGGAGGTTTGTACACGGGCGAACTCACTGAGGAGAAATGCTAAGCATCGTATCATTGTGAAGGGTTTTGTGGCAAATTCACCCCTGCTAAAAAGCAGGAGAGAAATTTTATGTAAAAGATGCACATGTTTGGACAAATGCACTGGAAAACATTGGAAAGTGCATAAAAATATGTGTTCATAGCACATCTGATTTAAATATGGATTTGTCATGCCTTCTTCTTTTTTTTAAAAAAAAAATGCTCGGAACTGAAAAGGACCATGACTGATTGCTAGTGAGTTTGAAAACAGGATGAAATTTAGCTGTTCAGTCCATCCCTAGTTTAAAACTATCCAATCAAAAATTCAAGATGAGAACTTTAAGGTCAAGGTTAGAGTTTTGATGGGGAAGGTGGCTTGAACTTCTGTTCTGAAGTCTTGATAAATGTTCATCATGAAAGTGAAAGCAACCATCCTAGGAGAGCTCTGCCCAGTGATGACTGGTGAATGCTGGAGCTGGTGGGGCAGCTAAGTGGTGGTGTGGTCAAGGGTCACTCGAGGTGGTGCTTTCTTTAGTGTAGTTCTAAGAGTGCTTGCAGTTCAAAGACCCCCAAAACATTCCAGAATCCTCCTGCTTTATTTCAGTTACTCTGTCCATCTAGAAGAAAATTGAAAAAGTCATACTGAGTCAGTCTGCTGGACAGCATAGCTTAGCTGGGCTTCCACCGACTGGCAGTGATTCTTCAAAGTCTAAGGCAAGAGTCTACCACAGCTCCCTACCAGATATTATCTCAACTGGAAGCATTGGGGAATAAATTTCAGACCATCTGCACACACTTCATGTGCTTCCTCAGTAAACTGTGATCCCTCTTTCTTAGTGTAGGACGTGTTCCTGAATTTTATATCTGTGAAAGATCAATTATTTATGGCAGGGTTGTTGTTGGTTTTTAGCTGACCATATTTAATCAATAAGTCAAAAAAAAGAAAAAAAGAACCATCATCATAGTTGTTCTCAAGAACGTGTTATAGTTCTCGAGAAAATGATGTTTCTGGAAGCAGTTTGTCCCCCAGCCCCACCTGGGGACATTGGGTTTCCAACCAGGAACCTTCTGCATCCAGATTACGTGCTCTGCCACGAAGCTTCATTCCCACCCCAGATGTAGATGACCACTTGCATGTTAAGTCCATGTTCTGCAGAGCCAGGGCTCCATATCAGGACTATGTTGTGCCTGAACTGAAAATGATTCTGAGCCAGAGACAACCAAGATGTCCTGGGTCTGCAGAGCTAATGGGCAGCACATTCTTGTTTCTGACATAACTCAGAGGAGCAAGGGTTACCTGAAGTTTGCTCTTCCTGTCAACCAGAAAGAACATCACAGGAAACTTGCTCCAGAAAAGCAGCTGGAGTAGCAGCTACAGACTTGCCTCACCCATCTTCTTGCTGGAAAGAACACTTAGAATAACTTTGCAACTATGAATTAATGCCCTAGTTTGCTTATTCCCCCCTTCTCTGCACCAATCCCTTTTCCTTTTGTGTCGTTTCATTTCAGATTGCAAGCCTGAGGGAAGGAACTGTTTTATTATCAATCACAATATGATGCTCTGAGAGCATTTTTCACCTGAAGAGTGAGGTAAAAATAAAGTAAACTAACAAATAAGATGGAGGACAGCAATTAAGAGTAAAAGTGGTATGAGATAATAGCTGTCTCTGATTAACCAATGGGCTTTTAGTTAATGGGTTGACCCAGAACCTACATGTTTCCCCTCAGAAACAGACGACAGAAAGAAAGGCTGGATATCATCAAATGGAGCCACTAAGAGTTCAAAAGGCTCCAAACAGCGTATGGGGGGTGGGGGACGGGATTCAACTCCATTTAATCTTCTGCCTCCTCCTTGTATTTGAAGGGCTTTGCATCTGATGATTATTACCTTAGCAGCTTTGTATCAGTGGAAGGTTATTCCTCTCTCTCTGATCTCTCTCTCTCTCTCTCTCTCTCTCTCTCTCTCTCTCTCTCTCTCCTTCTCATTTTGTTTTTAAGCTTCCACTTAGCGGATGCATAATGCGTTGTGCCATACTCAAAACGAATGCTGTTATCTGATTTGGAGTTTAATGTCTGAACATCCTCAAGCTGCTTTATCTAAAGATCCTGCCTGCATAATTGTGTACTTAGAATTCAACAGCTGTGTAATAGGGAGGAAAAGGGCTCCAATGTTCTATCTGGAATTCCAGAAATGATACTTCCAAAACAAGTACAGGGGGAGGGGAGGAAGCAAGTGATCACAGTGACTCTATTTAGCTGGGTTGAGAAGCAGCTTCTTGATGGGCTTGGAAGAAAGGAACATTATGAGCTTCTTATGGCGCATATACACACACAGAGAGAGAAAACATAGAGCTGGAAAAAGGTGAGTAAAATGATGAAGGAGGTGGAAACACATTTCCTATAAGGAAATTCAAAGTGCTGGTACTGCTGTATAGAGTCCTATTCAGCTTCAGATCAGGATACCTAAAATATAATCTCAGCCTATCAGTGCATTCTGTAGTTAGAGGGTCCCTAAAGACACCATGTAGAATGTAGAAATTGGACATTTAGGGTTAAATTGTGGTGCCCAGAACTGGACACATTATTCCAACTGTGGTCTGTCCAAAGCAGAATAGAGTGGGACTATTACTTCCCTTGATATGGACGCTATACTTCTGTTGATGCAGCCTAGAATAGCGTTAGCTTTTTTTTGCTACTGCATCACACTGTTGACTCATGTAAATTTGTGTTCCACCAAGACTCCCAGATCCTTTTCACATGTACTGCTAGTAAGTCAGGTGTCCCCCATCTTATATTGGTGCATCTGGTTCTTCCTACCTAAGTCCAGACCTTACATTTGTCCCTACTGAAATTAATATTGTTAGCTTGCACCCAGTTCTCCAATCTGATAAGGTAATTTTGAATTCTGATCCTGTCTTCTGTGGCATTAGCTACACCTCCCAGTTTGGTGTCATCTTCAAATTTGATGAGCATCCCCGCAATTCCTTCATCCAAGTCATTTATAAAGATGTTGAACAACAATGGGCCCAGGACAGAACCCTGCAGCACCCCACTTGTCATTTTTTTCCAGGATGACAAGGAACCATTAATGAGTACTCTTTGGGTTCGGTCAGTCAACCAGCTATAAATCCACCTAACGATTACCTTGTCCAGCCCACATTTTACCAGCTTCCTCAAAAGAATATAATGGGTGACTTTGTCAAAGGCCTTACTGAAATCAAGATACACCTTGTTCCCAACATTCCCCTGCTCTTCCAAGCTTGTAACTCCATTATATATATATATATAAAGGTTTATCTGGCATGACTTATTTTTGAGAAACCCATGCTGGGTCTTTGTAATTACAGCATCCTTTTCTAAGTGCTTACAGGCCAACTTAAATTATGCAATTTCCTGAAACTGAAGTCGAGCTCACCAGTCAGCGTTACCTGGGTCTTCTTTCCCCCCTTTTGAAGATGGGGAGAATATTTACCTGCCTCCAGTCTGCAAGGACCTCACCTGTTCTTCAAGAATTCTCAAAAGATCATAGCCAAAGTCTATGAAATTACATCCGCAAGCTCCTTTAGTACACTTGGATGCAGCTCATCAGGCCCTGGAGATTTGAATTCATTTAAAGCAGCTAGGTGTTCCCTAACTACCTCTTTTCTTGTCTTGGGCTGCAGCTCCCTCCTTACATCATTTGTATCACCAGGTTGGGCATCACTTTCCTTTTGAGTGAAGACAGAGGCAAAGTAGGTGTTGAGTAGTTCCGCCTTCTCTCTGTCACCCAACCCAATAGTATTTCTTCATCTTCTCCATGCAGAGGACCTACCATTTGCTTGTTCTTCCTCTTGCTTTAAATATAACTGAAGAAACCTTTATTATTATTTCTAACCTCTCTTGCAACCCTGAGCTCATTTTGAGCTTTAGCCAGCCTAACCTTCACCATGGAACTGCTCGCAACTTGTGTATACTCTTCCTTTGTGATTTTCCTTCTTCCATTTGTTATACATGCCCTTCTTAACTCTCTGCTCATCTGAAGCTCCTTATGCAGCCACACTTGTTTCCCTAGATGTCTCCCACTTTTCTTGTTGAAATTGTCTACATTTGGGCCTTCAGTATTTCTCCTTTTATAAACTCCTGTTCATCTTGGATGCTCTGTTTGAGCATATCTGACCATAGGATCTTACCTAGTAGCTCCTTAAGCTTTTTGAAACTGGTCTTCTTAAAGTCCAGAGTGCCTGTCTGACTACTCTCAGCTTTCCCTTCCCTGTGTATCATGAAACCCAGGAGGACACAATCACTTCCTCCCAAGTTTCTGAGTACTTCCATTTTGTCCATCCGTTCCTCTCTGTTGGTGAGGACCAGGTCCAAGATAGAAGATCCTCTGGTTGCTTCTTCTACCTTCTGGGAAATGAAATGGTTGGTGACACAGTGGGGGAATTTGTTGGACTTTTAGCTTCAGATGGGCTTATGTACAGTTTAGGATATTTTGTCTGCTTCAAGTTGTCCAGTACAAAAAGACATCCTTGCCTTGCTTCGGCTGTGCACCTCAACAACTTCTACATTGTCATTACTAAGATGCAACAGATGCTCTCAGCATTTCCAAAATGTCAACATGTTCCTAGTCCATCATAAGCACCTGAACATGGGATCAGTATATTGCTATGCTTTCGCCTCATAAGAGTATTTTAGGTAACTGCTATACCATACAGATCTCTGGAACACACCATTCAGTCTAGTAAGAGGAGAGTTTTCATATGAAATGTCTTATTCTGGTCTGATGCCAGCTCAGCCACTTCAGGACCACAGAGTGAACAGCTTGCTAGAACAAAGAGGACCTGCCATTTGCTTGTTCTTTCTCTTACTTCAGACATACCCAAAGAAACCATTATTCTTATTCTTATTCTTATTCTTATTCTTATTCTTATTCTTATTCTTTCTTACCTCTCTTGCAACCCTGAGCTCATTCTGAGCTTTAGCCAGCCTGACTTTCCCCCTGCAACTGTTGTCTGATCATGTATACTCCGCCTTTGTGATTTCCTGTTTCTTCCATTCCTTATACATGCCCTTGTTAACTCTCAGCTCATCTGTAAGCTCCTTATGCAGCCGCACTGGTTTCCTTAGATGCCTCCCTCTTTTTTTTTTTGCATTTGGGCCTTCAAGATTTCTCCATTAAGAAATTCCCATTCTTCTTGGATTCCCTTCTCTTTGAGTATTTCTAACCATGGGAACACACTCAGTTGCTCCTTCAACTTTTTGAAATTGGTATCTGACTACGCTCAGTTTTCCCTTGCCTATATATCCTGAAACCCAGGAGATCATGATCACTTCCTCCCAAGTTTACAACTACTTCCACATTATTGATCAGTTTCTCCCTATTCGTAAGGACCAGGTCCAAGATAGATGATCCTCTTATTGCTTCTTACACTGTCTGGGAAATGAAATTGTCAGGAAGGCAATGGAGGAATTTGTTGGACCTTACATTCTTGGCAGAGTTTGAGTTCCAACAGATATTGGGGAAATTGAAGTCTCCCATGACTACTATATCTCTCAATTTGGAATGTTTCATAATCTGCTTTTCAGTGCCTCTTGAAGACCTTCATTTCCAACAGACTTTGGAAGTGAACAGTTTTATTGTTATTTCCTACTCTGTATCTGTGTTAGACTTGAAATTGGTTGTTATATGTGTTTTTATTGTTGCACTGATCCCTAGACAGGCAAGCTGAGAATGAAGAACAGGGAGCACTATTTCACCAGGCCCCATGCCAGTGCAGAGCTCAGATGCTGTGTTGTCTTATCTTTTATTTTTATTTTTTAAAGTAAGTGCTTACTCTTTGCAGAACAGGAGATACAAAACAAATGTGCAGGCACAATTCTAACCAATTGCTGTGTAAGAAATGATCTTCTAACCCCCTTCCACTGATTTCAGCCAATGAGTGGTCACAGCTGTGACTGGTATGTGCTATAGGGATATCTGAGAGTCACACAGGCACCAAGAAGGACCAAAATATGTTGCAACAGGCTATGTAAAATGGACTTCCTTTTGCCTAAGTAAAGAAGTGATGGTTGTCGAGAGAAAGCAATTGAGAAATCCAGAATTTTAGCGTACCTGTGAGTAGTGTTCATCCTCTTCTAGTCTTGCAGAAGAACCATAGGGCAACAAGGTTGGAGTTGGATTGAGGACTTTTGAACCTCTGCCTCCATTCAACTTCTCCAAAGAATGACAGTTCTTTAAGGGCAAAACCCTTGGGCTGCAGATGGATTTGTTTGCTGCTTGGTCTCCTGACTCAGTGCACTGCATTGTTGGGTGGCTGAGTAGTAGGGAGATGTGGTTGTTCAGAACAGTGCCTGTGGGGGTTCCAGCACTTGGTCTAAAGACTCAGGTGCTGGGGGTGGGGGTTGAAGAATCTGTTAATTTTTCAGGTCTTAAATTCGGTTCTCCACAATTTGCAGCAATTTGTTCAATTCTCATGAAAAGCCACCAACATTTCATTACAATTTTTGCCTACTAAACACACCTTTTCTATGTGGTATTGACTAATATCTACATTTTACAGACACTTTCCTATAATATAATGTGTGTGTGTGCTATTTCCACCAATATATACACACTTTCCCCTGCCATATGCATTTTTGTAAACATTGGTTGAAAAGCTATATTGCAAAATTGGGATAGCTGTGAATTTTGAAAGAATAACTGCTTTGGTTCTCATATTGCTTCAGAAAGTGTGAATTTGATAGGTTCACTTTTACATGCATTGAATTTGATCCAGTGGTATCCTGCTCACCAGCCTCTGGTTTGGAGGCATGGAGCTCAGAGTCCAAAAACCCAATCTCACTCTTCAGTCTCTGACTCAGTGACGTGGTCCTTCCTAAATTCAAGCTCATTATAGGGTTGCCATATTTCAAAAGGTGAAAATCTGGACACAAAAATTGTTGACCTTTTTTTGGCAAAATTTCACAATTAAGTTTTTGAACTTTTGATATGGACGATTGCCATATGTCCAGATTTTCATGGACATTCCAGTGATTTCCATCCAGACACTGCTTCCGACTGCTGTATTCTGACTATGTCTGGGAAATTCCGGGTGTATGGCAACCCTAGGTAAAGAACAATTTCAGTGCAGAGTTCAAGGTCCTAGTTTTGGCTCATAAAGTCCTGCATGGGTTGGGACCAAGGTTACCTGAGAGTTAGTCTCATCCAATCAATTACTGTGCTCTGCAGGTTAGGGACTCTTGCAGATGTGATCTTCTCATATGTCCATTTTACTTAATGTAGTGTTGTGCTACCCACCCTTTGGAATTTCCTGCCCTGAATATTAGACAGGTATTATTTTTCTGGCACATTCCTCTTCCAACAAGCCTTTTAATTTGAGATCATTATTCCAGTGCCTGTATTAGAATTCTTATTGTTGTTGTTGTTTAGTCGTTTAGTTGTGTCCGACTCTTCGTGACCCCATGGACCAGAGCACGCCAGGCACTCCTGTCTTCCACTGCCTCCCGCAGTTTGGTCAAACTCATGCTGGTATCTTCGAGAACACTATCCAACCATCTCGTACTCTGTCATCCCCTTCTCCTTGTGCCCTCCATCTTTCCCAACATCAGGGTCTTTTCCAGGGAGTCTTCTCTTCTCATGAAGTGGCCAAAGTATTGGAGCCTCAGCTTTACGATCTGTCCTTCCAGTGAGCACTCAGGGCTGATTTTCTTCAGAATGGATTGGTTTGATCTTCTTGCAGTCCATGGGACTCTCAAGAGTCTCCTCCAGCACCATAATTCAAAAGCATCAATTCTTCGGCGATCAGCCTTCTTTATGGTCCAGCTTTCACTTCCATACATCACTACTGGGAAAACCATAGCTTTTACTATACGGACCTTTGTTGGCAAGGTGATGTCTCTACTTTTTAAGATGCTGTCTAGGTTTGTCATTGCTTTTCTCCCAAGAAGCAGGTGTCTTTTAATTTCGTGGCTGCTGTCACCATCTGCAGTAATCATAGAGCCCAAGAAAGTAAAATCTCTCACTGCCTCCATTTCTTCCCCTCCTGTTTGCCAGGAGGTGATGGGACCAGTGGCCATGATCTTCGTTTTTTTTGATGTTGAGCTTCAGACCATATTTTGCGCTCTCCTCTTTCACCCTCAATAAAAGGTTCTTTAATTCCTCCCCACTTTCTGCCTCCAAGGTTTTGTCATCTGCATATCTGAGGTTGTTGATATTTCTTCCGGCAATCTTAATTCCGGCTAGGGATTCACCCACCCAGCCTTTCGCATGATGAATTCTGCATATAAGTTAAATAAGCAGGGAGACAATATACAGCCTTGCCGTACTCCTTTCCCAATTTTGAACCAATCAGTTGTTCCATATCCAGTTCTAACTGTAGCTTCTTTTCCCACATAGAGATTTCTCAGGAGACAGATGAGGTGATCAGGCACTCCCATTTCTTTAAGAACTGGCCATAGTTTGCTGTGGTCGACACAGTCAAAGGCTTTTGCATAGTCAATGAAGCAGAAGTAGATGTCTTTCTGGAACTCTCTATCTTTCTCCATAATCCAGCGCATGTTTGCAATTTGGTCTCTGGTTCCTCTGCCTCTTCTAAATCCAGCTTGCACTTCTGGGAGTTCTCGGTCCACATACTGCTTGAGCCTTCCTTGAAGAACTTTAAGCATAACTTTGCTAGCGTGTGAAATGAGTGCAATTGTGCGGTAGTTGCAGCATTCTTTGACACTGCTATTTTGGGATTAAAATTGGCCACAACTTTATTGAATTTCAGATGTAGGAAACCTTGGCTTAGACATTGGGCATGTATCCCTCTCAGCCCCATGTTGGGGTCTGAGGCAAGACAGGGTCAGTCAGAAATATAGGGACACTGCAAAACATGTGTTTACACAGCTGGCCCCTTTTCCCACATCACCGAGGGGAGTCCTATGGCCCAACACTCTGGAGTCAATGGTTGTATGAGGTCGCACCCCTTTTAGATGATACTGTGTTTCACCTCACTCGCTTCAAATTGTGGAAAGCCATCACTGGGGGGGGGGGGCTCTCCTTATCATTCTACTGAGCAGTACTCTGTCCATAGTCCTGCCTTGAAAGCACAATGGATGAGACCTTGATGTTTTGGTGAGGCAGAATGTTGAGCATCAGAGTTTTGCAGACTGCTGCTTAGCCCAGGAGAGAGGGAAGTTGGTAGTGGGGCTCCTGGCAGTGGGGAGGGGGATGAAACCCTCTAAGCCAGGGGTCTGCAACCTTTAAGACAAAAAGAGCCACTTGGACCAGTTTCCGAAGGAAAAAAAAACTGGGAGCCGCAAAACCATTGCGACATTTAAAACAAATATATCTCCGGAGCCGCGATCTAACAGCAGGCAGGAAGGTGACGTCGGGATGGTGCGTGACTAACGCACGCACCGCCCCCATGCGACGTCACAGCCAGTACAGCGCCCGCCACAGTGGGGAGTGTCGGGGCGCACAATGCGCTTCCTCCCCTCGCTAGTATCTGCCCCAGAGCCGCGGCAAAGGTGTAAAAGAGCCACATGCGGCTCCGGAGCCGCGAGTTGCAGACCTCTGCTCTAAGCCCACCTCCATAGTCCACACCCTTTACTGGCACTGCTTTGACCACTCTTTGAATATTTTTGCCTGGTTGAAATATTTTGTCCTTGAACTCAGACAATGCCTCTTGCTTGTCTGGATGGAGAATAGAGAGAGGTGTGTGAGTGTGTGTTTGTGGAAAGTAGCCTACTGTACAAAGGGAAGTCTTGCATTTGTGCTCCAACCCCTTTGCCTCGGGCTCCACCCTGCACTCTCCAATGCCCTTAGAAAATTGCCCAGAAGGGAATGCAGCCTTCAGTCCGAACAATATTCCTTAGCCCTGGTTTAGCCCAGCAGTGTCACCAGCCTAGTCTTAACCTGTACAGGAACCATTTCTTTCCCATCTTCCCACCACTCTCAGCACATGTTTCTCTAACTTTGTGGTGATCAAGCTTCTTTGCATCACTCCTTAGTCCTGGGAGTAATTAGGTTTCCTGATTTCCATTGTGATTTGGTCATTCTTCATGGCAATCAGACAAGTTGTGCATTTGCATTGACTGAAAGCCATTTAAGTACTGCTTAGGAGGTGATCCTTTTTGCCCACAGACAAAGGTCATCAGACTTTTTGAATGGGCTGTCCGCACGATTCTCGACAGTTCTTGATTAATAGTTGGGAACGAGGCAAACGGGATGCTGAATATGTATTCAAGAGCCTCAACATCTGTGAAATCTTTTAACCTTTGCCCCTGATAAATATTCCAAATGCTTGAAAACTTGTTAATAAATATTTTATTCTGCCTTTTTTTTCAGGCAACAAATGTAGCTCACAAAGGTCCCTGCCTTTAAGTGAGGAAAGGTAACATTAAAGGGAAAGAAGCTGTGTGCAGGATGGAACAAAGGGTGATGCACCTTCTTTTAGATTCTCGAGCCCAAAATAAAAACAGAAGATGCTACTTCAATCCATGGCATCTCCTGGTATGGGTGGGTAAGTCCTGGAGAGCCATGACCAGTCAGTACTGGGCTGGATGAGCCAAATCTTGGCTGAAGGCAACTTTCTGAAGGCATCTCCAGCTAAGGGTGGGAAGCCTCAGGCAGGGTTGGATGCGGCCCTGCAGGCCTCTTTATCTGACTCATGGGACTCTACCCAAATCATACCCCTCCCCAGCCACATTGACTCTCCCAGGCAACACCTCTCTCCAGACTGCTTTTCTTGAGTGTTTATGCCTGGCCGGAAGATGTCTTTGAACTCTGTTCAGGGCTCTTGCTTGCCTAGAGTGAGGAATGTTGTATGCTCTGTCCACTTTTACATTTGTTGCATTTTCACCCTGAAACCCTGTAAATAAAACATAAATAAGAAAGACAGTATAAAGATTAAAATTATATATAGTTACTGAGCGGCCTTACTCCTGTTATGTTAATAACATATTTTTAGATTGTTGCTCCTATTCTATTTGATTTTTAAAAATTTCTTTAAAAATAATAATCTAATAAACAGGTTTTTTTTAAAAAAGGAATGAGGATAAGTTACACCAGTTCCCTGTGGTTAGGATTATTCTGTAAATCAGTCTATAAATTCCAGTGGCTCTACTCTGAGAAAAATGTAGTTGGATACAACTCATAAATAGAAAAAATGAGAGCCACACAAAAATAGCCTTTAAATGCTACTGGCTGTTTTGCATTATAAATTTTCATATGCAACCCAGGTGTTCTGTTCACTCCAGGTTCCATCAAGCTGCATTTGGGTTTTGCAGACTTCAAAATTTCTGGCTAGCAAAAGCTGCAGGGGGCGCTTTTCAAGCATTTCATCTTAAGAATCAGCCTGAGGGTGGAGGTCTCTTCCTGGTAATTTTCACCCTTCTGAAGGTTGAACAAAACGACAATGAAATGAGAACAAAGCCCAAGAGGGCTCCTTTTTTGTTGAAAAGAAAATCTTTCTAAACAAGTGTTGCATTGTTTCAGATCTCTGCTTATTGTGCTGGGACCGTCTTTTTCTTTTAAAGAAGGAAATGAAACTTGTAATTTTCTGTTCTTATATCTAAGGATGCAGGAGAATTTTGTTCAGCCTGCATTTTTTGAACAAACTGACCTAATCTGCACCTATTGGACTAATACATGGATTGGAAAGTAATTATCTTTTGGATTTCACACCTCTCTGAATTTTGCAATATAGTTATTGGCTCAAAAATGTATCAAATGCTTTTAAAATTGCATATGCTAGGATAAAACACTTTTAGGAATGTGTACTTTTAGAGAAAGGTAAAATTCAAATTTAAATATGAATTTCTCTACACACACACACCCTTAAAACTAATTCTGCCGAAATGGGGCAAGACAGACTCCTGAGTAAAAAACATGTTAAATGGTCTCAGGTCAGAAATATATTGATCAGTCCATCCCAGCTTAAATGATGTTTATTTCTCCAAGCACAACAGTCAAAGTTTACTGTCTGAAACTCTGTGAGCCACTACCAGACAGCACACATACTTCTGAGTCAGATGGACCAGTGATCAAACTTGGCATGAAGCAGTTTCCTGTTCAGTTCAACCCATCATTCAGAACCATGGGAACTTTGTTGTTGTTTAGTCGTTTAGTCGTGTCCAACTCTTCATGACCCCATGGACCAGAGCACGCCAGGCACTTCTGTCTTCCACTGCCTCCCATGGGAACTAGAGTCTCACTTTATTTTTAGGGGAAGGACTGTAGCTCAGAGGCAGAGCATATGATTTGCATGCAAAAGGTCCTGCATTTAATTTCCGGCATCTCCAAGTGAGATGAAACCTGGAGTGAAACCTGGAGAGTCAGTAACCTGCCAGTCAGTGTAGACAATACTAAGCTAAATGGATCAGTGGCACATAGGCAGTTTCTTATGTACCTGAACCCCACAAACTTCAAAGATACCCACAGCCCAATTCGTACTTCAATATTAAGATTCTAGACAGAGTCAGGAATCCTGTGGCCCTCCCGAGGTTAGACATGCTTGCTGGGGATGATGGGAGTTGGAGTCCGACAACATTTGGAGGGTCACAGGTTTCCAATCCCTGATTATAATGATTACTCTTTCAAAGTGAGATGTCAATAGTGTCTATCAATAGAGATGGATTTAGGGGAGTCAATTGGGTCAGTTGCACTGGGCATGGAGCATAGCTGTTAAGCGTCCCTTATTTGGCGGGACAGTCCCTTATCCCAGCGCCATGTCCCACTGCTGTCCCTTATTGATGATGTCCCTTAAGTAAGCTACTGAAGGTAATGGGGCCCTTTTCTATGTCCAGCTGTCCTTTGTCAACAACAAATTGTTGCTGTTTTTTTGTGTTGAATATATGCTATGTGGTAATTTATGGACCTAATAGGTATCTAAAGCCATTTGCACGCAATAAAATATGTATTTGTTGATCCCTTATTTTGCCTGCTGATCCCTTATTTTCAAAGCTGCCGGTCCCTTATTTTCAAATCTGTAAGTTGACAGCTATGGCATGGAGCCTTGGGGGCACCATAGCTATGATTTAGAATGGAGAGTGAGAGGAGGGGAGGGCAAGTTTTGACACTGCACAGAGCACCACGCCACTGAAATTTGAGACCCCAAGGTCTCCCCACTGTGAACAAGGGAGAAACCCATCTAAGGTCATCTACAACAACAACAACAACAATTTAGTCACTTTTTCAGCAAGTACCTGGGAGCTATCACATTGGGAGGAGAGATCCAAGTGATTTAAACAAAAGAAAGAAACAAAACAAAACTTATGTTGAACAGGCCTTAAATTTCTCCCTCCTGCTATAAAGTGGGAGGGGGGAGTGGAGAACCCAAACACATGCCTCCTATTGGGTATTTTGATATAGAAGTGTTTTCAAACAGCGGAGATATTTAGCCTTGAAAATTAGCTACTCAGCATGCCAGCACGAAAATTAATTTAATGGAGTGTAAATTAACACACTTGACACTTTTTTGATCATTTCTTCCCCCTTCGGCTGCTGACCAATAGCAATTTAAAAGTTTACCCCCCTCTTAAGGTTGGGACATTAGAATGCTAAAGTGAGTTCCTTCCAGCATGGCGATAGTGCCCCCGCTCCTTGCCAGCACCATGCATCAAATTTAAGAGTCTTTAAATATTAAGCATTGGCACAATAGTTTGCATGCAATAAACCCACTCTTCAAACAGTGTAGCTTTCAGAGGCACTGAAATGTGCAAGGGGGAGCTGGATTGCGAAAGAGGACTCACCTCCTAAATTTACTGTGGAAGTTAATTAAGAATGTTGAGAGTTCATAGCAAAGATTTGCTGAACACTACAGTGAAATATTTACAGCCAAAGAGGCAACGCAGTGATACTTCTGATATGTTGATAAATATTAAGAATGTTATTAGGTGTTTATTTTTAAATGTATCTGGATGGGTTATTTTTTTGCAGAAATGACAATAAAAATAATAATTTAATTGTCATTGTAAAATGCCTCATAGTGGAAGCAGATTAAATTGCCACAAAAAAAGCCATTAGGGAAATTCATGGCCCCCTGTAAATGTAAAGTGTTTTGCCAATGTGCCATAAATAACTCCTCTCATTCCAGGAATATGAGGCATAGGAAATAAATTAGTGCAACCACAACAGAAGTGGATGTTAAGGTGACAACAGCTTTCCATTCAGGCTGCTGCCAGGAAAGGCAACTGGGCCAAGGGCAGAGGCAAATGAACGGTTTAATTGCCGCCATGGCAAATCACCTACTCCAAATGCATTGTGCCATATTGACAGAACTCAAAGACTACTCCACTCTGCAGCTCAATAGTAGTGATAGGGAAGGGGAGTAAGTATGTTTCAGTTGTCACTAGACATTAGACAAATGTCACTGAGAGTCTACTTTTCCCCCTTAGGGATGAGTGAAAGATTCACATCCAGTAGGAAGGGCGAGATCTGTCCATTTCAGTTTTGCTCAGTTCCACATTTTTTTCCCAGTCTTAAGGTCTAGTTGCCTGTTTGTTTTTTGTTTTTTTTACACATCAGTACAAAAGCTCATTTGCATTTCTCCTAATACAGGCATTTTGTATGCAACGTTTGCCCAATATTCATGTTTTTGCAGGCAACATACCCTGCTATAATGCATTTCTGTACTTTATTGTCAATAACAGACACATTTATGTGCACACTTTTCATGTGTATATTTATAGTGCTTTTTCTACGGGAAAAAAGATGCTGGTACTCACCATGATCCTCCCCCCTTCTCTTTCTCTCTCTCATACTCCCTCTCCTGTCCCCCCTCAATTACTTAAAGTCCCACTTTGCCTGTCCCTTCCCCTTCTTCAGCCTCTTCCCCACCTTGAACCACCTGCTCTTCACACCCACCCAGGATTCTGCCCTTCTCCTACCTTCCCCTTCTCCCAGCCACACCGTCCAAAGTTGCTTCTAAGGCTTGCTCCAGCCACAGAACGCTGCTGCCTCCTCCCCCTTCTCTCTCTCTCTCTCCCTCCCTCCCCACCCTTCTTTGCAGACATGGAAAGAGCAAGCAGAGACAAAAGGATAGCGGCACTCATGGCATAGCAAGGCAATGGCATAGCAGCAAGTCCAGGGAGGGAACGCACAACATGGAGGAGCAACAGAGGAGGAACAATGAAACCTGTTGACTCTGAGCGGCAACTACACCCCCAAACAAGGGCCTCCTTTTCCTTGCCCCAGCCTCCTGCTTTTCGCAACCCCCCTTTTAGCCCCAGTTGCTTACTTGCTCTCCCCACCCTCTGTTTACCTTATCACAAGATTCTGGAGGAAAAGTGCTGTTACTGAGTACCATTGTGCTGCCAGAAAAAAAGCACTGTGTGTGTGTGTGTGTGTGTGTGTGTAGAGTACATGGTGCTTTGATTGGCGAATTGCATCAGAAAGTTCAGAAATATGCAGATTTTGAAGGATATCTGCATTCTGGTTCACTCATTGGTCCAGGAAGTGTAAATTAGGTAAGTATGTATTAAGTACAGCATAAACATTTTTCACTCATCCGTATGTTCACAATAAATGAAGGAAAATAGATTAGTTCTCATCAGTTTCCAACAGTAGAATGCAGTAGGGATAAACTGAATAATCTCAGTAAGTATGTTTGCACTTCATTCATTTTCAGATGTTTACTAATACTCTTGTTCTGTCCCATTCCTACATTCAAAGAATAGCCCATGCCAAAAAATCACATCTGAATATTGGATTGCATCCAGTGTTGATCACAGTCAGAGGAGACTCAATGAAATTAATGGGAATGACCAACTTAGATCCTTTGATTTCAGTGGGTTCTCCCATTCTGAGCAGTATTTATTTATTTAAAAACATTTATTGGTACTGGTAAGGTAGAAGACAGGAAGATCCATAGTAATGTACAAGCAATAGATTCCAGATACCAATTGTCAGCCAAAGAGGACATTTATTTAGGCATTGCAAGGCCAGTGTGACACAACCTCATTCAGCAAGTAAAACAGCACAGGCCTTTATAAGCAAAGGGAACAAGGAGTCAGTTAAGTCTACATATGGCAGTACTTCCTTCGGCTAGCTTCTGCTGATTTAATCACGAGGCATAGCAACTTTCTTATATTTTCCTCCTTCCTTTGTTCTCAACGCTATATAGTAATAACTCCTAGATGTGTGTCATTCTGTCTTTCTCTCATGGTTCTCTTGCAAACATAGCCTCCCCGTTCCAGCCTTCACTTCCTCAGACCTTTTCTCACACATCTCAGTTTTCATTCTCTGATTTCAATAATTTGTCTGGAATGTTCTAGAAGAGGCAACACAGACTAAGGAAGAAGCAGCTGACAGACAGAGCCACCCTTTGGACCATAGGAGCCAACTTCTCAGGGCCAAGGCCCCTTCAGCCCCCAAAAAATATTTGAGGGGAGTGCCCCCGCAAAGTGGATGAACATAATGTGACCGATTATGTGGGGTGGGGTTTCAAGTTGGCACCCCTTCCCTAAAGGTAAAGGTAAAGGTACCCCTGCCTGTACGGGCCAGTCTTGACAGACTCTAGGGTTGTGCGCCCATCTCACTCAAGAGGCCGGGGCCAGCACTGTCCGGAGACACTTCCGGGTCACATGGCCAGCGTGACATCGCTGCTCTGGCGAGCCAGCGCAGCACACGGAAACGCTGTTTACCTTCCCGCTAGTAAGCGGTCCCTATTTATCTACTTGCACCCGGGAGTGCTTTTGAACTGCTAGGTTGGCAGGCGCTGGGACCAAACAACGGGAGCGCACCCCGCCGCGGGGATTCGAACCGCCGACCTTTCAATCAGCAAGCCCTAGGCGCTGAGGCTTTTACCCACAGCGCCACCCGCGTCCCCAATACCCCTTCCCTAGACTGGTTTTAATTAAGAAGGAAGGTGGGTGGGGTCTGGCTAAGGGCACCTTGAGGCTGTTGAGGCAGTGCTCCTATTATTTATTATTATTATTATTATTATTATTATTATTATTATTAAAGGTAATTGCACTTCATGTTTTCCTGCCATGAAGAAATTTCCCAGAGCACTCTGAAGTTAAGTACCATATTGTGTAACATGTTATGGGATATCTATTTACTCATTCAAAATTTTCATAATACATTGCTTTTCAGGCAAACCTCACAACGTGATTTACAGAGGAACAATAAATGTCAATGAAAACTGGTATAAAAAGAATAGCTAAGAGAAGCTGCAAGGAAACAGCAACTTTTTGAAAACTAGACATCCGCTCCACTTGCGGCAAGATGGCTCTTGAGTAGCACTGTGGCTGCAACTGAGGTAGGAAGGAGGGCACCTCAGATGGACTACTGGGATTCATGGCGGTTCCTGAGTAGTCCTGTGGTGAATACAATCCAATGAGTCTACTCTGAAAATTACTTTTAATAATACATACTGATATGCATGTATATGAGACAAGGATGGGGGCGGGGATAGATGCAGCTCAGTGAGAATGTAATCTGCTTGGTAGGTGAAAGGATCAACAGGGGCTTAGTAGGAGGGAAGAGAATATTCTTAACCACTTAATTGTGCCAGACAGCAACATCTGTGATAAACATATTGGATGGATAAACAATGCAGCTGTTAGAGATTTCCTGCAAACAAGGGAAAGCTGCGGCCATATGCAATACATTACCTGTGGTTAATTTGTCGAGATCCTTAACACAATTCCAGAAGAAAAAGAAATCATCAGCAAAGATGTCCAATCAGTTTGGCTATCCCTGAGACATCCATCAGACTTACTTCTGCCTTAGTGAGCCACTGATCATATTGTTTTGGTTCTCTGGAGCCCGGATAAAAAGAATAAGGGCATATGGCCCTGTGCAGTTATCTCATCCTAGATCTTTATCTGAAAAAGCAAATGTAAAGGTACACTCAAAGTGTCAACAAAACGTCTCCTGTGTAGAAATCTGTATAACAACCACAAACACCCATCAACAAATGGATGGATGGCGGTATAACAAGATGGCCACACGTCAGAGGTGGGAGGAACGAGAGGCAAAGGTAAGTGGAGCAATCAGCCCCCTGCAGAAATTCCTCATGCAAGGAATTCAGAGATGAGATGGCAGGGGGGGGGGGAACGTTATGCAATGCTGCAAACCCCACCCACTATCCTTGCTTCCACACATAGGTGATGTACTTGGACTCTGGGCTCAAATACTGCCAAAGGTTTTATTCCCAAAAGCTTAAACATAGATAAGGTTACATTGCTCTGAGGTTCAAAGCACAACTCTATGGTACTTGGCTAGGCATAAGCTAACACGTTGTCTCAAAAATTGACATGCTCCCTTGACTCTCCTTTTGAGGATTGGTATGGACATAGTTTGGACGGGGGTGGTGCTGTGTTCTAAACCATGGAGAAGGTCAGCGGTTCGAATCCCCGCAATGGAGTGAACTCCCGTTGTTCAGTCCCTGCTCCTGCCAACCTAGCATTTCAAAAGCATGTCAAAGTGCAAGTAGGTAAATAGGTACCGCTCTGGCAGGAAGGCAAATGGTGTTTCCATGCGCTGCTCTGGTTCGCCAGAAGTGGCTTAGTCATGCTGGCCACATGACCCGGAAGCTGTACGCCAGCTCCCTTGGCAAGTAAAGTGAGATGAGCACCGCAACCCCAGAGTCGTCCACGACTGGACCTAACAGTCAGGGGTCCCTTTACCTTTACGGACATTGCCATGTGTGTGGGTCTCATCCTGAGTGAGGGGACTGGAGTGAGTTGTAGAGTTGGAAGGCAACCCAAGGGTCATCAAATCCACCCCCTGCTAAAGCATCCATGACAGATGGCCATCCAACCTCTCTCTTAAGTCAGCGCCCCCTTCTTAGCACAACTCCCTTAGATTATTTTCAGGGGCGTGGGTTGTCAGCACCTGGGGCAAGGCAAGTAATTTGCGCCCCCTAACCTGTGGATTTGTGCCCCCTAACCCCCAGATGTTGCACCCGGTGCGGCTGGCACCCCTTGCACCTCCCACGCTACGCCACTGATTATTTTAGCTGGCAATGCAGGGAGCTTATCCTGGGCTCCTCTTCATGCATACGCTCTACCACTGCACTACAAAAAATGAAATTGCTGAGTTATTGCAATGTCCCTAATGATAAATAACCCCAGGCTCAGCTTTGAATGGAGTATGCATGAAGATGTATACACACACGCTGCACACACACACACACCATGCTCATGGAGTAGTTTGGGGTCCTCATCTCTTTCCTCTCACCCCCTTCCTGCCTCATCCAACCCCACTTTACATTTATTGGAGAAATACCCTGCTGGTTCTAAAGCAAAGCTAGCCCTCTTTGATAGCGATGCATCCCTGGGAGAAACTCCACTGGTCTTGGGTTTGAAGGTGGAATAGAAGCTGGTAATGATTACAAGCAATGCCAAGGAGTGCTGGAGAAGGGAGGATTGTCAGGACAGTGCCCCCTGCTTTGACAGGCAATTACTGTCTGAACCTACCAAGTTGTGCTCCATGCAGCATTTAACAAACACAGCAGGGACTAACCTTGAAGAGTTGGCAGCCTCCCTCCCACAGACATGAAATAAAAACAAAATATCCCTCATTAGCGAGTTGTAAGCCAAAGACAGGTCTTGAAAATATGTCAATTTCTTTCTCCCCGCCCTTTCTTTCTTTTCTTTTCTTTTTTTAAAAAACCCCACCATTCAAAATAATAGGATTACATGTTAGCACTGTAAATCCATGTAAAGAGCTTGTTTTAAAAAAGGGAATGTCAAATAAATAACTTCATGATTGCAGTTCTGAATTGCAGAAGTGTAGGGTGAAATGAGGCAATACTTGACTACAGAGCAAATACTACATGTTTAATTCAGGGTTGGATCTAGACACATCAAAGAAGCATTTCAGTTAAACGCGTTGCAAACTTTGTATGAGAAACTGGGTTAGCAAAAACAGAACTCCACAGCGCCATCTGATGTCACAGTGTTAGAATGCATAAACAACACATACAAAGTGCTTTGCCAAAATAGCTGAGTCCTAGGTTTGAGTCAAATGCTACACAACTCTTTAGCTCTGCAGTAGAAGAATTGGTGGAGGCTTGCTGTGCCATTAGAAGCTCAGACCCCAAGACCTAATGAGATGCTTGTGTTCTGAAGTGGATTTTATTCTTAGCTGTTTTTTGTTTTTGTTTTTAATGACCCACCCCCTCCCAGAGTTCTGATGTTCAGTCTGTGAGTGCCATTGTTTATACAGACAAAACAGCATCATCAATACACATGAGAGAAGTATCATGCATATATACAGCCAGAATACCTCTTCCTGGGGACAAACAACCAGGGAGTTCTGTCACCTTCATGCCCTCTTTGTGGGCTTCTCAAAAGTATCTTTTCAGGTGCTAGATGTTGGACTACATTAGGCACAGGCAAACTTGGCCCTCCAGATGTTTTGGGACTACAACTCCCATCATCCCTAGCTAACAGGGCCAGTGGTCAGGGATGATGGAAATTCTAGTCACAAAATATATGGAGGGCTGAGTTTCCCTATGCCTGGACTACATGGCCCATTGGTCTCAACAGGGCTCTTCCTATGTTATTAGAAAAGCTGCAAATAGATTCTATTTGCTTGGCACTTCCACCTCTTCCCACAGTCCTTGCAAAGTCTTGCTGCTTTTACTCCCCTCTGCTGCTCCCAGTTGTTTGCTTTCTGCCCTGAACTACATCTCTCTAGTTCTTTTTGTGAGCAACCATACAGCATTTGACTTTTTCTTTTTGAGGGGGAGGGGTATTTTTGCTCTTTGTCTCGTTGAGTGTCCATTTGTAAATCTAAGACTTTTTCAGAAGTCAGTGCGAACCTGGGAACCTTATTTGATTTGATATGAATTGTGCCAATATTAACAGGGAGAAAGCTCATTAAAAAGAAATGAAAAGATTCTTGCCTAAGGCCCACTTCTGCCAGCTGAAAGATATTCCCATTGTAGATCTTCGTCTGCTACCCAAGCTTTGGGGAGTGGTCTTATACTAGTGAGGCCATTGGTCCATTGGTTTCCAATGGGGGTCTTTCCCAGTTCTAGCTGCAGATCCTGGGAAACTTGGGATATTCTGCATGCAAAGCTGATGCTCTGAGCCACAGCCATCACGTATCCCAGATCCAGCCTTGGTTTTAGTTGCATTGAGACAATCCTGAGCAATCCAAGGCTGCCAGGGGACAAATCATCTGCAACTGCAAGGAATCATAAAACCCACTGACAAATACCCCTTCCTCTTGGTTCACATGGGAACCAATGACACTGCAAGCAATAGCCTCCAGAAGATCAAAAGAGACTACGAGGCTCTGGGCAGGAAATTGAACCAATTAAATGCACAAATTGTCATCTCATCTGTCCTCCCAGTTGAACGACGTGGCCCAGGGAGAGAGGGAAAAATAGTGGAAGTGAACAGCTGGCTTCGCAAATGGTGTAAACAGGAACGGTTTGGATTCTTAGATCACGGACTGCAGTTTCTTGAAGATGGACTTCTGGCAAGCGATGGGCTGCACCTCACAACGGTTGGGAGGAATGTTTTCGCCAAAAATCTCAGAAACCTCATCAGGAGGGCTTTAAACTGACTAATGTGGGGGAGGGAGACAGTGCTCCTGAAGGTAGGAGTCTATCAATTGATGAAGATGATCATCCAAATGTCATAGACCAAATGGAGCAAACAGCACGCAGACCTAGTGGTGGGAGGAAAAAATCCTTAAATAAGAGACACGGGGGAATGATTAATGGACTTCAATGTCTGTACACTAATGCGCAAAGCATGGCAAATAAACAAGATGAGCTTGAGCTCTTGGTACAGCAAACTAAATATGACATAATAGGCATCACTGAAATCTGGTGGGATAAGTCCCACGATTGGAATGTAAAAATGGAGGGATACAATCTATTTCAGAGAAACAGACCAGACAAGAAAGGAGGAGGAGTGGCGTTATATGTCAGGGATGTGTATACCTGTGAAGAGATCCAAGATTTAGAACCTCAAAGCCAAAGTGAGAGCATTTGGGTCAAAATTAAGGGAGAGAAGAATGACAGTGACCTCATTGTGGGAGTTTACTATAGATCCCCAAGCCAAACGGAGGACATAGATGATGCCTTCCTGGAACAGATGGCCAAGCATGCAAAAGGAAGGGAGATAGTAGTAATGGGGGACTTCAATTACCCGGATATTTGTTGGATGTCAAACTCAGCCAAGAGCATAAGGTCAAACAGATTCCTCACTGGCCTTGCAGACAACTTCATTGTCCAGAAAGTGGGAGAAGCAACAAGAGGAACAGCCATTTTAGATCTGGTCCTAACCAATGTTGATGACCTGGTTAGTGGGGTAGAAGTGGAAGGATCATTAGGCGCGAGTGATCATGATCTTCTGAAGTTTACTATACAGAGGAAAGGAGCAGCCAAGCATACTAGGACTCAATTTCTTGACTTTAAGAAAGCCGACTTCATAAAACTTAGGGAAGTGCTGGGTGAGATCCCATGGACAGTAATACTAAATGGAAAGGGAGTTCATGATGGCTGGGAGTTTGTTAAGAGGGAGATAGTAAAAGCACAACTTCAGGCAATACCAATGAGACGGAAAAATGGAAGGTGCCTAAAGAAGCCAGGGTGGCTATCTAAAGAACTTTTAACTGAGTTAAGATTAAAAAAGGATGTGTACAAAAAATGGAAAAGGGGGGAAACCACCAAAGAGGAATTCAAACAAATAGCCAGCACGTGTAGACATAAAGTCAGAAAAGCTAAAGCACAGAATGAACTCAGGCTTGCTAGAGAGGTTAAAAGCAACAAAAAAGGCTTTTATGGGTATGTTCGAAGCAAAAGGAAGAACAAAGAAACAGTGGGGTCACTCAGAGGAGAAGATGGTGAAATGCAAACAGGAGACACAGAAAGGGCTGAACTCCTCAATGCCTTCTTTGCCTCAGTCTTCTCCGATAAAGAAAACAATGCCCGACCTGAAGAATTTGGAGCAAATGATTCAGCAGAGGAAACACAGCTCAGAATAACTAAGGAGATAGTACAAGAATACTTGGCTAATGTATTCAAGTCTCCAGGGCCAGATGAACTGCATCCAAGAGTATTAAAAGAACTGGCAGATGTGATCTCAGAACCACTGGCAGTCATCTTTGAGAATTCCTGGAGAACAGGCAAAGTCCCGGCAGACTGGAGGAGGGCAAATGTTGTCCCTATTTTCAAAAAGGGGGAAAGAGAGGACCCAAATAATTACCGCCCAGTTAGTCTGACATCAATACCAGGGAAGATTCTGGAGCAGATCATTAAGCAAACAGTCTGTGAGCACCGAGAAAGGAATGCTGTGTTCACCAATAGTCAGCATGAATTTCTGAAAAATAAGTCATGTCAGACTAACCTGATCTCATTTTTTGACAGAATTACAAGCCTGGTAGATGAAGGGAACGCAGTGGATGTAGCCTACCTTGATTTCAGCAAGGCATTTGACAAGGTGCCCCATGATATTCTTGTAAAGAAGCTGGTAAAATGTGGTCTTGACTATGCTACCACTCAGTGGATTTGTAACTGGCTGACTGACCGGACCCAAAGGGTGCTCATCAATGGTTCCTCTTCATCCTGGAGAAGAGTGACTAGTGGGGTGCCACAGGGTTCTGTCTTGGGCCCGGTCCTATTCAACATCTTTATCAACGACTTGGATGATGGACTCAAGGGCATCCTGATCAAATTTGCAGATGACACCAAACTGGGAGGGGTGGCTAACACCCCAGAGGACAGGATCACACTTCAAAACGACCTTGACAGATTAGAGAACTGGGCCAAAACAAACAAGATGAATTTTAACAGGGAGAAATGTAAAGTATTGCACTTGGGCAAAAAAAATATGAGAGGCACAAATACAAGATGGGTGACACCTGGCTTGAGAGCAGTACATGTCAAAAAGATCTAGGAGTCTTGGTTGACCACAAACTTGACATGAGCCAACAGTGTGACGCGGCAGCTAAAAAAGCCAATGCAATTCTGGGCTGCATCAATAGGAGTATAGCATCTAGATCAAGGGAAGTAACAGTGCCACTGTATTCTGCTCTGGTCAGACCTCACCTGGAGTACTGTGTCCAGTTCTAGGCACCACAGTTCAAGAAGGACACTGACAAACTGGAACGTGTCCAGAGGAGGGCAACCAAAGTGGTCAAAGGCCTGGAAATGATGCCTTATTAGGAACGGCTAAGGGAGCTGGGCATGTTTAGCCTGGAGAAGAGGAGGTTAAGGGGTGATATGATAGCCATGTTCAAATATATAAAAGGATGTCACATAGAGGAGGGAGAAAGGTTGTTTTCTGCTGCTCCAGGGAAGTGGACACAGAGCAATGGATCCAAACTACAAGAAAGAAGATTCCACCTAAACATTAGGAAGAACTTCCTGACAGTAAGAGCTGTTCGACAGTGGAATTTGCTGCCAAGGAGTGTGGTGGAGTCTCCTTCTTTGGAGGTCTTTAAGCAGAGGCTTGACAACCATATGTCAGGAGTGCTCTGATGGTGTTTCCTGCTTGGCAGGGGGTTGGGCTCGATGGCCCTTGTGGTCTCTTCCAACTCTATGATTCTATGATTCTATGAACAAGCAAATACTAGGTCCTCTGGATGGAGAAGACAGAGAAATACTATTGGGAGAAATAGTGAAGGCAGAACTACTCAACACCTGCAAACCTCTGTTTTCACTCAAAAGCAAAGCAAAGCCCAACCTGCTGATATCAGAATAAATTATGCAAGGAGCCCAAGATAGGAAAAGAGGTAATAAGGGAACACCCAGCTACTTTATATGAATTCAAATCTCTGTGACTTGATGAGCTGCATCCAAGGGTACTAAAGGAACATGCGGATCTAATTTCAGAGCCTTTGTCTATGATCTTTGAAAATTCTTGGAGAACAGGTGAGGTCCCAGCAGATTGGAGGCAGGCAAATATTTTACCCATCTCGAAAAGGTGAGGAACAGCAACGAAGCCACTGGGGGCAGGGCTGCGCGTAAGGTGCACTGCCGGGACAAACCTTGTCCCACCTGTTGCAACCTTCTCAGGCACTCTCCAGCTGGAGGGTGCTGAAAAGGACACAACAGCTAATGACAGAGCAGGGTGCTGTGAGGGGCCTCCAAAAAAACTGAACCCGGGGCAATGGCCCCCTCAGCCCCACCCCCACACTATGCAGGCAGGTGGGAAAGAAGACCCAGTTAACTACTGACTCATGAACTCAACATTGGTTCCAGGAAATATCCTAGGACAGATAATTCAACAGTCAGTCTGTGAGCACTTAGAAAAGGATGCTGTGATTACTAAGACCCAACATTTCTTTCTTTCTTTCTTTCTTTCTTTCTTTCTTTCTTTCTTTCTTTCTTTCTTTCTTTCTTGTTACTTGCTTGGTGGATCAGGGGAACGCTGTGTACATAGTGAATCTTGATTTCAGCAGGTTTTTCACAAATTCCTCTGGGCCTGATGTTATAATAATAATAATAATAATTCAACATTTTTTATAAATGACTTGGCTAAAGAACTTTAAAGGATGCTCATCAAATTTGCAGATGACACCAAACAGACAGGGATAACTAATGCTGCAGAAGACAAAATCAGAATTCAAAATTCTGAAAGTTGACCTGAAACCGTTCTTAACCTAAAGCATCACTTTAGCTAATGGGGCCTCCTGCTGCTGCTGCGCTGCCAGAGCACGATTTCTGTTCTCATCCTGAAGCAAAGTTCTTAACCTGAAGCACTATTTCTGGTTTAGCAGAGTCTGTAACCTGAAGCGTATGTAACCTGAAGCATATGTAACCCGAGGTACCACTGTAGAACCATAGCAAAGCCAGTAAATGCAGTGCTCTAAGGAAGGTTAGCATACAACACTACAGTAAGACTAATTAAGAGGGAGGGCAAGGAGGATTGTTATTCTGCCAACTCCAATCCTGAGGCTCAGCCAGGTTTTATCAGTGGAGGGAGGACCAGAGTGAAGCCTGCTCCACTCCGGTTTGCTCCCAAACTGCACCCACCTGGCCTGGATGTATTGGTCCAAATTAAAACACTGGTTGAATCCCCCAACTACCAGCCAACTGCCCAGCATTGCTCCCCCGGGATTGGGGTCTACTGTGCCAGGGTGCAACTGCTGCCCACCCCAGGACTGGGTAAGTAGCCATTTCTAACAGCTGAGTAGCAATAGCCAGGCACTGAATCCATGTGGGGGGTGCCCCCTCACTAGGTGGAAGAGTTGTTGAACAGACAGTCACTCCTGTTTCCTCAAAAAGCCTTGGGATGCAACAAGAGTGGGTTCAAAGTACCACTTTCATTTATCCCACACAATCCCAAGTGAAGGAACCCTCCTGCACAGCTTCAACACTATGGTCCAGGTGCATAGTCCCCCCCCCCACCTGCGTGGCTGTAAGTAAGAAGACAGACAGGTTAGTGGGGCACTGCCCCATTTGCCCTAGTGGAGTCCATGGTATTTCAACACAACAAAACTCCAATATGTCAATCTGTGAATGAAGTCAACCTTTGACTTGCCTTAAAATCTGGGCTTCATAGTCTTCTCTCTCTCTCTCTCCTATTCTGTATTAAAAAGTACAGGCTTCTTCCACCCAACAAGAAATCCAAATTGTCTTAGTTTTTTTTTAAGGCTAATTGGAGAAAATCTTGATGCATGTGCAATTTGAAACCATCTGGTCTGCCATAAATATATCCTAGCAACTACAGATTTGCATTCTATTTCAATTTTTTAATTTTAACTAGGCCTGGAGTGACATATTACAACAAATTCATCAAAAAAAATAAATCAGAATCCTGAGTCCAAGTTCTTAATTTGAGATGTTTTCATTCCCCCCCCTTGACTTTTGATGTTTACCTCTGAAAGGTACCTTTGCACGATGGGGCAGAGAGTTCTCCTCGCTTTGTGGGGTGGCAGTAGCTGGCAAGGTGTTGTAGAGAAGAGACAAATAATGGGGCCCTTGCCGCTTGCACCTGGGTGGATCTGGGATAGGTCAGGGCCATGTGGGTAAACCTGTAGAATCGATCTGGCCTGCTCACTCATGCAGCCCTGATCTCACTGCAAAACCCCCAAATCAGCCAGCTAAACAGCAGCGATGCCACTGTAAGGAGGGTTGCTCTGCAATTCTGCCCCACCACACCCACCACTACTGTGCGAAGGAAAGAGTCTTGCAGCAAAGGAACCAACTGCTTGGGCTTTGCTATTGTTGAATCATTTATTGGAATTATAGCATGAAATTTGAAATTTGTGAGAAGGGCTGAGCAAGTGAAGGCTGGAATGTGAAGGCTGTGATTGCAAAAGAACCATGAGAAAAGGACAAGGTAGCACGCAAGCAGGCACCTGTTATTAGAAATGGTTATAGGGGAAGAGATAAGGAAGCTAAAAGACAGTTGCTATGCCTTGTGATTTAACCAGTAGAAGCTGGTAGAAGGAAGTATGGTCATATATGGACACAGCTGCCCACTTGCTTCCCTTTGCTTGTAAGTGTATACAGTGGTACCTCTGGTTGCGAACGGGATCCGTTCCGGAGGCCCGTTCGCAACCTGAAAAGAATGCAACCCGCACAGTGCGGGTCGTGATTCACCACTCCTGCACATGCATGTGACATCATTTTGTGCATCTACTCATGCATGAGTGGTGAAACCCGGAAGTAACCCTTTCCGGTACTTCCAGGTAGCCACAGGAAACAACCTGAAAACGCACAACCTGAAGCAAATGCAACACGAGGTATGACTGTAAATGCTTGTCCTGTTTTCAATTTCACTACTTGCTGGTTGAGGTTGCGTCACACTGGCCTTGCAATGCTTAGATAAACACCCTATTTTGCTGACCTCTGGAATCTGGATTTTATTGGCCATCAAGGCTCAACCTACATGGCACTGCATATTGAACCCCAGTATTCCCCAACACTAGCTAGGGAAGAAGCAGGGACAGAATGCTTTCCCCCAGCAAGTCTGGTTCTTTTTACCTGTGCTTTCATTCCCTTCCTATTGATTCCCTTGAGAGGGAATTCATTAACATAGGAAGATGCCTGATACTGCGTCAGGCCATTGGGTTAATCTAACTCGGTACCACTTTCCTCATCCTACCTGCAGATGCCAGGACTGAACCTGGGACTTTCTGCATGCAAATAAGATGCTCTACCACTGAGTTATGGCTCTTCTCCTTAAACATTGGAAGCTGCCTTATACTGAGTTAGACCAATGGCCCATCTTGGTCAGAATGGTTTACACCAATCAGAAGGAGCTCCCCAGGGTTTCAAACAGAGGATAAATACCCCACCTGGAGGTCTGCTGAGGACTGAAGGAGCTCTGGTTTTATGCAGATCCAAAGCTTCTCTTGATCTGAAATACCTATTTTTCTCCCTTGCTGCTATTTTTATCTGCAAGCAGTGAGGGGAGAGTTGCATAACAACAACACAACAACAACAACAACAACAACAACAACAATTTATTTATACCCCACCCATCTGGCTGGGTTTCCTCAGGCACTCTGGGCAGCTTCCAACAAAGATTTAAAATACATTAACATGCATGCTATGGCCCCTTTGACCCCCGCCCCACCCCGAGACCCTAGGATCACGCCCTGAATCTCTTGAATGCCTTTGAATAATATTTTATAATTTATCACTCATTAGATATCACAATAATTAGTTGCACCTCATTTTTGTTTGCAATGCAGAATAAAACGTTGCCGGTTTTTTTGGGGGGGAGGGGGGGAGAGGTGTCCCAAACTTGGGTATGTGTGTTTTGCTTTGCTGCACAGTCCCACCATCTTATTGTCCATCCCGTAATATTCTACCTTTTGCCTCTGACCCTGCCCACCGAAGACATCCAGCCCCTGGATGTTTGCCCAGAACGGAATGTGGAGCTCTGGCTGAAAAGGGTTCTCTATCCCTGACCTAGTACAATGAGGATAACAGCAGTAAACCTCTGCAACTCCTCTTGCAGTCAGTAAGCCACCAGTGAAGCACACTTCACTCATAATCTAACTACTGCAGAACAAAGTATTCAAAATGTAACATCCAAGCAAAAAACAAAAACAAAAAACCATCCTCTCTACTTGCTCCTTAAATTGCCAAAACTTTTCACAATACAAGGGTTGTTGTTAATTTAATCTGTTTCTTATCCGCCCTTCACCAGAAGGTCTTGGGCACACAAAAGCAAAATTAAAACCGAGAATCATAATCTATATAGGTCACTATAGAAGGGTGCCTTCTCGCCAGCCTCTTTCCCCAACCCTCCAAAATGTGTTTTATTTTAATTGTTTAGGTGAAATTCAGTGTCAGATCCTCTCTTTTCACTGGCATTCTTCTGTTACATTTCTCCTTCTATTACATTCTTGGCCCCTAAATCCCAAAAGCCAAATGCCTTGCATATCAATTATCTATTGTGTTAAGAAAACACAGTGCGGAAGTGACTGAGGACTGCATTCCTGTCTCACCACGATGCCCACTTTTTCTTTTTATATAAAGATGTGGATTTATTGGATTTGAACAACTGAGCCATCCATCACTTATGATGAAAAACCAGCTGATGAGGACTAAGGTGACCCAGGTTACAAACAGAAAGCAGCTTTGCTTGATTGTGAAACCAAGCATATCCACCCTGATCCGTCCCTTCATCTTGGCTCCCTGAGCTACTTCCTCCAATTCTTGCCTCCTCATCTCCTCCAAACGCTAAAACTCCTGCCAAAATGGTTTCTGACTTCTTACCCACCCCCCTCCTGCCTATATCATGCCGAAATGTAAATGAGCATGCTCTCTCACACACAAACAATGTCTGTGCCCTGGCTGTGCAGCATGAATATTTATGAAGAAGCTAAATGGAGAGTGCTAGCCAAAGTTAGCAGCTGAGAGAGGCAGCATTCAGTGCCAGATCTTTGGTGGCTTTTAGCATCCAAGCTGAGCTAGTGGGTGGGCCAGAGCCAGACGTGGCTTTAGAGAGAAGCACAATGGTTGCACTGTAGCTTGAACCAGAGCCCAGCATCCCCACTGCCCTTCATCACGTCCAGCTCTGCATGGAACAGATGATTAGATAGGTAGTTATGTCTAACTCTGCAGTGACCTGGTCCAGAGAATGGGCCAAACCCAGTGGTGGATCTACATTTCTGGGGCCCTGAAGCACGAACTGTTGTGGGGGGCCCTTCACAACCAGCAAGGAGGTCTGGTAACTACTGTTATCTTCTTGAAGGGTCCCCCCCCCCACCATGACAAATCACATTTTTTAACTACTACATCTCTTAATTTGCTGTACTGAATTATCTCACATGTCAAAGTCACTGCTGTGAGTAAGAATTTACCATGCCATAGTTTTCAAGTTACTGTGGTGTTCCATCTTTACAACATCTGTGCTACTGACTCTCAAACATTGGGATTGTTGAAATATGTTCAAATAATAATAACTGAGTAATGCAACTCATATTGGGTCTACTAGACCCAAAGAAATTAAGCAGTGTGGACTACAGTTGCTTCTGGGGCTCCTCTGAGATTAGCGGTCCTGAAGCTTAACCTTCATTAGTAGATCTGCCCTTGGCCATACCACAGTGGTGGAGTTGCATGCTTTCCTCTGCATGACAACAGGTTCAATATCAGGTAGGGCTGCAATAGATTCCTGTCTGAAACCCTAGAAAGCCACTAGAAAGCCTGTGAAGTTGAGTGTTCTTCAACTTTGTGACCTCAGATGTTGTTGGACTACAGCTCTCAGCATCACTGTCTGATGGCTAAATTCACAGGCAATGATGGGACTTGAAGTGCAACAACATCTGGGAACCCAAGGCTGAAGAACATATATGTGTCTAGATAGACAAGTGTGCTGATGTGTTATAAGGCAGTTCTTGATATTCCTGCAGTCCCTATAATCCACAGTTCGGTGATAGAGCACATGATTTGCATACAGATGGTCTCAGGTTCAATCCCTGGCATCACCACACAGGGTTGGGAATCACCCCTGTATGAAATCCTGGCGTGCTACTGCCAGTCAATGTAGATAACACTGAGCTGCATTATGAGCTGAGTGTCATCTCTCCCAGGAGTCTGTCTCCTGCTCACAGAATATAAAATATTCTGAGCCAAGATGACTTCACCCAACACTAGAAATTGAGTTTTGGGCTTGTTTGCATGAAAGTCTTTTGCAAAACATGTTGCTTTGCAATGTCTTAAGATTGTAATAAGGATGGCAATGGGTGACTTGCAATGACTGTCAAATGACAGTACACCTTACAGCAACAACATTTTGCATTTTCCTCACTTGGGCCTGCTTTGGAAGCATACCTGAAAAAGGAAGGAACAGTAGATCAAGGTATGCATGATAAGAATGAACTCATGAACTAGAAATCATTCAAAGTTCTACTCCCAAATGAACTTAATTCACATTTGGTTGACCCTGCAGTTACTTTCACGTGTAGTTCAGAGCTTGTTTAACTGAACTATTTCAATCCAAGCATTGAGTTCAGCTATGTATGGAGGTTCTTCATTCCTGGAAGAGATGGGTCAATAGGCAACATGTGCTGATAATCAACTGATAATATCTGAGTCTATGGAAAAGGGAACAGTGATTTTGCACTGGAGAACAAATAAGGGTGGGGTTTCCTTCCTTCCTTCCTTCCTTCCTTCCTTCCTTCCTTCCTTCCTTCCTTCCTTCCTTCTGGATACTTATTGCTCTACCCACTTTTGCCTCTTTTCTTACCCAGCACTGTGACCCAGATGGGAATGAGGCCCTCTGACCAAAAAAACTCCTCCCACCCTTGCTGTAGACCAGAGCTTTCCAAACTTTACAAGTTGGTGACACACTTTTTTGGACATGCGTCATTTCGCAACACAGTAATTTAGGTTTGCATCATTTCACGACAGAGTAATTCAGTTTTACTAGCAAACACAGAGGTTAAAGTAACCCCTTTCTAGCCCCGGGAGTAGTGTGGGGAGCGTTCGTATGAAGCACTTACACACCGCAGCCAACACAAAATGTGTCGCGACACACAGTTTGGAAAGCTCTGTTGTAGACACTTACCTTTTCAGTAGGCAAGCACAAGCACACTGTGAGGGCTTGAACAAGCCTAATTTCCTGCTTTTAACAAGCCAGCCCCAGGCAACTGTCACCAGCTGCAAAACCACAGTCAATGACGCACCCCTCTTTTTTTGTTAGTGTTTATCACACATTCACTTTGTCTTTCAATTGATAGCACTTTAAGAAATAGTAACAACAACAACAACAACAAACAACAACAACAACAGAACAGAAAGAAGTCTTGGACAGGGTTCAGCTGCAGCAGATGATTAGGCTTCAAAAATCAATTTTTATGTTCACCAGGGCTGTAAAAAACTAGTGCTTCCCTCCACTTACCAAATCTGATTGGAATCAGAGAGGCCCCTCTGCTTGTTGTACATAGTCATGGATGGTGAGGCAAATCAATGAAATTCATTCTCAGGCTTGGTACCTCATCCTTCTTTCTCTCTCCTCCCCGTGCTCCCCCTTCCCTGTATTTATTTATTTCATAAAATGTATATACCACTTGAAGGTAGAATAAACCTCAAAGTGGTTTACAAAAAAAAGAGATAAAAACAACAAAATCATTACCGAAAAAATTACAACTGTATTTTAAAATGTACTCAATACTAAAACAAATTAAAACTCATACATATAAACATCTGGTACCTTTACCTTTAAGGTAAAGGTAAAGGAACCCCTGACAGTTAAGTCCAGTCGTGAACGACTCTGGGGTTGCGGCACTCATCTTGCTCCGCAGACAGTTTTTCCGGGTCATGTGGCCAGCATGACTAAGCCACTTCTGGCGAAACCAGAGCACTGCACAGAAACACCGTTTACCTTCCCACTGGAGTGGTACCTATTAATCTACTGGCACTTTTGGGCATGTTTTTGAACTGCTAGGTTGGCAAGAGCTGGGACCGAGCAATGGGAGCTCACCCCGTTGCAGGGATTTGAAGTGCCACCCTTTTGATCGGCAAGCCCAAGGTTCAGTGGTTTAGACCACAGCACCTCCCGCCCCACCCCTTTACCTTTAGGCTTGTCTAAATAAGAAGGTTTTCAGGAGGTACAAAAAATAATACAGTGAAGGCGTCTGCCTGATATCAATGGCAGGGAGTTCCAAAAAATGCCACTGCTTCCACATTAAATGGTCAAATTCTTACAGATGTGGTGCAGGGATTATGTGGCACATGTAGTAGTGCCGATCAGTTCCACTGATCAAAGTGGTCAAGTGGGCACGTGGGGTAAGGTGCTCTTGTATGTAAACTGGTCCCAAATTGTTAAGGGCTTTATATACTAATAGTAACACCTTGTATGTAGCCTAGAAGTGAATCAGCAACCAGTGCAGACCTCTGAGCACAGATGTTATATGCTGACAAGGCCTCGCTCCTGTCAGCAATCGCGCTGCAGCATGCTGCATTAATTAAAGCCACACGTAGAGCACATTTCAGTAATCCCGTATTGAAGTAACAAAAGTGCACAAACCTTTGTAGTCTATGATCCTATCTTCCTCTGCCCAGCTTACCCAGTGAGCTGGTGGCACCAAAGCAGGCTCCGCAAGCATTATGTCTCCCCAGGCTAGATGGGAATGAAGCAGGTTTGGTGGGGTATGTGAGGGTTGCCATATCTTGAAGAGCAAAAAAGAGGACAGCTTGAGCAGCTGCCAGCGCAAACTGGAGAAAGAAGCATGCAGGGCTGCTGCCACAATGCCCGCAAGCCTCATTCCCCAGCTTGGACCGGCAGCAGCCATGGCATACACGGTATAAATAATAAATTATTATTATTATTAGTGAGGTTACAAGGAACCAGACAGAGGGCCTTCTCGGTAGTGGCACCCGCCCTGTGGAATGCCTTCCCATCAGATGTGAAGGAAATAAGCAACTATCCTATTTGTAAAAGATATCTGAAGGCAGCCCTGTTTAGGGGAGTGTTTAATATTTAACGCTGTATTGTTCTTAACACTCGATTGGGAGCCACCCAGAGTGGCTGGGGAAACTCAGCCAGATGGGCGGGGTAGAAATAATAATAATAATAATAATAATAATAATAATAATAATAATAATACAGAGCAGCCCAAGCCACAGCCCCCCAAAACAGGACATGTCCTTTAAAATGCAAAAATCCACTCAGATGGGCATGTTGCCCCCCCCAAAAGAGGACATGTCTGGGTTTTCTCAGATGTATGGCAACCCTATCTATCTGAAATCCTGGGGAGCCACTGCCAGTCAGTGTAGACAATATAGAGTTAGATGGCCCATGACTTAGTACAAGGACTTAGTCCCGTGTTGTTTCCTGAAAAAAAACAGGCAACAGAAGGAGCTCCGGGCTAGCTTGCTATAGGGAGAGAGACAAAGGACCAGAAATTTTGAGAGCACCTTAGGCACCAGGGAAAATTTGCAAGAATACAAACAATATGTGTAAGACTGGATAAAGTTCCAGGCCTGTATTTAACTGTAACCTTGACCCTAAAAAGTTGCTTGCATTTATTTTGCAGACGGCAAGAAGAATCGGCACCGCTTACACTGCACTCACCCTGGTTAATTAGCTTTGTTTGATTTTGTTTTTCTGAAGGTTCATTTAGGTTTGAATTATGTTTTAGGCAACAGCAGCACTTTCTTTAAAGAAAGGAAGGGTAAAAAGAGAGAGAGGGAGACACAGATGGTAAAAGTTCCATCAACATAGGAAGCGAGTCATAATTTATACCATAAACAATAAATAATAATACTGCAATTGCTGACAGTGTAACAAGGGCTCCCGTTTTGCTTTTGCAGCGCTAATAAAAGAGAACAAACATCTCAGCTGAAATCTTTACCCTTAATTAGAGATGATACCCTTAATTTTATTCATTTATTTATTATTGTAGAAAATGCTGAAAGCACTTAAAGGGAGGCAAGGAAGCTTCGGCTTTTGAGGGAACCCCAACTCAGAGTCTTCAACACCAGCAGGAGTGGAAACCTCAGGCCAAAGAGGACACTTCCTTATACCGCCTTCATGTTCTTCCCAGGCCACAGACCCTCATGCCCTCCTTGAGTGCTTTTGTTTGACTTGGCATGTGCCCTTTGTTACAGGAATTTATGAAAGGGGGGGGGGGCTGTTTGCCCCTCCACACACACTGACTACCAAACTCAACACAATCACTCCTGAAAATGTCCCCACAAAACACCTCATCACAGTTTTTTATCTTATCTCTAGTCAAAGGGCCTCCGCTGCACATTACCAAATGCAACAATTCACTGATAAATGTTATGGTACCTCGGTTTACGAACTTAATCCATTCCGGAAGTCCGTTCTTAAACCAAAGCCACACTTAAACCGAGGCGCGCTTTCCCTAATGAGGCCTCCTGCCGCTGGTGCCCTTCCACCGTTTGGCTTCCGTTCATAGACTGAGGTAAAGTTTGCTAACCGGAACACTACTTCCAGTTTTGTAGAGTTCATATACCGAATAGTTCGTAAACAGGGCGGTTCTTAAACCGAGGTACCACTGTACTTGCTCACTGGGAAAACTTTAGAAAGTCATATAAAATTACTCCAGGGTGGATTTGTGCCATTCCACTGTTCAGGAAAGAAATGGCTACCAAGGGGGGAGTCTGGAATGTGGGCAGCCATACTCCCTGAAATGTGAGATCAGGTAAACAACAGCCTCTTGCACAAGAGATAATCACTGACATCCTGGCAAATGGGTTCCAGACAGGCATCATCTCATGGACAATGGCAAACCACCCAGGAATGGATTAAGTCCTTGGTCAGGACAAAGGAGTGTGATTACCTGACTGATTGGGGAAAACCAGGAACTTGTAAATATTCCTATTGTATCACTTAATGGGTGAATGGTGGTGGGCAAGGAAGGCTGGGGGCAAACCTGACAAACTGGTTTCTACCAGAAAACTCCCTTCATTGTGACGTATGTATGATGTACCTATGGTGTTTATGGGAAAAGGGAATACTTATAAGAGAAGAACAAAGAGAACCATCCCTTTGTTCAGGGCTTCTTCCTGCTTCTTCCATGTGGTGGGTGGAAGTCCTGTTGCAACCATCTTTGAATAAAGACCAGGCCTACAGGCTGCTGTTTTGCTCCTATATTATTGGCTGGTGTCTTCCTTTGGCAATCCAAGTAAGCCCAGGAAATTTCCTTTATCACCTTGAACTGGGGTGGAGAGGTGTGTATGTTATTGTATGGAGATACTTCTGAGAGGTCTCTAATGGGGGCAGAAATCTGATTCGGTTTGATTCATTTAAAGGTGAACCTTCTGAAATAACATGCGGACCAAAACACAGCCATCCTTCAGAATTCACACATACCCAAGCTTTGCAACCAAATTCACCAGCTAAGTAATGTGTACAAAAGTGTAAAGCGTGCATAAAAATGCATATTGCTGCAGCCAACACCAATCTCCGAGTTGTGTGAGGTTCCAGGGGTTCCGGGTGCTTCCCCAAGTTTTGGTTTCCTTGGGATAAGTGACTGTGGTGTCTTTATGATATATGGTTTATTTACACCTATATGCAACCTGAGCCTACAATTGAGGGGCTCACCCCAAGATGGTTTTACTTCTTCTGTAACCATAGCCTGGGGTTCAAGCAGAAATAAGGCATGGCTTTGGCTCTCAGGTTTATAGCCTGCTTCTTCCTCCTCCTAGCTCACACACTTTGTGTCTTTAGCTACCAGCAAGTTGAGAAAAGGGGGAAACACCCATTTGTTTTCTGGCACAGAGCCACTTCCTTTGCTACCTTAATAACTTTAGGAGCTGTTACCCAAAAAATTACTGGCTATTTCAGCAATTGGTTCCTTGTTGGATCAAGGAATTAGAAGGGACTTAGGCATACAGCCTACCCTACTCGCAACTCACAACAGTATATAAGTGAAAATTACACACACACACACAGAGCTGCAAATTTTGGTTTGCAAAAGTGCATATGAAATGTGTATATTATGTATATGTGTGTGTGTGTGTGTGTGTGTGTGTGTGTATTATAAATATATAAATATATTATAAATGTGTATATTATGAAATGTGCATTACAGAGTTGGGAGGGTACCAAAGGGACATCTAGTCCACCCCGGAAATTCAGGTATCACAGCATTAGTAGAATTTCACCCCAAAATGCTGATGGATCTCAATGAGGATTAAAAACTAAAACAAAAACCCATAGTGATGTGGAAGCATGGGGAACTGAACTGACAAATGGAAAAATGAGAAACTGAGGGAAACCAAAAGTCTTGGACTTACTGTGGAAAAGGTCAGAGTCACATCTGTCGCTCTGTGCCCTTTCTTGGCCCTGTCCACTGCTGGCACGTGGCCTCTAGACGATTTCCCAGAAAGGAAGAGTTTGGATTTGGATTTGATATCCTGCCATTCACACCCTTTAAGGAGTCTCAAAGCGGCTAACAATCTCTTTTCCTTTCCTCCCCCACAATAAACACTCTGTGAGGTGAGTGGGGCTGAGAGAATTCAAAGAAGTGTGACTGGCCCAAGGTCACCCAGCAGCTGCAGGTGGAGGAACGGGGAAGCGAACCCGGTTCCCCAGATTACGAGACTACTGCTCTTAACCACTACACCACTACACCACACTGGCTCTCTGAGGAATGTGGCCCTCAGCCCGAAAAAGATTCCCCATCCTTAGTATGCACTAGACAGCAAGGAAAATTGCAGGTTAACTTCTCAGCTGCCACCCTCATTTTCCTCTCCCAAAGCCAGTTCACCAGGTAGGCTAGCCCAGGTGAAGGCAGAGTGACTGAGAAACAGTCTGATCAGTCTGACAGCCAAGGTTTTATCTGTTTCCATCCTGGTCACCTTCTCCCGCCCTGGTTGACATGCAAGGAACTCAGCCAGTTTCTGGATAATGATATTTCTCCCTCTGCCCTGCTTTCCTCCCCTTTCTCCCATGGATACAAAAATAAATAAATAAATGAATAAAGTGTGTGAAGCCATGTGTAGCTCTGTTAACACTACATTACGAAAACCAATCCCGGGAGCCTGTTATGGCTGCACACCTCACTGGCTCCAGCACTTCTTCACGTTGATTTGCATTTGTGCCATTTTGTGTAAACAAGGCAGTTAGCAGGATATAAATGGCCCTAACCAGGGATGAAGTTTGTCACCTCTGCCCCAGGGAAAGGCACCATTTCTCCCCTGTTGCTGCTACTGCTGCAGGAAAGAGACCTTAAAGCAGCTTCTTTCATGTTGACCCAATACCATTCTTTGCCCCCAAAAATATTCTTATTGATTTATTACACATTTCTCCTACATGTCCTGCAAGGGCTGTGTATAAAGTCTCCCTAATTTTATTCTCACAACAATCCTGAGGTAGTGATTATGTGCTGAGTGTAGATTTCAATCTGGGATATCTCAGTCTGTGAGCAACACTGTTTAGGATTAAGCAAATTTATGGAGGAGAGTGCTATTGATGGCTGCAAGCCATGATGGTCACACTCTGTCTCCACCAGGCAGCAATTCTTTTTCTTTTTTCTTTTTGCCAATTATGTTTATTGATTTTCCAATTTTAACCTAATTATAGGAATTATACCAATTATTTCCAAATTCTTATTTACTTCTAGTTACATTCCATTTTACAAAATTATCACTTAGTCAACAGTCACATTGCATTCTTAATTATTTTTATTTGTGTTATTATTTAACTTTTCATACAACTTCAGGTGGGGAACAATAGCTCTTTTCTTTTCAGTCTCTGTGTGTCAAGTCTAATAAATTCAGTTGTTGATTTCATTGACCTTGTATGTCTGTCCCTTATGTTTCTTTCTGCGACATCCTAGGGCTGCATTCTTCTCACAATGCTGTTGTCCCAGCGTGGTTCAGGGCGCAACTATGGTCTCAAGGTTAACTCCTTCTTCCTTGCCTCAGCTCCTGTCTTCCATCCCATAATAATCAGGCAATTCCAGATAAACAACAGTCCTTGCCCTTCCACTGGTTGACTGAATCAACAAGTTTCAGAGATTTTCCCCCTCAGTCTGGGAAAGAAAAGGTATTTCTCGTCAAGCAGTCACTTATAGTCAGAAACCTGCAAGAATAAGAATAATAATTTGGATTTGATATCCCACATTATCACTACCCTAAGGAGTCTCAAAACAGCTAACATTCTCCTTTCCCTTCCTCTCCCACAACAAACACTCTGTGAGGTGAGTGAGGCTGAGAGACTTCAGAGAAGTGTGACTAGCCCAAGGTCACCCAGCAGCTGCATGTGGAGGAGTGGGGAAGCGAACCCGGTTCACCAGATGACGAGTCCACTGCTCTTAACCACTACACCACACAAGAGCCCTTGCACCACTTCTCACATACTGTTACAAAATTCCTCTTGCCTCTGCTAGCATTTTACTTTTTGGCCAATGTCCTTCCTCTTAAAAATAGGTTATATCTCAACACCTCTTTAAATCCATAGTCTCTTCCGCCCCCCCTTTTTTGGGGGGGGGGAGATAAGCTCTTGTTTTCCAAAGCCATCCATCAAAACAACAAGGCTCTCCCCCCTTCATTCCTTACAAACCACACACAGCTTTAAGCATTTTAAATCTCAAAATTACACAGTACATCGAACCATCCTCACTTGTATATCTTTAAATCTTGTATTTGGAGAGGGTTGCCAAATCATTGTTTGGAACTTCCATCATATAAAATATAGCAGAGGGCTCCCCTCTCTGGAGGCAGCAGTTCCTCTGAATACCAATTGCTGGAAAACATCGGAGGGGTGTGTGTGCTCTTTTACTCAAATCCTGTTTGCTGGTTTTTCAGAGGCATCTGGTAGCCACTGTGAGAACAGGATGCTGGACTAGACGGACCATTAGCCTCAGCACCATTTTTCTAGAAAAAGAAGCACCAAAACTCACTATGAACACCTCCCTTGTTCTCTTATATTGGCAATGGTGCCCACCTGAGAGGTGCCGGAACTGAGTTCCAGTGAGTTGTGGCTGAAGAAAAGCCCTGATTAGCCTTATCCAGCCAGGGTCTTCCTATGTGCTTATGTTCTTACCATTACACCAACCTTAGTCTGAACTCATGACCTCAGCCTCACACACATCTGCCTAGCTTCTTACTAACAACTAGTTCAGGGAGTGGCCCTGATTGTCACCTTCCTACTTCTTAGCCTTAGTGTTGGCCCTTGTAGAACTCAGCAGGGAGGAGGATGGGGGCAAAACTGACTCCCTGTCATTTTCTCTGGCTCCACCTACTTTTGGTCTTCCTACCATCCACCCAAGCAATCCCAATGGGCATCAGCCACCACTGTTTGGTGGGGGAAGGAAGTCATTCTGCAGATGGACAGCCTCTGGATGGAGTGTAGAGCCATCTTTACAGCCCTGTCAGCACTACAGAAACAGGGCAGGATCCAGCACCTTGGGATGGGCAAGAGTGCCCACTTCAGTTTTACTGATCTTCTCCTTATTTCCTGTCTTCAGTTCAGTTGTCTGTATTTCCACATCAGTTTGCATTTAAAAAGAGGGGGGGACGACACACCATTAATATTCACCAAAATTTTAGTGTAGATTTATCCTAATAGCCACTCGGGCTGTGCATGGACCCTCTAAGCCACCCTATGGCTCAGATCTGTGACCCGACAGATTAGGGTGATTTACACTGTGCCACCCCCAAGTCACCCTATCCTAGATCCATCCTCGAAACTATCTGGAAGAGGGCCTTAAACCCTTAAAACCCACCATAAAAGATGTGGCACAATACAGGATCAGCCATCCTGTTTAACAGCTGATAAGCAGAAGGATCCGATCCTGTGTGGTACTTTACTGCATGCAAGGGAAGCTGTTTATGAAGGGGAAGCAGCCAGCTCCACACAGGATTGAAACCTCTCACTTAACAGCAGTTAAGTGCAGCCCCTCCTAGTGCCCCTAATTTCCAGGGACGTCCCTGATTTATAGAAGCCGTCCCGGTTTCTGATTTGATCCCGGAACGTCCCACTTTTCATTAGGATGTCCCTATTTAAATTGGAGAAGTGTTGGAGGGTATGGAGTTATGTGACCCCTGAGCCTTCAGAATGCAATCCAGTATAGGGAAGTTTTTTTTAATGTTCAATGTTTTGTTATGTTTCTGTATATGTTAGAAGTTGCCCAGAGTGGCTGGGGCTACCCAGTAAGATGTGGGGAGTATAAATAGTAAAATTATCATTATGAAATGGGATATCTCTATTTTCATCAGATAAATGTTGGAGGGCATGTAAAGTGGGAGGGTCTGATCCTGTGAGCAGTGCCGAAATTAGGGTGGTGTGTGTGGTTCCCCTGCACTGGGTGCTGAGCTGAGGGGGTGCAAAATTAAAAAAGCAACTATGCCAAAATGAGTTATTATGAAAATAAGAAAGAAAATAAGAAATCTTCAGGGAGGGGAGCAAAATTTTGGCCCTCCTCGAGGTGCCATATTATCAATGTCTGCCCTGCTACAAGGTGCTACTTTGCAATTGGCTTTCCTGTGGGAAAGCTTATTGCAAAGCACAGTCTGCACGACACAGAATCAATACCCATTCCACAGCTCCGGCAGGAAGGAGAGTCACATTGTTGAGCCTACTTTCTCCTGGGAAGATACAGCTGCCGGTTAGTGAGGTCTCAGCCTTTTTCACAGCGTTTTCCTGCCCTGCCTCTCCTTCCTGCTGGAGGTCCTTCCCTCTGGCAGCCTTGAGGCATTCTGGACAAACCCAAGCTGATTCACAATGATCTCTGGCTGTATGTACCCAGCATGAATGGGACGTTCTGAATAGGGGCTGGCATTTGCATTTTTGCAAAGCATTTCCCCCCAGTGCAATGCATTTTTCCATATTATTTTCACAAATATTCGTTCCTATATTACACTATTATATATGCATTTCTGTACACGTTATTCTGCTGAAGAGCTGCATTGCAAAATCTGGAGGCCTGCAGCTTTTGAAACATAGATATGTTTCAGTTTGCACATTATTTTGGAAGGTGCAAATCAGGTAGGTTCACCTTTAAATTCAAACTGAATCGAATTTCTCCCCCACTGTCACTGCTTATTATGTGCGTATATTCATTCATCTCAGTCAGTGCACATTCATGTTGGTTTGCTATATGGCACTGGGGAGGAGGGGTCATACTATGTGGCAAAGTTTTACAACCTTTTTGGGTCCACGGCCCCCTAGACCAACTACAGTTGTACCTCTGGATGCGAACAGGATCCGTTCCAGAGCCCCTTTTGCATCCTGAAGCGAACACAACCCATGTCTGTGTGTGCATGGGTCGTGATTCGCCACTTCTGCACATGCCCGTGACGTCATTTTGAGCGTCTGCACATGCACGAGCGATGAAACCCAGAAGTAACGCGTTCTGTTGCTTCCGGGTTGCCGGGATTGAAAACGCTCAACCTGAAGTGCATTTAACCCAAGGTATGACTGTACACTCTTTCTGAGGCACCCCTGTGGGGCTCAGGAGCCCAGTTATGTTCCCCCCCCCCTAGCCTGCAGAGCTGACAGCCTCTAACTCTTTTTCAAACACCCTCCCTTGTGGAGTGTTCCCTCAGCCTCCTCTCCTCTCCCCTTGGGAGTCCTCTGAGCAGCTGCTGCTGCCGCCCCTGGCCTCTGAGCTGCCCCACCCCACCTCAAAGAGAGGTACCTCCTCACAGTGCCCCACATGGGCCCAGGAAGCGCCCCCTGGCCAGCCCCAGAGGCACCATTCGCCTGGGGAGCTTGTAGCCAGGGCTGCAGCAACAAACAGCTGCACAAGCCTTTGGGAGGCAGAAACATGAAAGGGCATCAGAGGAGGGACGGAAGGAAAGGAGAACAGAGGCCAGGGTTGGCTGCTCAAGACACCACAGGGTGCCATGGCAGACTAGATTAAAACCACTGCTGTAAGGGAAAATAATTACATGTGAAGTAGTACCTTTGGATCAGCTTAGGAGATGTGCGTGTCTCTTTCCAATAGCAAACCCCTTCCAACAGCAGAATCCACCACTGCCACCCCAAACAAGGTCACTCTTCTTCAATCTAGATCAGGCTAGCAAGGCAATGAGATTATAATACTTGGGACTTGATCATGTCAGGCTCCTGTAGCTGTCGCTGAATTTCAATTGCCTTTCCATTTGCAAAACTACATTTTAAAAATACCTTATTAACACAGATCCTTGCTAGTTTATGGTAATTAAAAGCAATAAATATTCACGTGCACAATGCTGCAGACCTCGAATAGCCAGTGGGTCAATAATGCCTTCCTGGTGAAGCTGGATACTAAATCTTTTTATTCTTGTTCAAATGGGAGTAAGAGTCCCGTCCCTCTCATTCTCTCTCTCTCTTTCCTTTGAAATTCATGAATTTTGTAACCTGGGAAATCAAGATCCCTACCGCAACCAAAATAAATGCATTAAAGATGACGTATTGTATTTACCTCATAGGGGCATGAGCCATCCAAAGTTAAGCACTGCTTTCAGGAGGAGAGAGTTTTATCATGCTGTAAAAAAACAGGCAAGGAACACCGGTGCCACCTCCAGTGGGGGCCTGGGCCCCCAAGCCCCACAACATTTTTGTTGTGGGTGCCCAACCTCTGCGCCCCCCCCCCACTGCCACATACTGATGCACGCCACCCAGATTTTGCCCCTGCCACTGCTACTGCCTGGCCTTTGCCCCCCACTGCCGCCATGTGCCACCACCCGACTGCCACCTTATCTCTGGTGCTCAGGCGTGGCAGTGGCGACTGGGCTGGGGCCTGCACTTCTGCCACGGGGCATCTGTTGAGGCCTGCTGCAACTGCAGGTGTGCTTCCGGGGTGCGTCCACAGCTGCAGCACATCATAACAGAGGTCCCACGGCAGAGGCGCAGGCCCTGGCCCATTTGCCACCGTGTCACAGGAGCGCACATGTGCACCATGCCACTTGTCAATTGATGTGGCAAGAGGACGTGTGCCACGTTGCAGCAACATCATGCTGTGCAGTGTGGCGTGTGCGCTGGGCACCCATGATGTGGGGCCCAAATTGGTGAGCCTGGGAAGGGACCTCGGGCCAAATACAGCCCTGCTGACCTCTCCATTGATGTCTTCCCAGGCCACACCCCTCCCAGAGGCTGCACCGACTCTGAGTGCTTTTTGCCTGGCTGGAATGTGTCTTTAAAATTGGAGGAGGAGGGAAGTGTAACATGTGTCTATGTGTGCAGGAACCTCTGCATGGCTAGAATATGAACTAACGCTGATTGCAACCCAATGTAACAAAGAATTTGAGGCTCCCAGAGAACAACTTACTTAATTTATTAAATTTGTATGCCACCCTTCATTAGTAGATTTCAGGGCGGTTCACAAGATTAAAAAAACACAAAAAACATAATAAAAACAAGAGCAGAGCAAAACAATAATCCTACACATACACTTCTTGTAACTAAGCAGCCAATAGATAAATGCATCTCAGAGAGCCAGTTTCATGCAGTGGTTAGTGTCATACTAAGACCTGGGAGGGGACGCGGGTGGCGCTGTGGGTAAAACCTCAGTGCCTAGGACTTGCCGATCGTATGGTCAGCGGTTCGAATCCCTGCGGTGGGGTGAGCTCCCGTCATTCGGTCCCAGCTCCTGCCCATCTAGCAGTTCTTAAGTGCAAGTAGATAAATAGGTACCGCTTTATAGCGGGAAGGTAAACGGCGTTTCCGTGGGCTGTGCTGGTGCTGGCTGGCCAGAGCAGCTTCGTCACGCTGGCCACGTGACCCGGAAGTGTCTTGGGATGGCGCCGGCTCACGGCCTCTAGAGCGAGATGAGCACACAACCCCAGAGTCGGACGCGACTGGCCTGTACGGGCAGGGGTACCTTTACCTTTACCTTTACCTTTAAGACCTGGGAGACCAGGGCTCAAATCTGCTCTTGGCTGTGAAGTTTACAGAGTGTCCTTGGGACAGTCTCTGCCTTGCAGCCTAAAAAATGGAAAAGAAAAGGGAAACATTGAAGGAAAGCACCATTTGATACTGAAAAAACATTTTCCTCAAACTGATTTCAACTCCTAAATGCAGTTCATTAGCTTGCCTTTTAATACTGGCAACACTGAAAATAAATTAGCACACCACTGCTGTCTCCAAAAACCACAGAGAGACAGTTTTGCGTTGAGAAAGGAGGAATGTTTTGAAAGGGCATATCCAACTCTTCTTGTTCAGAAGCCATTGATTCCAGATTCAGGGAGAGGTTGTCTCTCTGGCAGCACTGAGACCCAGGGTGGTCTTGCAGTCCCAGCTGCACTAAGCTGTGCTCTTCATATCTGCAGTGCTGTCGGCCTTCATTAACTTGTGCTAACAGACAGAGGGGGCTGCTCTGAACCCAGATCAAACAATAGCATTTTGTTCTCATCAGCAATTGACTTCATTTGGTTGTGTAATCTAATTGGCTTGGAGTACAACAGGAGAGTGTAGACTGAGGTTTTTCTCCCCCCCCGCCCACCTCCACTCCTCAACCTCATTCTCCCATTGCAATGCAAAGCAACAGCAATCAGTTTCTTTGAATTTTCAACCAGACTGAGCCCATTTTTAATAAGTACATGTGAATTTCCTCCATCTCATTCATTTGCTGTTCCTCTGATCCACTCACCTATCTCTTCCACTCTTCCTGCATTCCAGTTTCTGAAAGAGAATGTCTAAAATTAACTGTGGGACTGACCCAGTCTGTCAAAGCTTTTGAGGCAGGGGGTATTTTCCAGTTCATTTGTCTCATTTCCCCCCTCTAGTTCCCCACCCACACCTGCATATTTGATAAAATACTACAGAAGATGTAGTATTTAATGGAGAATTCTATGTATGAAAATATAATCTGCAAAGGATATGTTGGGCATGTTTAGTTTTGGAAAGAGGCAATTAAGAGTCAATAGGATTAAAGGTAAAGGGACCCCTGACCATTAGGTCCATCTCGCTTTATTGTCCGGGGGAGCTGGCATACAGCTTCCGGGTCATGTGGCCAGCATGACTAAGCCGCTTCTGGCAAACCAGAGCAGCACACAGAAATGCCATTTACCTTCTCGCCGGAGCGGTACCTATTTATCTACTTGCACTTTGAAGTGCTTTTGAACTGCTAGGTTGGCAGGAGCAGGGACCGAGCAACGGGAGCTCACCCCGTCATGGGGATTCAAACCGCCGACCTTCTGATCGGCAAGTCCTAGGCTCTGTGGTTTAACCAACAGTGCCAGATTGAGAAGGCCAGATTGAGAAGGCGATTGGACTCTAACCCGGCCCCTGGGTTAGAGTCTTCGACAATGACATGGGAAACCAGGTTTCAAATCTCCACTCAGCCATGTGACTTAAGACCACTCAGTCACCATTTTTCTGCCTAGCCTACTTCATAGGGTTAATGTGAGGATGAAATGGAGAGAAGGAGAACCATGTATGCCACCTCAAGCTCCTTGGAATAAAGGTGGTATGTAAATGTAATGTAATAACTTGTCCCTGCAATCAGTGGCGTAGCGTGGGTTGTCAGCACCCGGGGCAAGGCAAGTAATTTGTGCCCCCTAACCCGTGGATTTGCGCCCCCTAACCCTAACCCCCAGATGTTGCGCCCGGTGCGGCGGGCCCCCCTGCACCCCCCACGCGACGCCACTGCCTGCAATGCTCCCCAACCACTCCCCTTCCCCATGCCATACCATTCACTGGCCCTGGGTGCACCCTTCTTGAGAATGTTTGCCTTGTTTGGATAGAGGCTGGAACTGTTGTTTGTGTGTATGTGGCCTATTGTCTGGAGGTAACATTGGGATTCATTGTTCTGGCCAGTTTTGCTTCTGATCCCACCCAACACTAGCACAACCCCTGGAAGGTTGCTCAGGAGGGAATGCAGATCTCAAGATGAAAAGGATTCCATGTGCTGATGCAGAGATCTGGAGAACTTGAAGTCTTGCATACTGTTTTGTGACATTTTGGTTGGACTGGTAAAGATGTTGCACTAGTAAGAATTTGGAAATCAATTATGCCATTGCTAGCTGGGGCTGATGGGTGCTGGAGTCCAATAATATCTGAGAGACCACAGTTTCCCCCACTCTGATTTATGGAATTTACTGCAATGAGATGTGCTAATAGTCCATAGGAGATTAGACAAATTCATGACAATAACCATTAACAGCCATTAGCCATTGTTGGTAAATACAGTGGTGCCCCACAAGACGAATGCCTCGCAAGACGGAAAACCCGCTAGACGAAAGGGTTTTCCGTTTTGGAGGTGCTTTGCAGAACGAATTTCCTATGGGCTTGCTTCGCAAGACGAAAATGTCTCGCGAGTTCCTGCGATTTTTTTTCACTCCCCACCCCCTTTTTCTAAGGCACTAAACTGCTAATAGCCTTTTAGCAGCTAATCCGCTAATCCCTTAAGACTTTAATAGCTGCTAATAGCTGCTAAACCGCTAATAGCGCTAATCCGCTAATCCGCTAATCCGCTGATGGGGTTGCTTCGCAAGACGAATAAACCGCTAGACGAAGAGACTCACGGAACGGATTCTTTTCGTCTTGCGAGGCACCACTGTACAGTCATACCTCGAGTTGCATTTGCTTCACGTTTTTTTTCTGGTTACAAACGCGCAGGAACAATCTGTGTGCTTCGCGCATGCACAGGAGTGATCTATCATGCCATGCACATGCGCAGAAGCGGCGCTCTACTTATTTGGGGTGCGAGCAGCACCCTGGAATGGATCACGTCCATAAGTAGAGGTACTGCTGTAAAGCCATGAGGTTCAGTGATGGTGCTCCTCTGATTACCAGATACTGTGAGTGAGGGCACATTGACAGAAGGCGGTTGGTTTAATGGCCACCTTGCCGGCATCCCAGAATACTTTTGTTTGGAGAGCTGCTGCCAATCAGTGTAGCCAATACTGACCCAGATGGACCAATGGTTTCAAAGGCAGCTTCCTATGATCTGGGATGGTGAATTGGGGGAACCAATTACTGGATGTAGGGCTCAGGTGAACACTTTGACCAGCCAAATGTCCTGATGTTTTAGCTGAGTGGGATGGCAAAACCTTCAATGAAAATTTGGAGGATGACACAGAGGACAACTTCGAGGGAATAACTTTAGGGTGGGGTGGATTTGATAATGTGGCTGCATAGTCTTTCTGTCCCATCCTGCCACTTTTAAACATTCACTTTATGTTTGATGGTTTTATAAAAGGTAGATAACATGGCATCCTTGCTGGACTCCAAATCTCATAGGCCTCAATCAGGACAGCCATTGTTCAGCAACAGTGGGAGTTATAGACCACAATATCTACATTGGCTACACCTCTTTGAAAGCAATGATTTCTTCCATGCTAAGTAAACTTTTACTTCTTCTCACCCCTTGCGCAAGCTTGTTCATCATTTCATCTTCCTTGACCCTTGAGCATTACCTCCACCTGAAACTTCCAATCTTCTTTCACCCTTACCTCCCTGTTTGGGGGAAAAAATCCACTTCTCTCTCTCTCTCCATGGAAAGGTGTCTCTGATTAAAGGAGGCTAAAATAAATAAATAAATCACTTCATGTTATAAACTGCATGGCCGGGGGGGGGGGGGGGAGATGAAGCCGACAGCATGTTGTGGGCTCAAGAAAATTAGGATTTTTATTGGGGGGCCATACATTTATTTGGACCCATGAGCTGTCGTTTCCTGGAAATCTAATTTCTCAGGCCCTCGGTGCCTGGACTGGCCAATTGGCAATTGCTGAGTGACTTGCTGACTTTAATTAATCTTAAGTGGAAAGAAACCTACAGTTCTTTTCTTCTGGACAGCTGGTGATTGTGTGTGCAAGGGTGTTTTGTGGATGAGAAATGAAAATTATAATTAAAAGAACTCAAATTAATTTCAGAGAGTACCGCTACAGTGCTCTGAGTCTGCAGGGGGAAACTTATAACTTTGACATAAAGCTGAAGTAGGTTGAGGAACCTGCAGCCCTTCAGGTGCTAGTGGACTCCAGATCCCATCAGCCCTATCTAGTCAGGGAATGATGGGTGGTGTAGTGCAACGGCAGCTGGAGGGCCACAGGTTCCTCATCCCTTCTTTAGATCTTGGAATACCAAATTATCTGGTCTTGTTTCCAAAATGGAACTTGTGCTTCAAGAATCCTCTGGGTCCCTCTCCCTCAAACACCATTTCAGGTTTGGCACTGGGGTCAAAGTAACCAGGCACCTGCTGAGGCCAACAACCCACTCTAAGGGGGCACTTTCAACATCATAAACTTTCTGGTCC